>NC_142517.1:191116666-191443333 GCF_057876585.1 Rhinolophus sinicus | reverse complement strand
AAGAAAGAAGAAAAGACTAGTTGAGGAGGAAAAAATTTGAATTGATTCCTAATTAATCCATAATTGCCACATTTGCAGTGCTATTAGTTTGCAATGGCATCTTGTAATACAAGGACGCAAAAGACTAAAGTAGCTATAAACATTTAGTCAAGATTTTTTTAAAGACTCATAACTGAAATTATAAATTACCTTTACCTAGTACCTCATTCTCTCATACATTAGTGAGAATGCAGTAGTTTAAACATATTGTGGATGACTGATACCCAGTTATTGAAATTAACATTTTAGAGTAGATATTGATTAGAAAACTTATACAATGATAACATTTAATATTCACATAGCCACAAAATGTAAAGTTGTGGGAAGTAATGACTATCATCCCAGATTTTAATTAGAAAGTTTTAGAATGTTACCATCAAACTACTAATTCATACAAAATAGGATTACTTTAACAGGAATTTAAATTGAAAAAGATGTGATATTAGATCAATCATCTAAGAAAATAAAATCTACCGTAAAAACATATTTTCACTAATTCTCCAAGGAAGATAGTTTAAAAGAAGAAAATAAATCAAAGCAGTTTTTGAAGTTTCACCAAAAATAAATGGAAGAGTCTTGGGATTTGAAGGACAAGGGTGGGGAGCATTCATGTGACTTAGCAACAAGAAACATTCTTTCAGAGTTTAAAAATTAAAGCTTCTGTCAAGAGTAAACTTTTATATAGAGACCGTCAGGGACAGCCCTACTTAAAAAGTTAAATTTGGTTCTGCTGTGTCATCAGAAGAGTGATACTTTTTTTTTTTTTCTTTTTTTTTTTTTTTTTTGAGGCGGCTACAATATCTCTCACAAGAGAGAGGTTTACTGAATGAGTCTATCATTGAACCCAACGGAGAACAAGGAGAGCCATCTGGCTGCAGTTTATCTTTTCTCCTAATGGAGAACTTATTCCTTAATGCACAGGGAAATGATTCTGATACTCCTGGCACATAGAGAAACAAACTCCAGAATTTACTCTGCCAATAGGACTTTTAGCAGATGTTACTTCATTTGTTAAGTTGACAGCTTGTTTGCTTATACCACCTCATGCAGCTGATGTTTTCACAGTGAATTTCGGGAGTTTGCGAATGGCTCCATCTGTGTGGAGTGTGACCCCCAGTGTGAGAAGATGGAAGATGGCATCCTCACATGCCATGGACCGGTAAGCCTGAAGACATCTGTGGTTGTGTTGGCCTATTTAGTTTCATGTCTGAATGTTATGTCATTGATTTATTGTTTATCCATCCATGCAATAGGTATTTGTAGCATTCTATAGAAATCATGTCTGATATTCTACCCTCAAGAGGTTTAAGATTAGTAATGTAGATACACTATTTAAAAATTCAATGTATTAAATATTTATGTTCCAGATAATGTATTTAAAAAAAAAAAGATATGGAATTGTCCCTGAAGATTGCACAGTGTTAAAAAGAAAAGAGAGATAGACAAGTAATTAAATTGAAGCCAAATAATTGATAAAATCTAAATATGTATAAATTGTTATCGGAACACAGTTGAGGGAGAAACTAAATCTGTCTTTGGGATGGAAAGTGGGGCATTAAGGAAGGCCATAGAGAAGTGATGTTTGAGCTATGTTTTCAAGAAGAATCTGGATTGCAGAAATATGCAAAGATATGTAAATGTGAATGTGAATATTCTTTTTGAGGTAAACTATAATACATTAAATCTGTGTTTAATTATTTAATTATTATGGCATTGCAAAAGGCAGTTGAAAGAGGGGGAAGACAAACACAAACTAAAACCTAAAGCAGTGTGATAAACACTATGGCAGAGAGAAAAACTGAGCTAAGGAGAGGATATGGGAAAGTCTTCATGAATAAGTTGACATTTTTTAGTTTAAAGGTAGCCTTCCAGAGAAAATGATAATTAGGTTTCAGACCTCCCTTTTGGTTCCCACCATTCAAGTTTTTTCTTAATAATGAGGTCAGTATGAATTTGTCATTCCAAAGTGTCATATCCATCCTTCTTTAGACAAATTTCCAGTTTGTGTATTGAGTCACCTCTCAGTAGATAATTTTGGGATCGACATTTGGGTATAGCCAAGAGCTCAACATCGCTCCATAAGAATTTATTTTAAAATTAAATAGTATTAATTTTTCTACCAGAATGCTTATACGAGTACAGCACTTAATTAGCTTAGAAAAAAATGCATATATCACTGAGTCCTCCAAACTTCCACTAGGCCCCAATGAGCCGTACTGGAACTTCATCTAAAGAAGGATGTGGAAAACTTGGACAGTTCAGAGAACTACCACAAGGATGATTAAACTTGGCAAACCAGACCTTTGAGAAAGAAAAAGTGGTGTGACTTGGCCTGAAGAACCAAAGTCTAAAAGACAATTTAATATGTAATAATCTCCAAGTAAGTATGCAAAGGGTATATGCAGCCATTTGCTCTCTCCAGTAAGTAGAGTAGTGGAAAATGCAATTAATCTGCAGCATGAGAAATGTGGATTCTGTAAAGACTATCATGAAACACAGGGAAATAAAATTCCATAATGGGTTATTAAAACAAATTGAGCTATCAACATGACTTCTTTAAAAACTAACATATTTAGGTACCTTCTTGCCCATAGTCATAGAATAATAAAGTCTCTTTCAGAGAGACTGAGACTTTGAAAATGTACAATTAGAGTAATCTAAATTTTGGCCATCTTCTCTGAATGTGGAACACTGCAAGAGCAGTCCGTGCTTTCTATTCATCATAGAAATGTCTCCTATGGTATAAAATTATACTAGTGAATAACTATTTTATTAGTTTCTTTTAATTTATGTGCTTTGCAGCTGATTTGTTCATTCTTCTGTTACTCAAAAGAGTTGAGACCACTTATAAAACACACATTAAAAAAAAAACTCCCAAAAGTTAATATCTTTTCAATTATCAAAATTATTTCATAACTAAGAAAGAGTCAAATATTGGTTTTTAATGAAATCATCCTGATTCTCTAATGACAGTATTGTTGGACCATATATTTAAAATCAATACCCAGGGATAAAATTGAGAATTAATATGTCTAGAAAATAGAGACAGCAATACCCAGGCCTAAAATTGTGATTTAATGTGTCTAGAGATTAAAGAAGGCAAAAGTAGAGAAAGCTTAGTAGAGCTAAATCAGGCATCTGTGAAAGATTAGAGACAGAATCAAGGAAACCTGCGTGATCACTTGATCAGGAAGCCTTGAAATGCTAAGCAGGTAAGAACATCATGTCTCTTATATTATGGTGCCTGAAACACTGGTAGGACTGATCTCACACGGTAGCCTAAACTTTGCTCTCACTAGGATGTTGTTTGTTTTTCAGCCATTAAATTTTCTGTTAGATTTTCTCCCCTTTTCTGGGTCCACATTTTGATTAGCACAACTAGAGAGACAGAGGAGATTTTGTGTGCCATGCAATAGGCATATATCATTTAGGAGTCCAATGGGTTCTAGAAACTTCTCCATAAAACTGACACTGTGACAGAGTAAGAAGTCATAAAGCTAGTTGGAATTCCCACACCCAGTCTGATGATTTAGTCTGTATAAATCATATTTTCCTGATCTGTCTATAATAGTAATAATATAATAATAATATAATAATAATAATAATAATTTATTTATTTATTTATTTATATTTGCCAACCGCTGTGACATCTGATGCATACGGTCAGTTTCCCCATATAAAATATAAAGAAACTGAACCTATAATGATTAGAAAGTTACACCAAAAGGTCAACAATCAGTAAAATGTGGACCAGACACTCAACTATAGAAGTTTTGAATCTAAATTTCACACACTTTTCATCACTTTTTTTATTCCAGGCAATAATGTCTGTAGTGTAATAAGGATAAAATGTTTTCTGGATAGGACAGCTGTATGTAAAATGGGATGGTATTATCCTATTTAAATGTGACACAAATCCAGGATACTCTTGAGAGGGATAGGTTTGAAATAAAACAAGCCTTCGGTTTTATATCCTTGTCTGTTGCACTTGCTCTTCTATTTTATTTTATTTATTTTATTATTACAAATTTATCTTTTCTGCCTCACTTTCACTGCTCCTATACAGTCCTATTGAGAAGGATAAGGGGGGGGGGGTGGAGGAGGGGGATAGGAGAAGAAAGAAAATTAGAGAAATAAGACAAAGTTGAAAGAGATTAAAATATAAGCCCGAGAGACAGGCATGAGACGAGATGGGGGGAAGAAACTTTTTTTAAAAAATATGTTTTCATAAAAGCTAAAGTAGATGTTAAAGCAATGTTAACAAAGGTTGTGATGCCATAACAAGTAGTACCCATTTGCAGTAGCTTAGAGGGAAAATTTGTAAATCTTTTTCATGCAAAATGCACTGTAGTTGTGGAAAAGGTTCTAGACAGTCCTGTTCCCTGCGATGGTCTAGCATTCCTGGATACTTTGCGTTTATGGCACCTCCACATCATCACGGCAGCAGGGAAAGAGAACGCCAGAGAGTTTAGCACTGGCAGTCTCTTAAATCACTTCCATTTACTTTCATTGTTCAAAGCAAGATCTGCCTAACCTCTGGTGAGGGGAGACTTTCAACATTCCACCTGGCTGGAAGTGGAAGCGAATCGGATACTGGTGAATAGTAGCTTTGTCTTTTACTGTAGCTACCAGGGAAAATTATCAGTTGTCACTGAGGGGAAAAAATGTAATGTTTCTATCAGGATATAGCCTAGCTTTTAGTTTTCTGTCTAAATTATTGAGTCCAGGAGCAGCTTAAAATCAGTGATAAGGAAGAGTATTACCTTTACCTGTGTTTTCTATTATTGAATTTATCACTTCATTCACTGAAACTAGGTTCTTAAAAGCTTTGGGAATATCATAATAAAAGAATAAGTAACACACAGACACACACACCTGTTTCTTTAAATCTCTTTATTATTGAAATAAAATGGAGAAACAGCACATTTCATTTCTTTTGAGATTTCCCAGGGCTTTTTTTTCAGTCACGTCAGCTTTGGATATTAAGTTTTGCATCATGATAATACAAATAGTTAAAAAGATGCTTAAAAAACAAGGAAACACAAAAATAATTGACCTTATTAAAGTGTATTGGAGATTAAATAAGAATCTAATTTTAATTTCATCATTTTTATGTCTTCTGATTTTACCTGGACATTATTTTACATTGCAATAATTTTATAGGAAAAACAATTTCTAATTGCAACTATAGCTGCCTAACATACTCGTAGTATGTTTTATTCTTGTGTTTTGCAAGAAGACATCAGCATGTCTCTCGTTTTGTACAGTAAGTCATGCCGCTGAGCATACTTGCACAGTAAGTGATTTTGTATAATAGAAGGCCTTACGTGCCTAAGCACCCATGAGCAGGTGTTAAAATTGGAAGCATGTAAAGTATTCTCTTCTGGTAGGAAATAAGAAGTTGCCAATAGCTAACTCTTCAGTTTGTATAGGGATTAGGTTTCATAGGATAATTTTTTTTAAGCTCCGTCTCACATCAAAATAGTGAAATAGACAGGTGCTTGATTGAACCTGAACAGTCTCAAGGTTCCCAGAAACCTCTTCCTGATTACCTTTACTTCTTTATGCCACTATTCTTCATTAGCAACATCTATATTTAAATTTTAAAATGTTAATCTCTTGATTTCCTGATGCCTTATGTTACCAACTTGCAATTTCTGCCTGCTTTCGGATTAACATTATGGAGAGATGCTATGCAATACCATGAATGGACTGATTACCACGTTCCTTGCATAATACGTTATTCTGTATAAAGTTTGCTTGCTCTTGGCTCCCAGGTTTATATTGTTCATAATTATAAACCTAATAAAATGAACCATCTCCCTCTATACTCACCATATCTCATTTATCTATATTGTGTTAAATGTGAACTATCATAATAATTCACTCATGTGGACATCGACAGATTTAGGGGTGAAAAGGGTCCAGGAAAGAAGTTCCAGGAAGGTGGCCAAAGGGAAGAGGGATGTTAAGACAATATGGTACTCAAAAAGAACTAAAAGTAAACTTAAAGTAGGTAATATAATTACTCAAAAGAGTGAATACGTGAAAATATGGGCATCTTTTAAGAAAAATAACATTTTTAATCAATGTTCTCAAAATCATCTGTGGATATCCTACTTACTTCTCGTATGTTTACTATCCCCTGCACTTTTTTTTTTGGAAAATTTTTAGATGTTTAATATAGTTTTAAATTTTGACTTTTGTTACATTTAGATATTTTAATATATTTAACACATATTATTGCTCATTAACATTCTACACATTGGAACCTTATTGTACATTTACCAACATAAATATATGAAATGAGCTAGCTAGTTCTATTTAAATTTATCATGCTCATATTTGTATTATCTTCATTCTTATATATGTTTTCCATTAAATTTTCTTTTGTATATGTTTGCTTTATTATTATGGAGTTTTGAATATTTGCTCATTGGAATGTGTCTTTATATGGCTCTCAATATTGTTTTAAGATTTAATAAAATTCCTAAAAAATAGGCATGATATGGTTTTTAGCATTATCACAAGCTGATTTGAGAGTAACCTAGAAATTAACCTTTATTTGCCTAAACCGCCTAATTCGTGATAATTCAACCATATTAACTTTCAAAGTGTATTGTTCAAATAGTCATTGTACAACCAAAGGTGAGTTAATATCTCACTTTTATATGAAATTCAGTGTTACCAAATTGCTATCATTCCCTTCTCCTCATTAACTATTTAGGAAGAAATCTCTCATATTTCCAGTAATTGTGATGAAAGGTCCCTAGGGAAAATATGTTGGCACCAAATATTGCACTTTCATACCACCAGGAATAAGTGACAGAAAAGATACTAATGTCCTTCTGGAAGAGTCGTTGAAAAATGCTGCTGATCAGAAAGCTACAATAGCTCCATCCCAGTTTGCATGACTGAAAATGTTCTCTAGTTCCCTAGAGGAATAGTGTCCACCCACTGAAGTCATTAACTAAACCACTGGAATATGTTTCAGAAGAAATGGCACCATTTTTCTTTCTCTCTTTTGTTTTTCATACTTCAGGGACCTGACAACTGCACAAAGTGCTCCCATTTTAAGGATGGCCCAAATTGTGTGGAAAAATGTCCAGATGGCTTACAAGGGGCGAACAGTTTCATTTTCAAGTACGCTGATCAGGATCGGGAGTGCCACCCATGCCATTCGAACTGCACACAAGGGTAAGCTTTCCGGGCAAGGACTCAGTCTCGTATGTATTGCTAATCAAAAAGGATATGGATGTATTTTTATCCCAGACACAGTCTACAAAATCTGTAATGTTATCATGCAAAATTATATTCATCTTTATATTTAATATGTTGATTTTAAGAGAAACCCTTTCTAAGAGAATGGCGTAAGGAATCAAATTTATACCCTTGGAAATATTTCCATTTAACATTTAACTATAACTATTATACTGATGCCTTCATAGAGCTGATGTCAGGTATACTTTGTATGGAGTGTAAAAAATTCCTCCAAATGTATTGCAGATTGAAGTTATCAGAGAAAGCAAGACAGTAATCACACTTTTGAGATGTGTGCTTCACAAATCTTTAACAGAGGTTTTCTGTTTCTGTTTCTTTGTTGTTACCACCAGCTTCAAGTAAGGTTATTTCTCTTCATTAAATACTGCCTTGGATGACTCCTTCAACAAAACATAAGCAGAAGTAGTGGTAGCAGAAAACAGAAGGGAGCCCAGTGATGTGTGTTTTAATAAAATTCTGAGTGCTTTCTGTGAAAGTAATTTTATTGCAGGTTAACGTGTAATTGAGAATTTCTTTGTTCGACATAGGCCAATTCAAAGATGGGCACACATTTTTCCATTTTTTCAAAACGGTGCCTTGTAAAATGAATAAAAGTTATATTTATTATCTTTGATGTAGGACAATTCAAAGATGGGAGCACAGTTTTCCATTTTTTTTTTCAAAAGGATGCCTTGTAAAATGAATAAAAGTTAGATTTGTTATCTCTGATAACAGCTGAATAACCGACGTATTACAGAAAGATGAAAAACACTGAGCTATAAAGGAAATAATGTCACTCATCTAACAAATGCCAGTAACTATTTCTTAAAAAGACAAAAATCTATATCAGTGAGGTCGTTCCTTTTTCTTTCCTCCAAGGTCAATAAAGTTAGAATTGAGAACAGTTCGAATACTCTATCCTCCTTCTATCCTCATAAAACCTCTTCTCCATTGTGACTGACTATGAGCCTGTGCGCGCGCGCACACACACACACACACACACACACACACACACACGCACACAAAAATACACACGTTTGTTTTTGAGAATCATCTTGGGTACTTTATATCTGGCAGGAAAATATGAGATTCCATAAAGAGATTTTCTGCCAGATTAAGGGCTACGTGTTAGGGGATATTGAAGAAGTTAAGCAAACCACATCAGTTTGCAGTTGCTGCTACAATTTCTTACAGGTCAAGAGATCAGCTTAAGTCACTCAAAAAGCCACAGGATGTGAAGTGGCACATCCTCAATAAGTAAAGTCATATTCTGCCATTCAAATTCCAGTTCAGCTTGGAAGAGCTAATGCCAACTCCTGGCTCTGCACATAAGCACATAGGATGAGGCCACTGAAAGAGTCACATAGATACTGTGCTTCAATGAAACTAGAAGGAATAAACTGCTCCCCTTGCGAGTTTTTTAGCACACGCAGGTCAAGAGTATTTCATGAAGAAACTGGTACCACTGGAGCAGAAGAGTCAGCAGCAGAAAGAGAAAACGTTCCCTGCTAAAATAATCATCCACAAGAGGGTTTTATTGTTTTGCAGCTAAAATTAAACCAGTAAATTATTCAATATAATGTTGATGTCAACAGCTGTTGCCATTCAAAATGAGGCCTTTTGCTGTTTTTGCAAATCTAATTACAATGGAGCCATTAGGGAAATGAAAGTGAGATCAGAGTCATAGTCTGGATGTGTGGCTGGTGTGTCTTCCCTTCAGCCCATTTAAATCATGATTATATAATAAAAGAAAACATGTATATTGTGGGGGGGGGGGGAGGGATGGGGGGAGTAGTAGTACTGACAATGAAGAGATCAATTTACCATAGCTACTAAAGTTGGCTGTCGGCCACAAGGGAGTATGCAGGGAACAAATCTGACCAGATCATTCGGGAACTCCAAGTAAATAGAAAGATGTTTTTAAATTCACTGCTACAGAATGATGGTGAGACAGAATTTGACTGTTGTCCTCCCTGGCACCTTCCAAGAAAAACAGATTCCGTAATGACTGACATAGATCTGAAGGTGTTTTTGTTGTTGTTGTTTGTTTGTTGTTTATTTGTTTTTGTTTTTGTTTTATTTATCTATTTAGCTTACTGCTGTCCTTTGTCTAACGGTCTCCATATCATCCAGATTCATTCACTTCATGAAAGTTCTGCGGTCCCAGCCTCACCACAGGATTTAGAAATTCCAAGTTGCCCAAATCCCCCTCTGAACTTGACCGCCTTAAGTACGGCACTGTGCTTTGAGATCCTTTACTGAAGCAGTGGGATGCTTTGTGCAGCCAGTCCCTTCTTTTCAAGTTGAGCCTGGAGGATTGAATCTTTCCCTAGAAAGATCACAGAGGCAGTGGGGATGATGGGACAAGTGACTGCTTTTATTCCTAAACCCATGTAATTACTGACCTATTAGTAAGTGTGAGCTTACCAGGCGAGCTCCAATTTGGAAAACACCTTTTTTGCTATATGCCAATTTTATGTCAGCTGGGTAACGCAAGAAGCAATTTCATGGAAATAGTCTTGCAAATCCCCTTTTTAGTTATAAAGAAGGAAAGTTCTTATTTTCAATAGTTTAATGATTTTTCCGAAAATAAAATTATCTGTGTGATACCTTAAAAACACTTTTACTATAAAAGTGCATTAAACATATTTGGCTCTAATAAGTTATAGGTGTTTATATGTGTATATCTATATCTATATCTATATCTATATCTATATCTATATATACACACACACATATATATGTATAATTTTGTTTTTAATTACCCATTTAGCATCTATCAGGAGAGTCTCAGTAATAGTCCTAGAGGGGAAAAAAAATCTGTTGTCTTGACTAAAGGACTTTTATTTTAGCAAACTTTTCTCACTGAACACACACTGTGCATCAGATATGGTGATAGATAAGTCCAGATATAGGCAAGACACACTCCTTGTCCATATTTTGAAATGATAAGCAAGAATTTAAGACTTAGGAATGATTTTCATGTTTCAAAATCAGCAAGATAGAAATTTTTAAAGATGACTTGTAAGCTGAATTTAATATGTAATTAAATGGCCATAAGAGTAAGGATTACTGTTTCCTTACTAATATCACTTGAGTCCGTAATAAATGTCAATTAAATTTTGGTTTTTAGACATGACTAGGATATTTATTTTTCATAAGTTATCTTTAAAAAACTTTATTAAATGTTCTTGATAATATTGTAATCAAGATTTCATGTTATTAAATTTCCTTTATGCCTTAATCTTTCTTATCAATCCTTTTTACATTTTTAAATTTACATAATGAAAGAGTTACCATTGATGGAGAGAAGGAAAGAAGGGGTGATTGTAGAGTTATTGTCTATACTTTTTAATTGACATTTTAAAATATTTCTCCATTTTTATTTCAAAATTTGAAGGAGATTTTGTCAAAATATCTCAACTGTGTTAGTTATATAGGTACAATCAAGGTGCTCATAAATCAGTAAATACTGTCAAATGACAAACATCTCAATATTTTAAATTCCAGATATTTTTGTAATATGTTATATTGACATAGTTTCTCTTTATAATCTATACATTTTCTACATTCAAACACTAATTTTGTTGTAAGTTGTATTATTTCATATCCTTATTCAATCTCTTATTTGTGATTTGACTCTTCAAAAGTTTAATATTTCCATTATTCTGTGATCTTTCTGAATCAATATAAATTGCATACATTAATTAGTTGCTTATATAAATGAAGTACAAAAAGTTGAAATATAATATGCATCTTTAATTACACATTGATTTGTATTTAGAAATCACTTCAGTGATGCCCTCATTCTTTGTCTTCCATTTTTTTCTTTTATCCTCAGCTTATAAATAAATTTAAATCTCAAATACCCTACACAATCCTCTCAACACACTTTCTTATCCACACATCTGCCCCCTTAGTATCTCCCTTTCTTTTTCCCTTGCCTCCATTATTATCTTTAATTTTTTTTCTCAATTTACAACAACCTAAATTTTAGTGACAATGACAGCAAAAATATTCTCAATGGTTTTTATTTTACTAGACCTCTCTTTGTATTTGACACTGATGATCACCCCATTTCCTGAAGTTTTCTGATTGGGCTTTAATACTGCTGTAATTAATTGATTATGTTTAGTTACATTTCCCCATGCTTCTGACATATGAGTTCATCTTATGTTATTTATTGGTTTAGTTATTAGAGTTCCTTGGGTTTCAGTCTCAGTTACTGCTTTTCTCACTTTGAACGTTCTTCTTCAGCCATCTTATCTACTTATATGATTTCAGCTTTCTCCTGTATGCTATTTCAAAACTGATTATTATACTTGAACCTTCCTCCCACCCCTATCCTCAAGCCACAAACTCATCTTTCCAGCTTCTGAGGAACATTTCTTACCAGATTGTAGGAAAACCACCCTAAACTCAAGATGCACAAAACTAAAGCTATCAACCCCTTCTGCCCCAACATACACACAAGGAAAAGTGTTCCTCCTCTCGCATTCTCTTACTAATGGTTGCACTATTCCCAGAGTTAGAAATATGAGTCATTCTTAACTCTTCTGATCTTTCTCTTTCATCATCAAATCAGCCATCAACTTTCCTCTCTCTCTCTCTCTCTCTCTCTCTCTCTCTCTCTCTCTCTCTCTCTCTCTTTATACCTTCTAGGTTATTTCTTAAATCTGTCCCACTCCTCTATCCTAGGTACCATTTTCTTTCCTCATTTTTCTTCCTTTTTTTTTTTTTAGTTTAGTCCATCACCTCTTGCATAGACTAAAACACTTTTTTGTGTGTCAAAGAAATCTACCTAGCTGACCAGCTCCCACACAACAAAGATCTATTTAAAACACAAATCCAGCAATTTCACTACATCTTTAAAATCCTTTGATGGTTCACCATTAAATTTGTTTGTTCCAAATAGACTTCAAATTCTGGATTCTGTCTCATGCTCTACCTTCCTCTCTCTGTCCCTATTGCCTCATCTGTCTCCTTCATTAAATCGTGAGCTCATTAAGGGTAGGTCATGTCTAATTCAACTTTTTTCTCCCTCCAGCTCCTAAAATAGTAGGAACATTTAGTAGGCATGCAACACAGTGTTTTTCAATTTTAATGAATAAATGAAGATTTTTCGTTATTCACACTTTCTTCTCAAATTTAATTTCATTTTCAAATATTCTTATAGCCCAAAGGTTATTATGAAGACATAGATTACAAAATAACCATAGCATTCAGATTTTCACTTGAAAATTAATAGACTATAAATTTTACAAAATGATGATACTGTATTAAAATAACAAACAGCATTTTGAGGAATATATAATAGAACCTAGAAAAAATAATTTTCTTCAGAATAGAATAAAAAGAAAACTATATAAGACAATTTGGAAACTTTCTAGTAGTTAATTTTCCATTTTTAGACACTGTTTTGATTATGTATTATCATATCAATATAAAACTATGTGCTTTAGTTATTTGCTTATTTTTTAAAAGACTTTTTGTGCACTGTGTTTCTCATATATCTGCCCATTAAATTTTTCTGGGCCTCTCCAAACAAATCTACAAAACAAAAACAAATTAATTTTCCATCTAGTATCAAAGTTATAACAGATACTTTTGAAGCAGGGAAATAATGACATTATTATGCATAAGTATATTTGTTCACCAGTGTTTAGTTATCTAAAGATACAATGGACACTCTGGCCTTATACATGCCCCTTTTTTTTCTTCATTATATAGTGATTTTAGCTTCAACTTCTTTTCCATTTTAGAAATTAGAGTTTGGAAAAAATTATTTTTATTACCAGCAGAATTAGACAGTTCTATAAATCATAGCTGTAGGAAGACTCTTGATAACACACTGGAGCTATATGCCTTTGATGGGAGAAAAGAGAAAGAAAAACAATTCAAGTTCATTGGAAGATGAAGGAAATAATATTGCTATAATATTCCAAAGTGAAATTCTGGGGACTTTACATCAGAATTTTGTGTGTTTATATAGTTTCACTTAAATGTTAATCTCAGAGGAGTTTTTCGTTATCTGGGTCTCCATTTATTCACTTCATTGAAATAAAGGATTTATTTGTTATTGTTTGAGTTAAATATGGCAGTTTAAAAACCTGTCTGTGTTTTCCTGTTATGGCCCTGCTATTTTAAAAGACATTGTCAAGATAAACAGCAGTATGGCAAAACCAGTTAATTTGCTTTTTAAATGAATTCATGTTTAAAGATAAGTATTTTCTACAGACAGTCACAACCAAGAAAGTGAATAATGTTATTATGTAAAGTATCCATGAGAATAGCACTAAAACATGTTAACTCACTTTCTGCCAAAATCAATCTTTAGTGAGTATTAAGCATCAGATTATTATATTATATTGAATAGCTCATGTTTCCGTTTTTATTGATTTTGTTTTTCACTTAAACTTAAGAGCTTTTAGAAGAAGCCATGTACATAAAACCGATTATGGCCATTGAAATATCACATTATTTATCAAGACACATAATCATGAATGATGCAAATGAATTGAAAGTATTAGAAATGACTTATATGTGTAAGTTATGCACAGAAACTGAGTAAAATTTCCTGTTCTATGAATATGCTTCTTTGTATTTTACTTGGGTCGTATTTGCAATTCATTTTGTGTACCCATCCAACAATAATCTTCTCACTAGCTTTAAATTCATGGTGTTCTAAAATTGTCTAATACCTATAATTAAAAATTTGACAGAATTGGTATTTTTCTTATTGATTTTTTAATGACTAATTTTTTTGTTGTATTTTTTAAATTTGGATATTCTGCAGGTGCATAGGCTCAAGTATTGAAGACTGCATCGGCCTGATGGATAGGTACTTGGTGTGCTTGCTTCCCATGTTCTTTTTCGAGGCTCCATGTGTGGGCACTGGTGCATGTGTGTGCATGTCACTGTGAATGGAGAGTGATGTTTTCTGTTCTGTAATTGCCTGCAGGTGTAGCGGTCCCACTAGTCATGACTGCATTTACTACCCTTGGACGGGCCATTCCACTTTACCACAACATGCTAGGTAACATCTACCATGTTTCCATTTTGTCACTCAATTCCTTTCCCAATTATCATGGATGAAAAGTACTAACCAGTTGGGTGAAATTTATAATATGTTAAATTAGGAAGTTATGAAGAGGCATATGACACTTTTAAAGACACATTTCTTACCTCTTCTTCATTCATTGATTATGACTTTAGAATCCAAATTAGTAATAACATTATTTTTAGTTTTATACAACTTAAACAAAATTAATTAATTTTTAATTACTAATCTAGAACTTCAATAGAATATTTTCATTTTTAATTCTGTACATGATTGCAAAAATATATACTTTTAAGAGAGGAATTTGCAAAAGTTGATGTATTTTTGTAATATATTTGTTATTTAATTTGATTCAGTTTCTGATTTTATATTATTTTGAACTGGTTGGTATATACTCTAAATATCAGAGTTAGTATAGACTAAAGGCAACATAGAAAATATTTTGTGCAGGTAAACATACAAGTTGGAATTTAAGAGCAGAATATATCACTCATGTTCATGCAAACACCTATGCGTGAATGTTTGTTGTGGCTTTATTCAAAATCGCCACACAACTGGAAACTACTCAAACATTCAACTGTGGTATATCCACACATCATAACATTACTCAGCAATAGACAGGAAGAAACTGCTGACACAAAAAACACGACTGGATCTCAAATACATTATGCTAAATTAAAGAAGCTACACTTAAATGAATACATACTGTGTGATTCCATTTATATGGCATCTGGAAAAGGCACAAAATAGGGACAGAAAATTGATCAGTGTTGCCAAGGGCTTGGGGGTGGGGGGGAAGGCCATGAGGGATAATGTTGACTACAAAAAGGACTGAGCAATTTGGGGGAATAACGGAACTATTCTGTATCTTGATAGTGGTGATGGTTACACAAATGTATGTGCTTGTCAAAAATTTCCGTTCATTAGATTTAAAAGGATGAATTTTACTGTCTATAAATAATACCTCAATGAATTTGACTTTCAAAACTTATATTTAAGAAAATGGTAACTTTGCAATGTTATGTAGTAATTTTGTTAGCTTTCTTTATGAAACAAGTCAATTGTAATTGTTGGAAGAGAGAGAGTAGTGCTAAATTACAATTAGCAAAATGAGAGTTTTGGATGAAGTATTGCCTTTTCATGAAAACCACTGTATTGCAATATAACATATATAGTGTAACAGTACATAAAACATAACTGTAAAGATCAGTGAATTTCTCCAAGTGAAACAGTCCGTAACCATGTCAGATCAAGAACAGAATAGTACCAGAAGCATAACCCTTTTGTGTCCCATTTCAAGCGTAACTGTTGTCCTGAATGCCAGCACTATAGATTGGTTTGCCTATTTTTGCACTTTATGTAAATTATATAAAGTAAATAATTGTACCCTTTGAATCTGGCTTCTTTTGCCAAATACTGTATTTACGAAATTCATCTATGTCATTAAATTTAGTCATAGTTTTTAGATTTATATGGTATTTTACCTTTGTTTCTAAAACAACCTAATAAGTGATATGTCTTAATGTAATGTTATTTTTAATGAAGTAAATAGAGAAATTAGATTCTAAAAAGAAAGAATGTGGTAGATTTAAGTGGTACTTAACAGTGGTACTTTGGCATTTGGGCAATATCAAGAGTAGTTAATACACTTGTTCAGAGCAAGGCCAAAACTATGAAAAAAAAATCAACAAGAGGAGGAGATAGAGAGAGAAGACAGAGAAAGAGAGAAAGAACTCTCCCCACCCCTATCTCCAAAGTGAAGTTTTATAAGACAGGGTACATTTTAGATTGTTCCTATATTCATGAAATAATTTTTCCTCTTTGAAATTTTAATGAGTCAATGTACTGTCACTTTGAAGGGTGCTTTTACATTTGCTTCAATGATTTTTTAAAAATAATTGTTCCAGCCAACTAGTGAAAGGCAATATAGTATAGTGGTTAAGTGTGCTATCTTGGGAATCAGATTTTCTGAATTCAAAGCTCGTCTCTGCCAGTTTTTAGATGTATAACTTTGGGTGAGTTCCTTGAATTAGCTGAGCCTCACTTTTTTATGTATAAAATAGGAATATTAATATAATTCATAAATTGTAAAGATTGAATGAGTCCATTGAACAGTGTCTGGCTCAAGTAAATCACTGAATATGTTATTTATTTCTCTATATATCAAGGATTTTAAACATTGGGGATGGGAAAAATACCTCCCAGGGGGAGGAAGGAAGTCTCTTGACATCACCTAGGGAACGATGATGTGTATTTCTACCTCTTTTGATGGGTCCTTTGAAGGAAGGGAGGACATTGCTTTTTTTTCCTTGAGATTCACTGTCATAATGAGGGTACTATGGCAGCGGGTCACAAGCAGAGGCATATATAGACAGAGAAAAAGGTAAAACCATAGTGATCAATTAATTGTGATTCAATGCCATAATTGAGGTGATACAACTTAAAAATTATAGTATATTGTCAACATATGAAACATGCAAACCTGTACAGAATTTTTATGAGTTTAAGCCAAATTGATGACATACCAAGAAGCAGGACCTCAAATGTTTTGGAAAATGACAGTTTTGCAGTTGCCTTTATACATTTGGAATTAAGGAGGAAACATAAGGAAGACTACATGAAGGAGGAAAACGGCAAGTGCAGGCTAGTTAACAAGATTGTATGTTCTCTTGAGGGTGTTTAAGCCTTTGAGGGGTCTGAAAAAGAGGTTTACTCTGGCCTTTCAAAGTGGTGCTAGCCTAAATGACAACAACAATGGACAGGGCTTGTGTAAGGTAAAGATAAACCTTTTATAGGCATGGGACATGATTACCCACCATGACCTGCCCAGTTAGGAATTTATGATCAGATCACCCTGTGAGGTTACTTTTGGTCAGACTTATTACAGAGCCCTTTTTCATCCACACTATCCTATTATAAATTTAGTATTTCCAATATTTAAACAAAGATGATTTGGGAATTCCTAATCCTGTTATTTGCCTAGGTTCCCAGGCTATTAGCTATAGTCTCAGATTAATGCACTTAATTCAGAGTAGCTTTGTCATAAATAGTTAACCATGTCTAGTAACAGAGTATAGATGGTACAGTTCAATCTATCGATCCTATAAAAAATTGCCTGTAGACCTTTGCATAGGTAAACAGCAGAGGTTCTTGAATGTGAAAACCTGGTTTCAGGTATTGGTTCTGTCATGTTTATTACCTATAAAATTAGATGAGAATAATAATTTTTTTAAATCAGAATTTTTATGCTTCATAAGATCAGTGTGAGAAGTAAATCAGAAAATGCACAAGAGCCATTAGCTAGTATAAGAACATTGGTGGTAGCAAGTTTCTAGCTGAAATATTGGCAAAAGAATCTTTTGGATGATCTCATAAGGTTATTTTCTATTACTATTTTATATATCAGTATGAAATTAATCCAATAGTTTAGTTACTACAGAATTGACATACCAAAATTTCTCAAGTTTTAAGCACTTAAATTTTCTATGGTACTTTTAAATTTAATGATTTCAAAAATTGGTAGTAGGTAGCTAGTTGATCCTTTTAGAAAACGGAATATATTTAATACCTGTTTGAAACTTAAATTTAAAGCAATGTGACTGTTCTTTGATTGTATTGACTTTTCAGAATTAATTGGCCTGTCATAGGGTATTTATAAGGCAGTTTGGAATTTACATGAAAGATTTCTCTTGGACACTTTGGAAAAGTGCCTATAACTATGGAGAATTTTGATACAGACTAAAGGAAAAGTGAAAGTAACAAGTATTTCCTTTTTCAGTTGGTTAACATTGCAATAAATGTTTACCTCTCTGAAATTGGATGGATATACATTTAGTTGAAAGCAGGGGACTAATTGAGTAATATTTCAGGTCATTTACCATTTTTTAAATTTCATGATAGTTTTTTTCTGTTTTGTTTTGTTTTTTTAAGCTTTTGTCTTAATTGATTAAAATGGATCTTATATATTAGGATAAAAATATGATAGAAAAGAATTGTTTTAAGTTTCATAAACCATGTTTTAACTAGAAGAGTATCCAAATGTCTGGTTTTCTTTTTAGCCACAGAAAATTACATGGAGCATATCAATGTGACCATTTTGAAATATTTCGAGTTCATACTCCCTACTGCCCCATTATGCTGTATTCTGTTTCTTAAATCAGCAGGAAATAAGATTGAAAATTTAAATGAAAACAGATGAAATGTTTCCAATCTTGACCGACTTTCATTTTCTAAGCAGCGTTATTCTTTCCCAAGCCTACAATTTGTGAATTGGTTTTCCACACTCCATTTCCCTTACAGGCTGTGCCTGGAATTTCTTCCAAGAAGATTGGGTAGGACAGAATAGAATTTTTTCTTTTCTTTTCTTTTTTTTTTTTTTTTTTTTATCTGTAGTCTCCTAGAATATACTACTTATAATGAAAACAATACTTGATATTTTGAAGTGTCTCCATGCTTTCCATATCTGAATTAAATGTCTTAAAAATAACACTTACCTTTGACGTTCTTACTTTTTCATGAAGGATCTTATGAACAAATATGTTCTGCAAGATTTTTAAATTCTGTTTTGTATGTTATTTATTTGTGCTTGCACATATGCCATTGTCATATAGATTCAGATAGAACAAAGTATTAAAATTTATTCTATTTTAGTTTCCTTGTCAAATATATCTTATATATTGGGGGTGCCAAAAAAATGTATACAAGTGGACACTTTGGTCACCATTGCTCAAGCAGTATTTCGCTGTAATCAGAAGTGTCTGGACACTGATGGTAACCACTCTGAGCACCTCTTGTAATTGCAGAAGTCAAATGTGACTTGTATTCATCTTTTGTTATCGGTGTATATTGAGTATTACAATTTTAATACTTTTGGTTTTCCTTAAAATGTATATACATTTTTGACACCCTCTGTATTTATAAAGCTTTGTATAATCTTAGGCTCTTATTTCATTAGGGCCTAATTTTTTTAATCCCAGCAAACAAAGTCTGTATTGGCAAAATATTTATTTTTGCTAGTTAGCAATCCAAAATATAAACTAATATATTTATTTGAATTTGTGACAAAAATTAAATTTACTAGGTATATGGTCAAGTATTTTTATTTGGTTATTTACTCCAATTCAATTATTCTACATGCTTCACAATATGAAATCAGTAACTGAATTCAGTTTAATACTCTAAATCTCATATGGGCATATATTTGAAATGCTTCATGTTCCTGTCTCATTTTAATGTCTTCTCATAGTTTACGGTATAGTAATTACCTAATAGGTCATTTAACAGTTATCCTTTAGCAGTGTGACCCATGTGTGATATATGACAGAGATGGCATTATATTCCTGGCACCACTTTCACGAATACCACAATCTTTTTTTCTTTGTTTTGTCCATAAGGAACTTAATTCATAACTATGTTAAAATCAAATGGTTAAAATTTCCCATAGATGGTTACCTTAGATGAGTAGCATTTGTGTTATGTTCCTTAAGTCCAATAAATAAACGTACACAGGCATTTTTTTCATGTCTAATCAGTCCATCATCTTCTAAACGTTAAATTTACTTTTGAATTAGAGTTTGAAGAGGTGAAGGAGAGTATGTGAGTTTCTTCATTTTTAGCTATTTTGTATCCCGCATTTCCCTGTACTCATAAAATACAAAAATTATCAAAGAATTATAAGACAAGAGCAAAACATCTTAGCTCAGTTGTTCATTTCCGTTCATACAGTGCAAATGGTTACTTTAAACAAAAAGTATTTAGTGGCACAAGGATGTATGATTGGCCTTTATAATTATATCAAAATACCCACACATTGTTACCAAAACTTTTACATACTCCAGAAATATTGATATTAGACTGAAACCCCACAGGCTATAAAAATGTGACCAAAAGAAGTCACACTTATAGTTGAAAATCACAAGAGATTTTTAAAAGCATTGACTTTAGAGCTGTAATAGAATATCTAAAGATAGCATTATTGAACTGGGAAGATGTTGATTATATTTAGGATCAGAGCAAAAATTCAGTGGGTTGACTAAATAGTTATGAATACTTTTTCATTCTTTCTCATATACACTCTCTATGGTATAAAAATTATAGTGTTTTCTAATTATTAATTTCTGAATTGAAAAGATGTCAGGATTGCTTATAATCTATTATATTGAAATATCTTAGGCTTCATTAAAATTCATTACTTACAACCCAATGTCTTTAGTAAAATTGAAAGCAAAAGAGTGAAAGACATTGGCTCTTTTCTTTAGACAGATATTTGCATTTTAAAAGTACTTTGCATGTGCTATTCCAAGATTTGACCTCTAACATCATTTTCTTATATAATTTAGACGTATATGTGTATCATCAGTATTAATCAATATTTTTAATTGGGATTTTAGCAGATTAGAAACACAGGTATTAAATTATATTTCATCACATTTTATTGCTAATAAACATCTTTCCAACTAAGAGATATCTAAATTGCAACCAACTAAAAATATAAATCCTTTGCAAACATTTCTGTATCTGGTACATATAGTTTCTTTGGCAAAGTGTAAAGGATGTGAAGAAGTAGAGATATGAAAAAATGAACAAGATGATTCCTAATAAAGTGAAATTACCTTGTGCTTTCCAAAGGACTAAAAATTAAATATGTTGAACATTTTATATATATATATATATATATATATATATATATATATATATATATATATATATATGTATATATGTATATTTATACATATATATGTGTATAAATATACATATACACGTATATATGTATAAATATTACATTATATATGTGTATATGTATAAATGGAATCTGACCTGGCACCCTACTAAAATATGACACAAAAGTTATCAGCAAATTATTGAAAATCCTAAAATAATCTCATCTAGTCAGCACCCAAATATCATTCTTCGAATGACTTGTAATTAATATACTATGAAATGATGGGGATTATCACATATAGCATGTATATTTGATAGTATACCTACTCCAATATTCAGTACTTAAAATCATGCTTAGTTTGTGTGTGAAATGATTTCAGTGTTTTATAGAAAAGAGGCAGAATAAATATAAAATGGTGAATGCATTGAAGTAAACTTTTTTCAGTTTGAAGATATTGGTGAGTTTATATCAAAGCTGTCATAGTTTGCCCCCAAAACCTATTTTGAAATTCAAAATATCATAGACGTGATTATATGTTTGGTAACTAAAATTGTAAGGATTAACAAAAGCTAAAACAAACCTTGTGATTAGGTAAAGTGCAGGAATTGCTCAGTTGCTGTGTAAGTGTTCTATTCTACTGTGTAATAAACTACCATAAACTTAGCAGCTCAAAAAAACAAAACAAAACAAAACTGTTCTATTGGTAAAAATACAGGCATGGCATGGTTAGGCTTTCTTCAAAGAATCTCACTGATTGAAATCAACGTGCTGTCTGGACTGTATTCACATTTGGAGCTTAGAATCCTCTTACAAGTTCTCAGGTTGTTGGTAGAATCCAGGACCTTGCAGTTGCAGGACTGTGGCTCCAATTTTATTGCTTATTCTTTGCCGTGTTCACTTCTTGCCAAGTGTCCTGTTACATCTTGAAAGACAGCAACAGTAGATCCAATTCTCCTCATCCTTTGAATCTCTTAGTTTTTATTTCTCTGATATGAAGAGAAAGATTTAAAGGCTTGTGTGATTAGATCAGGCTCACCCAATTGTCCCCATATCTTAAGGTCGAGTGATTTGAGACCTTAATTACATCTTGAAAATCTTTTCACAGCATCACCTAGATTAGTGTTTGATTGAATTACTGAGCAGAGGTGTGTGTATACACCATGGACTCAAATCCTGGGGCCATTTTCAAATTCTTCCCAACCCATCTACCATGGTGACTTAAGTATAAGCATAAGAAGAGTTTTTACTGATTTTCCACGTGGGAAACAGCCTGGTAAAGAGAAATTAATGTGGACTTAGAATCAATCACACATACCTGAGCTCAGATGTTTGCTCTGCCACGTACTAAGTGATTTTTTTGTAAATTGCTTCATTACCCTTAACCTGTTTCCTTATTTGTAAAGTTGTAATGGTGATAAGATTTTATATGATTATCATGAATATTAAATGTAATAATGTAGTACAATAATGCAGTATATCTATGGAGAGAGACAAAGAGAAAGTGCGAGAGAGAGAGAGAGAGAGAGAGAGAGAGAGAGAGAGAGAGAACCAAAACAATGTATACACATTTTAAGAAAGGAAAAAAAAAACTGTATTAAAATTGCAATAATCAATATATACCATTAACAATAGATGAATACAAGCCATGTATATACATTTTTTGGCACCCCCAGTATAGATATAGATATAGAGATGTGAATATTTTAAAGAATGGTGAAACAAGGTCCTAGCTAAATCTGATGAGATTTTGGAAACAGCAACTCTATTCTGGGAAAGAAATAAGAACTGATGTTTAGGTTTTCCCATTGGTCCTATCTGTGTTGGCATATAGAACAGTTTAGCTATCCAGAAGCTAGTATCCTAGGGGCCATCTTTGAAATCTACCTACCATATCTACCATGACTTAAGCATATGGCATTTCCAATGGTGCCTTCTTGATTTTTGTCTTGTCCTGAAAGGAAGGAACTTAATTATTTTCTGTTTCTCATACAACTTTGCCATATAAGAACACTTTTAAATCTGAGAGAAGTTTATCTGTCTTCAGATAATTCATTTCCTGCTTGCCTCAAAAAAGTACCAGAAGCAAGCATTAAGATTTTAGATCTAAAGTCAGTGTTCCTTTGTTCATTTATATATTATAAGGTAAGGTTTCAATATACACATTGGTTTCAGGTGTTCAATACTCCATTTATGGTATATAATTAGGATCAAACTTCCCCAATTTTAACACCGATTTTGTGGCTTTTCCATTTATTGATTAGATTAGTGAATCTTCCCCAACAGTGCTCTGTATGTGCTCTGTCCAGTATGGTTACCACAAGCCACATGTAGTCATTGAACACTTGAAATGTGGCAAAAAAAAAAGGTTGAGTTGTGCTGTAATTGTAAAGGTACATGGGATTTTGAAAACATGAAAAAGAGAATGTAAAATATTTCAAACTTTTATTTTATGGATTGCATATGGAAATGCTAATAATTTTAGATATTTGGGTTAAAGAAAATTTTACTTTAATGAATTTCATCTTTTTAAAGTATGTCTACTAGAATATTTTAAATAATACACTTATATGTGATATGTTATCTGTTGGACAGCACTGCTCTGGAGTGGTCGTCATGAAAATTTGACTTATTATCAATGACAACCTTTTCACTACACACTCACTTATGCAATTATATAAATAGAATATATAATAGACATTTAAAAGACTGAAATAAAAAATTAATGTAAACAGAAATTATAATACATTTTTATTGTCTTCCCACTTTGGTGATCAGAGATTGTGACTCTAGAATGTATCTGGATGGAGAGGTAATAGGCCTTTTTCTTATGGATGATATTTCGGTAATCATTTCACACAACAACAATGGTGGAGGAAATGCTTTTGTATGTTCATAGAAGGGTATTTATTTTATCATCTTCCATAGGTTACAGATGAGATGAGTCAGATAAATTCAAGGGAAAACATATGTTTGCCTGTACCCATTGCATAACCTGTATTCATTTGTGCTCACAGATCTTATACATTTCCACAAAAGAAGACTAAAATATCATATTTTGAGTCTTCATTTAGAATTTCTGGCATTGTCTATTCTTTAAATTAAAAATTACCCAAAGATTTGGAATTATGTGTGCAACTCTTAAAATTGTGTTTTGTAGCCAATATTTTTTTTATTAAAATACTGTTTTAATTTTTTATATGTCACAAATGAACCATACTTAAGCAGCAAGATTTTTTTAAGTATAGGTCAAAGTTTCTATTTTTAGAAACTAAGTCATTGCCCCATATAACTTAGGCATATTGTATTGGACCCTAAGTATCTTTTCTTTTTTTGTATTTCCTGTTTAACTAAAGGAATCTAATTAACTAGGACCCCCTTCTGTGGTGTGGTTACATAAAATGATGTGTAGATATTAACTCAAATTGCTCTCTTCATGCTTTTTTCTTATTACCTCAGCACATTTCCTAACTAATCAATCTTTCATAAACATACAATTCTTTTTTTTTTTCCATACTATGTATGTAGTCAGGAACTAATTAACAGAGAGCACTTTGATTTACCAATAGAATTCCTCACAGTGATTTCATTCTCTGCTACAATCCACCTTCAAACCCAAAGCGATATAATTTCATTGTAATTTCACCGTAACTCAGTACTAAGGAACGAATAATAAGGAAAGGGAAATACCCTCTAGTAATCTCTGAATGCTTGTAGCCATTGCATTTTTTAAAATTGTTATTTAATTTTTGAGGGTGATATTGGTTAATGCCATTCTATTCCTCTTCCCAGAGTAAAGCATTCCATATGCTTGAGTCACTTATAGAATAATTATAGTTACTTTAATAGAGCAAAAATAAAGCAACAATAACAAAAACGTGTTTCCATAGTAGTATACTTGTTGAAGTGAAAAAACGCTTTCTTTCTTCCTTTTTTTTTTTGTTTGTTTTGTTTTGTTTTACTGCACAAAGCAATATCTACTTCCAATGCCACTTTTCTTTTTTTTCTTTTCCCCCTTGAAACTCTGGATCTCAAATTCAGAGGTTTAATTCCCAAGTTCAAATTCCAGAGGGAGAGCTAAATTGTTTTATGCATGAAGAAATGAAGGAACGCAACACCACTTCTTTCCCAGAATAGTGTTGTTTTTTTCCACAATTTTCCCAGATTTCACTGGGAGCTTATTTTCACCATTCTTTTGAAAGATCCTAATATGTGTCATTCAGGTTTGCTACATTATCACATTTAATTTTCATGATAAGGATATAAAAATCATTATCACCAATACCATTTTTACAAATGAGGAAGCAGGTTCAGAGTAAAAGCAATTTACAAAAAAATTGCTTAGCTAGTATGTGGCAGAGCAAAGATTTGAGCTCAAGTCTGTCTGATTCTGAAGACCACATTTCTTCCTTTTACCAGGCTCGTTCCCAAGTGGAAGAACAGTCAAGAGCTATTCCTATAAAGAGGATGTTTGAATATTTTATAGCCTACTTAAACAGTTTCACCTGTTGTCTTCCCCTTAGTCCTAAAATCCTAACTTTTATTTACCATGTTTCCCTGAAAATAAGACCAGGTCTTATATTAATTTTTGCTCAGTTAGGGCTTATTTTCAGAGGATATCTTATTTTTTCATGTACAACAATCTACATTTATTCAAATACAGTTATGTCATCTTCTAGAACATTGTCATAACGTACTAAATGCATCCATCTGGCTGAGATGTTAACTGGTGCTTATTTTTGAGGTAGGTCCTATTTTCAGGGAAATACGGCATTAAACCTTCCTCCAATGTACAGGATTCTACAATACTTGTCCTCACACAGCATATTTTAGTCAAATATATATGTGGTGTTGCTTGGTTGTACGACAGCAATACTTCCCACAAACTAAGCATATACTCCTGTATAATGGTATCATGATATAAATATATAGTTATATTCTTAATACCTCAGTAACTTATCTATAACATTTTTATGAATAAACTTAGGCTTAATTTTTTAAATTTATCTCTTCTGAAGTGACAGTTATTTATAAACTTGAGACAGATTTTTAAAAACTATTGTGGTTCCATAGGTGAACCACTTCCACCAGACCTAATACTAATTGATTAATGATTTGTGAGATGGGGAAAAGTTGATGGAGAGTACTAATGAGTTCAGGTGTTAGAGCATGAATCTTGGATTATGTATCACTTGCCTCTGTTTGATAAGGTGAAATGCTATTTTTGCTGAGAAAAATTCTTCCCACTGTTGATACAATCAAACATACCATATTTTATTTATTTTGTGTAAAAGGATAAAACAAAACACTTATTATTCCATATATGTTACCTAACAATAATCATCCAGTAAATATCCCTTGTATTTACTATGACAGGCATTGTGCTAAGATGTTGAGAATAGAATGGAAAGAAAAAAAATAACATAACCCCTAATATCATGGAAGTTATAGTACAGTAGAGAGAAAAATCTTTATTCAGTATCTTTTTATAAATATATGTTTGCATGACTATTTACAATGAGAAAAATCGTAAATAGATTGAATGGTGTGAAGGTGGTAAGGAAAAGAAAAATGTAACAAATGACACTTAGATTTTTGACCATAGTAACGGGGGGAAAGTTGACGTCACAAACTGAGATGAAGACTCAGGAGGAAGTGCAAGAAATTTTATAGGGGAAAAAAATCTGTTGGGGCTATTATAAGCTTGAAATGTTTGATACCTGAATGAAGAATTTTCATGGACAGATAGTTAAAACACTCTGGAGATCAAGAGAGTGTTGTGAATCATTGGTGATATTTAAATCCATAACATTGGATGAGATTCCACAGGCAGAAATAGCAGATAGAAAAGAAAACTGAGAAATGAGCCTTAGGACGCTCCATCATTAAAAGGGCAGAAAGGAACAGAAGGATATTATATAGCAAAGAAGATTGAGACACAAGGATTTGGGGTAGAGGAAAACCAGGAAAAAACAAATCCTGGAAGCCAAGGGAAGAAAGTATCCCTAGAAAGAAGGGAGTGAGACTGAGTCTAATGCTAATAAGGAAGAAGTATTGACTATTGTATTTAACTAAATGGAGGTTATGGGTTATAGAGCAATTTCCACTGAGTGGTGGGGATAAACTGGGTTAAGAATTGAAATAGGTTAAAGCGGATGAGAGAAGACAGAAATGGAGATATTTTGTATAGAGAAAGGTTTCAAGGCATTCACTGCAAAGATAGGAGAACATGGAATCATGGGAAATTGTTTTTCTTTTTTTGTTTGTTTCTTTTGCTTAAGTTGGGAACTATTACAACATGTTTGTAACCTGATGGCAATGGTTCAAAAGAAGGGAAAATTTCTATTTCAGGAAATAACCAACAACTGCAGGCAAAATTGCTTTAGTTATCAGAAGGGGTGGAATTCAGCATGCAGGTGCAGACGTTCATTAAAGGGAGCAGGGATTGTGCATCCACTGAAACTGGAAGGAATTCAGAGTATGCAGCTAGAAAGTGGATTTGATAGTGAGAACATGGTGCAATTAATAATTTATCCTCTGTTTATGTGACATATGAAATAAGGACATCATCTTAGTCTAGAGTAGGGGAGGCAATAATGGAAATTTGAAGAAAGAGAAGATTTAATAGTCCACCAAAGAGAGAAGGACATCCTCCGAGAAGTATGGTAGTATTACTAGGCAGTGCTACAGGTCTGCTTGAGATGCATGGTTATAAAGTAGAATGATCCAATTAGCATTGTTGGGCTTTATTCAACCATGTGATTTTTTTAGATGTAGATATGGGCACTTGGATGTGGTTTTACCTAAGACTGAACTTTTGCTAGGTGAGTACTTAAGCAAGGAGGTAGAGACCAGAGAGTTCAGGATATATAAAAAGGATATGATAATAGTAAAGTGTCATAAAAACTAAGTTGATTAATGATGGAAGCTGGCACACAAAGGAGGCTGAAGTACATTGAAAACATGGTTGGGTCAATGGCCTGAAGTTCTCAATAGTGACATATATTGTTGAAGTAGAGATTCTATAGTAAGTGAAATAAAAGGAGAAGAGCCACTAGGGTACTTGAACTAAAGATTCTGCGGGTGGCACAGTGACTGGTAATGTAAGTAGTATAATGAATCAAAGTGGGTGGCTGAAAGTACTGAAAGTGAGTAAGCAAGGAATTTGGAAACCAGGAAGTTGGCTAGAGATGGAGAGAAGCGGGAAGATTCAGCAAATATTTCAAATCGATTACTGGGCTTGGTGATTAACAGATATGAAGTAATTAAGAGAAGAAACTGTGAATAATTCTTCCTAGGTTCCCGGCTTGCAAAATTGGATGGATGATAACATGATCTGAGATATGGCGTGGTAGAAAGGTACTAAATTCATCATGAACGTATTTTTTGATGTGTTGAATTTTGGGTGATTTTGAGAGATCCAAGCAATATTAGATGGGAAATCTAATGTACAGATATGGAAGTCTCTCCATATGCAGATATGGAGTAAAAGTGAATAGGAAATATGTAAATGTAGAGAGCCAAATATTGATGTATTTTGAGAAATATACATGTGAAAGAGAGAGATAAACAAATAGTTGGGGAGAGGATAATATCACGAGAAAGATATTTTGAAGATGGATGAAATTTAAGTCTGGTTTGGAAGATCTTGTAAAGAATGAAAGGGTGATGATACAGGAGAGAGAGGAGGTCATCGATCATAGTTTTCTGAAGAAGCTAGAAGAATTAGGAGTGAAGGGATTCTACTTGGATGTAAAACCATCCCCCCATCACCATTTATCAGGAAAGAATAAGTAGAATATGCAGGAAGACACAGATAGATGAATAGACAAAGGCTGAGGGAGTTTCTGTTTAATGTTTTATATTCTCTCTGAAATTGTCGATGAAGTCATCTTGGCAAAAGGGAGGAGGGTATGTTTTGGTGTGTATGCATGTGTGAAAGGAGTGATGGGCTGGGATATTCAATTCCAATATAAACTTCTACTTTTTGCATTTAAAATATTCTGACACTAATTCACAAATCCTCAATAATTCGCCATGTGCCACTTTACATGTATCCAACTGAAGGTCAGATGATTTTATTTTTGCATGGAAAATAACGGGTTGTGAGTTTTCTATCAGTGACTCTGGACTCATTAAATTAGAAGACTGTTAAATGTTTAATCAGAATCTAACAGCATCCTGTATGCATTATGAGAAATTAGCAGATTTCAGTACCTGTAGTGATAATTACAAAGTACTGATATATAACAGTTACTCTAAATGACACCATTA
The DNA here is from genome assembly GCF_057876585.1 of Rhinolophus sinicus. NCBI lineage: Eukaryota > Metazoa > Chordata > Mammalia > Chiroptera > Rhinolophidae > Rhinolophus > Rhinolophus sinicus. The sequence goes on along the minus strand of NC_142517.1, from coordinate 191,414,042 downwards.
CTACAAACATCAGCAATTGTGCAGGAAAAGAACGTTAGTATATCAGGAAATCATACAGAAATATTTTTCCTGTCTCATTTTTTTGGAAATGTTCTTAAGTAAGGAATTATGATGAACAGTACCTTACAGATAAAATGTCTTTGGCTTCTGATTGTAGTGATGTAACTAAGTTTATCCTCAAGCAATGATTCTTGTCTTAGCATTTTGTGCCATATGCCTCCCTTTAAAATCTAAAGCAAGTAAGAGTAGAATTTATCACCCTGATGGGTAAAGCTCGAAAGCCATACTTTCAGTATTTCTATTTCTTTTTTGTTTCTTTTATTAAGATTAACTATTTTCTTTATATATTTTAAAAATAAAATTGAAGATTATGAAAGTAGTAAATATTTAGTGTATTAAATATAGATTTGTGTGTTTATATATGTATGTTTAGCCTTCCACACATTTATCCATGTACTAATGCATATATACAGTAATAAAAGTTTTCCTTTATGGAAAAGGTATGGAAACATGCTCCACACATTATTCAGCAATTTCCTTTACTCACTGAATAGTACATTATGGACAGCCTTGTGGATCACTGTAACTCTTTTTGCATTGTTTTTCCTAGCATTAATGTACCATCAATCCCTTACTGAAAGATGTACAGGCTGTTCCTAATTTTGTGTCTTTTACAAGTTAGAAAATAACATATGTATATGCATATGTTATTTTCTAATAACAGATAGAGATATATATTTGTGGGGGTGTCTATGTGTGTATCTGACATTATGAAAACATAGGCTTAGCTAGGTATCAATTAAAATACAAGGAAAATATTCAATTATATTATTTAAATTTACTAATCATTCAAAACTTGAAATAGGAAACACATTAAAATTCTAAAACTAAAAGCATTTGTGTTACAGTTTTTTATTTACTGTGTTTCCCCGAAAATAAGCCCTAGTCAGACAATCAGCTCTAATGCGTCTTTATTATATTAAATAATATAATATTAATATTATATTAAATATATTATATTAAATAATATAATATAATAATGTAATATAATATAATACCAGGTCTTATATTAATTATTGCTCCAAAAGACACAATAGAGCTGATTGTTCGGCTAGGGCTTATTTTCGGGGAAACACGTTATATGCATATTCATAATTATATATATATAATTATATATATATATGTTATATATATATTAAATTAGATAAATAGATAGATAGATAGATAGATAGATAGATAAAATTTTAGAGCAAATCATTTTTTATACCTTTATAAAATTAGATGAGTTCTGTCAAAGTATGGCTGAAAGTTTTTCACCAAAATCTGCGAAGGACTACATGACAAAAATATCTTCTAATTAGCTTATTGGGTTTTTTTTTATGGTACCATCAGTCATATTGTAGGGAAGACTTGATAAAGAAGTTTAATTGAATTTCTTTCAAAGTTTGTTGATTTTTAATTGGTTTTGAGTAAACCTAGATGGACAGATATGCATCTTTGGATCTTTAATAGTTCAACAATTCATAGGATAACTTTTATCCTATGTAGTTTTGAAGTAATTAATGAGTAAAGCTTAGAAAAGATATTGGTGAGTCATAGCAATGCCTAAACTTTTTGATAAAATACTAAGACTAGATTGCTTCAAAGGAGTTCTCCCTTTCTCTTTCCTCTTCTATCACCTCTCTCTCTCTCTCTCTCTCTCTCTCTCTCTCTGTCTTCCTCTCTCTCTCTAAATTACTAAGACATAATTACTTAATAACAATAAATAACTGGCCTAAATTTTACAAGTTGGTGTCCACTGAATACCATCTTAAGTTTATAATTGTGTTCTTTAGATTGTTTTGTTGTTTGTTTTGACTATTTTGCCAATAGCTAAAGTATAATATGCTTGGCAATCCCAAAATGTACGCAAGAATTGATGATAGTGTTCTCTAGCAACAAATACAGTGCCAGAGCGTGAAGGAGGTTAGCGCCTATCAACTGCTATCTCTTGTTCTCCTGTCTATTTGCCATAAGAAAAACTGAAATTTTGCATGGACTCAGCTGTCAGTATTATAAGTAAAGGTAAGCCATTTGATAGAAAAATAAAGATGTGTAATTTGAAAAATTAAAAGACTGGAAAAAAGTTTGTAAATATGCATCAGTCAGAATACTTAAAAAGAATTAATGTCTATTCTATACTTTTAGTTTACTTCCATAATGACGCTTTACAAAGCAAAGAGATATAAAAATATCATCTCCTGGATGTCCAAAGCAATGCATGCCATCAAATATGGCCTAATGTAAATAGTATACATAATATCAATAATAAAAAATAATAGAAAAAGAACAGATTGAAAAATTAATATTCTAGCTGGGAAGAGAATCTGGTTCATGTAGATGTGTTGTGTTTTGTTTATTTTTTACTTAGTGGTAATTTCTTTTGCATGTAAATGAAATGGTTTCAGGCAAAGTATAAAGTTGTCTTGCTATTATATTATTTCAATGTTGTTTGAATTGACGTAAATTCTTTTTTTTTCTTTGTTTACATTATCTGGTGGCTCTAAATCTGTGTGCAGAACATCTGCAGAATCATAACATCTTCTAAGCAATCATTTAGAAAAAAACAGGTTTCCCCATAATTAGAAATGTGTTCTAATTAGGGATTGGACATTTATATAAGATCAAAAAGGAGTTATATTGCTAAACATTGTTATTAAATGCTTTAAAATGTGTTTTTGTGAAATTGGTCACAATAAACCTCCCCTTAGAATATAAAGCAATCCATTCTATGTTGAAAACATTATTAAAGTGGGGTGCAATGACCAGAAGTCTTTGCAAGAAAGGCTTATTTGTCTTTTTCCAAGTCCTCTATGTAATATTTTTAAAAGCAATGAAACCAGCCTCACCCTCTCATTCCCTCCCCCCACTTGGGTACTTCCAATCAACTATGGACCCAGAAATTAGAAAAACTGGATATTTGTGTTTGCCAAGTTAAATGCTAATGAAGAACTCATGTTTTCTTCATGTTCTCTGTATTGATCTGCCAGTGCAATATTTGCATGAGGTTCATAACTTAGGAACACATCTTACTATTTTTTAATTTTATCACTATTTGAAAACAGATGACAATGAACATGCTGTCCATTACAACATATTTAAATTCCACAATTCAGAAACTACATCCTTGAGGAAGCTTTACAAGCTTCTACTTAGTGGTACTTGTAAAAGTGTAAGACACCTGTCCCCCCAAAAGAAACTGTTTAGTCAAGACTGATACAGGTAAAGCCTAGTAAATGACTAGGAAATTGAGATAACTAAGCAGACATAATAGGGGCACCAGGGTTACTAACTGTTATCTGAAAAGGAAGGGACTTTGGCTTCATCTTTTGTTTTTAAAAATCTAATTATCTTGAGATAATGCATTTGACAATTAAAATGCAGGAACAGAAGGAAAAGGTGGAAAATCTGGGCACAGTTCTTTTTTCTGTTAGGACCTTACTTGGCTAAAAGTAAAATAAAGCCAGATATTTGTTGGCTTCAACAAATAGTTTATATGTCTTTCTTTTATATAACAAAGATCTAGAAGTGAGGGACTTGTTACCATTGGTTCATGAATTAGTAACATCAGGGCCAGAATCGTCATCATCTTATCTTTCTGTTTTGGTAGCAAGATGACTGCTACAGCTCATCCAAAGCATTACATTCAAAGACATAACAGAGGGACGGCTCCATCATCTGTACCTGTCCTATCTCAGAATTATTTTATCCAACTTTTGCTTTCCTCTCATTGGTCAAAAACACATTGTACGTTCAATCAGGATGCAGAAAGATGGAGGAAAATATTTAGCTTTTTAAAAATCACTACATTAGAAGGTGTTAGGGAGCAGGGGATTAGCGATGGCAGTTGGTTTATAGTCAACCAGGGATTTTGACAAAGTGTGGTGGGATGAAAGATAAACTAAACTACATTGGGTAAACAGACAACAACAAAACAAAAAATTGGTCTAAAGATTATTTTCACTGCTGTTAGAGTAATATCTTATTTTATCGGTCACCGTGAAATCAGGAATAAGCAAATATTATTAAACATGTTCAGAGAAGCATAAAATAAAAAAAACACTCATCATTTTCTTTTCATTATAGATTTTAGAATTAGGTTTTGTTAACTTTAAAAACATACAGAAAGCTCTCAACTGTTGAAGTATTAATGTGGTTTTAAGGGTTTATTTTAGATAAACAGTATGTAAATATTTATAGATGTAAACTATTCATTTAGTGATTTATTCATGTAACAATTATTTAGTTCTTCTTTGCATGAGCCAGTAAAATTCAAAGAATATAAAGATGTCTGTGACATAATACCAGCACTTAAAGGACTTACATTTGTACTTTTTAAAACAGAAATACCATTAGTTTACCTTTAAGTGCTGAATATGTAAATATAGTTATTTCTCTCTCTAAAGTTATTTGAAATTTATTCATTGCTCATGAAAATAAGACCCTTCAAATGGCAACCTTATTCTAGAACTTCTATATGAGTTAAGTTAAACTAGAAGTCAGCAGATGTCATGAGATATATTAGAAGTGAATGATATAGACTCGAAAGAAAAGACTATTTGCCCTCAAAGGGAAAGATTATGCCCAAAAAAAAAAAAAAAAAATGAGTAGTAAGGAACAGGGATCTGATTATATGTTTGTTGCTAGATTAAAGCTTTTTGCTAGATTAAATGGATGTGGAATGTGGAAGAAAACAGAAAGATAAAATTGCCATTTGCCAAAATAGGAGACAGGGAAGAAAGAGATGGGGAGTTGGAATTAAATTTATTTTTGAATTGCTAAAGATGAGATATCAGACATATAAGTGGAGACATCAAAAAGGCTATTGACTATATGTAAATTCAGAGGAGAGGTCTGGACTGAAGATATACATTTGTTTAATCATAATATAGATTTAAAAAGTTGGATGATATCATATGTAGGGAGAAAATGTAGGTAGAGAAGACGAGAAATCCAATGATTAAGTCTGAGGACACTCGTACATTTAAAGGTCAGGAAGATAAGAAGGAAGCTGCAAAACAGAACTAGAAAGGACTGACTAACTACAGGAGAAACTTAAAGGAAGTGATGTGATGGAACTTAAGTGAAGACAGTGTTTTAAGAGAGTGATCACTCTTATGAAATGTTACTAACTAACTGATTGGTTAAGGTTATGTCTAAGAAATAACTTTCATACTGACAACAAGGAAACAATTAGTGACCTTGACAAGAGCTGATGTAGTAGAGAGGCACAAGATTAAAACTATGATGGGAGTTAGTTCAAGAAACGAAAGCAGAAGTGAAGTGAGCAATTACAGAAAACTATTTATGCAAAGAACGTGTTTTGTTCTTTTCACAATCGTTCCAAATACTAAAATGTCTCATCAGATGAAGTAATTGCATTTTTCTTAAATGCAGTATCACCTAAAATGCCCCCTTTGCTATTTGATTTATTTAATAATTATTGAGAATCTTCTAGAGAATGTTATTAAGAGGTATAAAGCAATAAAAAGTTAGAAGTAATGGTCCCTAACCTCACATTGCTTATAATTTACCTGGAAATAAAGAATCCATGGGAGAATAATTATAAATAACTGAATCAAATGTAGTTTGGGAGTGTATAAAAGAGAAACAGAGTTCTACGGCGAGATACTCTTGTAAATATGATAGCAAATTATAATGAATTGGGTCACAGGGAAGGCCATAAAATTCACTCTGTTTATTAGCACTTTGTAGTTTATATCTGGAACATAAAGTTGCCTCTGTGAAAATTACTGAATCATAAAAAACAAAAAAGAAGCAGCTTATTTCAAATTGGTTATATTTAACTATTTTTTTCAATTAAAGAACTTTCTTTATAAGTTTTAATATTTAATGCCAAACTTTACATCCTCCAAAAAGGGGATGCCTTTAGGGCTCAAAATTAACAGAGATCTATATAGGCTTACTAAGCATCTGGCTCCAGCATATGTTACCCGAGGTGAAGAACAGTTCATGGACAACAGTATGAACAGGATTTTAAAATAGATTCAATATTTTAGAGGTGTGTTACACTTGTAAATGATTGGTCTCAAAATGTCAGTAAAAAAGAAAAACAATATCAAAAGACTGATTAAAACCGTAAAGTTCACCTTAATTGAAAGAAATCAAATGACATAAAAATAACAGTCTATCAGGAAAACAAAAAGGAAGGGGAGAGGGAAGGGGAAAAAAGCCCTTGAACCATGATTTTCCTGTTTGTATTTTTAGTGCTACAAGGGAAAAAATAAAGTGGAAAATTCCAAAGGAAATGACATTATGTTATATGGGACGCTCTATCATTAAAATTGTGAAGTTATTAACAATGTCATTTAAGGTAGAAATCTTCAAATTAAAGTAGAAACAAGTGGAAATCTTACTACTTTGATGGACAAAGATGGATGCACTTTGCCAGAAATCTGAAAGCAGATTAAAGCAATAGCAACATACTCGTACACCCTTCAGTACCTTAGATCCATAGATCCAAAAGAACTCAACATTTCTCCCTTAAAAATATTTTCTTTCTCCTGATTTCCCCATGTCCATTGTTGACCTTAAAAACAAAAACAAAACAAACAAGCAAAAAAACAAAATAAAGAGCCTGATATTTTACCAGCAAAATTCATTTGGGAATAGCAGAGAAATTGGCAATTCCAGACACAAAAACTATGGCAAACTATAGGCAAGTCAAAAGAACATAGAAGGACTTGGAATTATTTGGGGGAAAGTGGAACTTGGGAGGGACTATTTGGAAAAGTTCAGGGTTGTAACGGCTTCTCATTAGCTGAATGTGGCAGTTTCTCATTGTCTGGGCTGTAACCAGGAGCCCAAACCTGAAGGCAACCAGCTGAGGAGGCTCAGGTGATGATTTACAGATGTGTTTTGCAGGTCAAGGAGAAATTCTTCCTCCTGCTGTGATATGTCCTCCTGTTTGGTGCCTGGGTGGCAGAGTGTGAGTGCCCCCCCTTTCAGGGCTTCCGAACTTCATGTTAAATGAGGTTTCCTTTATTTATTTTTAACACCATAAATGGCATCATCAACCTTCCACTCACCCAGACCTGGAAGTTCAGCCGTCTTTGACTCCTCCTTTGTGTTTCTTCACCTATGATTCGATACTTATTATTATTTCTGTTACTGTATGCTTTTCTGTCGCATCCACCATTCTTCCCTAGGCTGTCCCTCATTGCCACTGATGAGGACTATTAAAATGTTCAGCTAAATAGTCTTCTTGCAAATATCTTCTTTTCCTGGCTTACCTACTTTACAACTTTGCTACCAGGATAATATTCCTAATACAATCTTATAATCATATTTTAATGGAAGCAGAAGTCTTTGCAGTAGAATATGCCAATATTCAAATCTTGACCATCCACTTATAATACTTATGGTTTAGAACAAGTTATAAAACCTACCTCAGATTCATCATACATAAATAATCAATTGTGTTGAAAGAATGATTTGGCATAACATGTATAAAACACCTAGCAAAAGTACCACTGTTCTTTAATCCTGGATGAAATGTTCAGTGACTCTGCATGAAAGTCCTTGCGTTCCCCCCGCAACTGCACCAGCTTCTCAAAGTCTCCTCCCATCTCACTTCATCCAGATTATAAGATTACTTTAAGGTCACCAGCTCCTCCACGAGCACTTGGAGATCCCCTCAGAAGGAAACATGGCTACTAGCAGGGCAATATAAGTAGAAAAATACATCATCCGAATGAAAAAGACTGATATTTCTTAAGAAGGACACTTCCTTAATACTTCTGGGTTAGCATTTCATTAAAAAAAATAGTTTTTAGTCTAAGGCAAGGTTTGGGATGTCTAAAAAGCATACTAAAACAATCAAAGATATTCATACTAGAGAATTGCATATAAAGAGAACAAACTATTACTGAAAAAAAAATGAGGTTGTGAATCCTTTGAAAATGGGACTACTTAAATCTGCGTTATGTGAGTGTGACCAATAAACATGACACAGATGTGTGGCTTAGTACTCTGATAGACAAAGATGGACGCACTTTGCCAATAGTATATAGTCTTTGTTAGTAACACAGGTATCTGAAATTACTGTGCTTAGAATGAATGGCAATTTTTAATTGAAAAAATATTTTAACATACAGGAACAAAGAATAGTGCCTGCAATGTTTTAACCCCTCCACTTTTCTTCATAAAGCAGTTTTCTGCTTTATTATGAAAATAATAAATTCTTTAGCATGTTGAACAATTTTGGTAGGTAACATAACTGAAGTTGTAAGAGCATTTTCCTAAATTTCTTAATCATTGGGCATATTGCTTCAGATTACCATGTGATAATTAATACTGTGTCGTAAGTAAGTGATAAGACGGAGCAGTACTTAGTAGATAATGTAGTTTTTTAAATGTTTACAATGTTCTATGGCATTACACATCTTTGTATATTATGTATGTAGATAATGGTAAAACTGCTCTATTAATTTAGACATTGATGATATTGTATAATATGTATAAACCATGAAAAAAAAGAGCTGAATACTGAACATTCATCTCAGCTATTAAAAAAAGTGTTAAAAGAATAGTTATTTCTGGTCTAATTCCCCTTCAATGTGTTATTTATAGAATTCATAGATGTTTATCAATTATACCTCAATAAACCTGGAAAAAATCATAGATATAAAATTAATAGATGAATTATATATATTCTCAGGATAGTGCCCTTAACCATAAGAATGTTTGCCTCAAAAATCAAATGTAAAAAAAAAAAATCAAATGTACAAGTTTGTATACTTTCTCCAAAATTGTAACAAACAAACAAAAACCCAATGGATAAGTGTAAGCATGGCCTATAAGGAGAAGGAAGGAATTACCATGAAGCTATTAGAAATTTTGCTCAGAAGCTTATCCTAGAGATAAAGAATGAGATGTTATTACATATTGGTTGGATGGTAATATCTCTACTGAAATATTTTGTAACACTGTGTTAAATGACATGTAACATTCACATATTGAAAAAACATTAAACATTGGAAGAAAAAGTTTATTTTAACACATGAAGACAAATCAAGTAACATTCAGATTTGCCTTGGAAGAGGGAGAGTAAGCTGTGATTGGTTTGTGTCAGCACTTATACTTCTGGTTATAGTATAATGAAATAGAGGCATGTCAAATTCTAATCAAAGCATAGAGACATACAAATACCATAGGTCTTATCAAGTAAAAACTGTAACTGTCAACTGAGGTCTACATCAGAGTCTGACCTAAATCACATTCATTTGCTCAAAAGGAAAATATGTGTCATATTTATAGAGCAGTTGGAATTCTAGGTCCGAATAAGCACCAATTTGCAGGAGAAAAAAACTTCTGTTAATGTGGTTCTCCTTGCCCTAGGCAGTAACCCTTAAAATGTCTTCTATGGCATTTCAGTGTTTTGTCGTGTTGCAAGGTCTTTTGTTTCAAATCGGAACTGCTTTGGGAAGACAGAACAGAGTAGACAAACACCTTCACTAGAATGATGGATATTGCTTGTTTTTGTCTTTCTTAAAGGAAATACTGTTTTTTAAAGTTAAAAAAAAATCCTCTTAACTGTTTTCTCACTGGGAAAAAAAATGAAATGATGCTAAATGAAGAATAATGTCCCTCGCAAACTCCAATAAGGGCATAAAGATTTTAATAACCATAAACCACAGTGAACATCAATGAAGATACAATAACAGTCTGAGGAGAATCACAATAGTAAAATGTAACTACACGTAAAATGAAAGAATCTATTAGAATCCCAAAATAAATGTATGTACATTTTCTGTTCTCTATGATCAAAAATAGGTATTAAAGAAAATTCTAATGAATCATATTTATATACTCTAAAAAAATGCTAATGCATCATCTTTAGACAGACAACATAATACAGCTAAAATATTAATGGACTTGAGATTCCAAGGTGTAAAATTTTAGCATTACTCTATGTTTGACTGTATCCAGGTGTTTTAACTTTCTGAGAGTCTATTTCCATTTTTTTATAGTATGGAAGTTATAAGAATTGCATAGTCATTGTGAAAGTATAGATGCATGTAAAAATAAAAATTAAAAAAAATACAAGTGTTATTAAAGTGTAAAGTCTATAGTCAATCTATTTAAATTTTTTGATTTTAAGGGTACTGTAGATGGAACCAAATACATCTGTGGTTTATCTCTATGAAAGGGACTGTTTTCTATATCAGGGTAGAAAGTCTTTGACATTTTCATTTCTATTAGATTATTTCCTATTGAAACTGACACTATATGTGCTATAAAACCCATGAGTACCTTGCTGGCAGTCAAATCTTGTGTTCCTCTCATATGAACAGAATTTTACTGTGTTTTTATATCGCTTATATAATTAATAAAATATTGAAAATATTATTTCCAAAGTTATATTCCCTCAGTTGGCAAGTAAGTCGAAACATTTTCTTTCAATAAAGAGTCAACATGTTTTTGATGAACTACATTTATCTTATAGCAAGAACAAATTAAGAAATATGGCGTGCATTGCTGAGGATATATTTAACCTCTGGTTTATGATAGCTCATGCTTTTGCCTGGTGGCCACTGTAAGATTTTCAGAAGGAAGATAGGATGCAGGATGATAGACAATGTTACCTAATTATATTTGTTAAAAACTGTATAAGATTACAGAGAAGCATCACATCTGACCTTAATTTATGAACTATCCATCTATTATGCATAAATTATTTATCTATGTATGTATGTATATATGTATGTATGTATTTACAATTACTAATTGATTTGCCTCCCCAGCAAGTAAGACTCCCTAATCCTAAAACCTCTCTCTGTGTCTCTCTGTGTCTACTCTCTTCTAGCTTTCTCTCTCTCTCTCCATTATCTCTCTATGTATTATATATACACACACATAAAGACTTGTTTACTTGGGATATCTTAGATTCTCTAAATTGGGCTAGGTAGGATTAACATTTGAGTTATTGCTCACATATGGGTACTTTTGAGAGTGAATGTAGTACTATTGATACACTGGCACAAACTGAGACCATCTGGGCAAAGTAAGGCATATGATTCTCTGATGCTTAAAGGCATTTGATTTAATGACAATAGTAGGCAGGAGCTAGAGACAAATTCATAAGATCTCAGGAGTTTCAGAAAGGCCAGGTAGTTTCCCAGGTGTTTATTTTGTTTTACCTTACTTAGGTGAGGAATGTGTTTGTGTGTATTTAAGCCAAGCTGTTTAATAAAGGCACTACAATCATAACTCCTTACAGGCAGACAAATGGTTAAAACTCAGATTAGTGAACCGCCAAAGAATCTTTTAGTTCCATATGCCACTTAAAGGAAAAATCACGGAGGTTTGAAAGCAAAACACACAATTATAATGTGTGAGGCACTATTTTACACTTTCTGAGACTTGCGAAGTTTATTATGCAAAAAACCCATTCAAATTATCTGACTAGTCTGTTGTTTTTGTTTGTTTATTTTTACCTTTAGTGTAGATTTTTTTTAAAAAGTTTAATCTTTAGTACCCATAGATAAACAGTGAAGCAGCTCTAAGTTTGATCCAGTGAATCCTGAAGAAATATCTTCAAATTGTTTAATTTAGAAGCTTCTAAAAGTACAACTCTCAAAGTTAATACTGTTAGCTGAGAATTATATCATCAGTGTGTTATTAGACTTCACATCGTTTCCTTTATCTTTCATTGAAAATGATGTAAACAAGAACTTAAGTAAAATGTACCTACATTATAAATTTAAAACGCTTTTGTTTGGTGATAGACCTGTAAAAGAATCTCGTAGATTTAGCATTTTTTGCAATGACTATATTATTTCAAATACCAGTTCTAGCAAGTTTACGATTTTAAAGAAAAATACCACTGTACATTTTTTGTAGGATATCCTGCCCTTGACATGAAACAGGAAATGGTAGAACAGAACAGTTTTAGAGTCATGTGAATTTTAATCATAAGTTATGTTGACTTGACTGCATTTTGTTTATGATCTGATATCTGGAAGGAAGTAGATCAATGAAAGAGAATATTTGGATGTTTCTAAAATCAGGTTCCATGTATTAGCTCACATTTTATATTCTCCAGTGAGGAATAGAATGGTTCAAATGTAGTAATGAATGATAATATATCTCCTTATGTGTCTTATTATATGAGTAATATAGTTTTGGGAGACACTACTCTTTTATATATAACTGTTTAAAACATTGCATTCACACCAGTGGAATATAATGCATCGTGTGGTCTCTGAACTTCTGAATGAAATTATGGAAACCAAATTATGTGTTCTTAAATAAATTAAACTAAGTTCATTTGTGATTCAGAATCCTTATTAGTTTATATGAGTAGTGGAAAGATATCAGTTTCATTATACTATTTTCAAAGCACAGAATTAGGTAAACTATCATTTGATTGCATCCTTTTCATTGAAGCTTTAACGTATCTTTTATACTTTAGGCAGTCCCAACCATTTTTAATGGGCAGGCCAATAATACAATTAAACAATACTCCTGTTACAGATAAGGAATTACAGAGTGTTCTAGGTTCCTTGGTGTTTGGACCTTATGATCTCATTAACAAAGTCCTAACTCAACATCTCCCAGGTCTCTCTGACTAATATGTAGAGGAAACACTCAGAAATATAGCTTCGTTGGCAATAGCCCCCATTGGAGTTAGGAGGGATATGTAGCATTTTTTAAAGAAGCAGCTTAAGTAGCTACATCCTCTTTATCCAAATGGTCCTCACAAAGAGTGAAGCATTAACTCTCAGGAAAAGAAAACAAGAATCTATTGTACAACTACAAATATCTAGGAAACATCAAAATTGGGGGAGTAGGACATGTGTAAGTAACATTAACTATTCAGATTAGCTTGGTTTTATGAAATGTGACAATGCAAAGAAACATGGTGATAATTAATTAAACTGTAATGAATGGAAAACATATGCAAAAGTAGATTGTAAAAATGGACAGTAACTAGCAAAATTAAATCTTAATTGGAAATAAAACATTCAAGAAAAAAAAAGGCCATTATTATAAAGCTAAACTTTTAGATAGTGATTTATTTTTTTTTGTTTTTGTAAATTTAATAAACTTTTGTTTCAAAAAAGAAAACATTGTCAAAAATTAGAAAATTAGAAAAATATAAAAATAAGAGCACCATAGTCATACTTTCAGAGACAACTATTGTTTACTGTCTAACTGTGTATTATTCCAGAGGGATGTGTGTGTGTGTTTGTGTGTGTGTGTGTGTGTTACAACTATCATATTGCAGTGGAGTAGGGCTGAGATGGGTGTTGGGCCCTTTATGGCTGAGGGTAGTCATGAGTGGAGGCCAAAGTGGATTGATTTTCCTGTTGTGGCGAGAACAGGTCTGGCCAAGGGGTGTGTGTGTGTGTGTGTGTGTGTGTGTGTGTGTGTGTGTGTGTGTGTGTATTGAGATCCTACTGCTTCATAACCCAGTCTTTCCAATTTCTTGTCCACATGGTTTCATGGCAATGAATTTTCATATCACCTAGTATCTAATTCATATTCAAACTTCTCAAGTTACCTCAAAAATATCTGTATAGCTAGTTTGTCCAACCTAGAATCCAATCCAGAATTAAATTTCACATCTGTTTTTTATGACTACTAAGTTTTTTAAACGAAAACTAGTACCTTTTACATAATGTTTACTTATTAAAGAAAACATTCAAGTAATCTTATAGAATGTTCCCCCTTCTCAATTTCACTCACGGTTAATGGCTTGTTTTCAACAGTAAATTCTGCTGGAATATAAAGAATTTGGCCTTTCAAAATGTCCAAAACATTTATGTGTGATCTTTAGGCGCAGAAATGCTAGTTGTTTTTTTTGTTTTTTGTGGGTTTATTTTTGTTTTGTTTTTTTTGTGTTTTTTTTTTACTTCTTCAGGTTGTTTGTACCTCTACCATTACTGCAGAGTGGTAAGAGAAGAAAAAAAAAAAAAAAAAAAAAACTAAAGAAATGCCAATCAACAAAGGAGCTGCTGTGAGAAAATATCAAAAGTAAATGCTAATGAGGAAAAAAATAGAAATTGCTGTTTGTTTCATTTTTGAACATTTTATTCTTATTGCCATGGCACAACTAAGTAATAACGATATGACAGTTGCTATCCACCCAAATTGGATGAAAAGCATAGAGACAGGGGTCTTGTTATGTTCTACAATAAGAGATCCTTCTTAAAATGGAAAACAAAAAAAATAAAGCATTTTCTTTTAATTTACAATGACGTTGACATGTTATCATAAATGCATACCACTTATTCTTTTGCAAAATATGTAAGCAGAAGAAGTTTAGAGTTTTGGTAAGTTCTACAATTAACAAAGCATTAGACACTATTCTCAACCACATATAAACCCTTTACAATAAAAAGCTGGGCTGAGGAAACAAAAATGCAACCCTTTTTATTGTAGTGGCTTTTCAGGGATATGTTAGGCACTTGAGCTGAAAATTATTCCTTGGGTTGAAAACTTAAAATTATTCTGAAATACATATTTAACTGGCATGCTGAAAAATATGATCTTACACACACCAAAACACATAACAGTGATGAGTTCGTGTCTGTATCATAGTTTAATTTTCTGAGCATAGATTTTTATATCTTTATAAAATTTTACTTAGGAATATCTAGTTGAATTATAGCAACATTTCAGTATGTGATAGTACTTTCGGCTGTCAGAAAACAACCTTAGGATGAACTACTTCTTAAGCTTTTTCTGCAGTTTTATATCACGGTATAACAGTCATAATCTTTAAAAGGCATGATTCATTTATACAAGAAGTTACACAGATTTTTTTTTAAAGATGTTTAAAATTTTAAGGTTGTATTTGCTATTTGCTATCATTATTTCTGATTTGTCTTTAAGCAAAAGTTTATTTTGCAAGAGCAGGTCATTTTTCTTTTTTTTTCTAAAAGAGTGTAGCCGTAGAGAGTAGTTGCTTCTGGGAAAAGGAATAGAAGATACAAAATACTTCACTATGGAAGGCATGGGCATTCAGGGAATTATATTTTAGTTTTAATATCTATCATGGTTTCATGGTCAAATGTGTATTAGGTAACACCTATGTGTTTTACTCTGGGCTATTTGCTGTGACATCTGAAATTAATATATTTCAGGGCTCTGGCCACAGAAAACTTATAGATACTACTCTATTCTAGAATAGGAAGTTAAAACCACAAATATTACTTTTTAAACAAGGACAAATTTTACCTTAGAAAACAATAAAAAAGGAAAAGTTTCAATATTCTGGTAGCTGACAAATTTGAGAATAAAAATCTCCAGTCTGTCTCTTTTTAATCCCTTTTCGGTACTATTTACACCTTTGTATGTAGTACTTAATGAACAAAGCTTTTTTATGGGTGCATGATGCCTACGTACAATTTTGATAATAATATGTATTCCTCACATCATAACTCTGTCTGACACAAATTTTTATCTTTCTTTTGCCAACGAAGTTGCCCTTGCCAGTTTGAAATGGCACCTTTGTTACTCTCTCTCTCTCTTACTGTTATTCTCGTACTCCGGCACTGTGGAGTTCACTCCTTTTTGCTTTAGAGCAGCAGTTCTCCACTGGGGGTGAGTTATGTAGACAATTGGCAATGTCTAGAGACATTGTCATGACTGGAGGGCAGAGCTGTTACTGGTATCCAGTGGACGGAGGCCAACGGTGGTGCTAAACATCCTAAATTGTGTAGGACAGTTCCTCACGACAAGCAAGTATCAAGCCCAAAATGCCACAGTGCCACTGTTGAGAATGCCAGTCTTAGAGGAAATTGTTGACTATAATATTACATACTACATCAATATAATTAAAATGTATTTTCCATTCATTTAGAGATAGAAATGAGAGGAAAACAATAGAAAATGCTCCTGTATCAACATTTTGGCATACGTTCCTCATTATTATCAAGTTTTATATTTTTTTTCCATGTAAAAGCATGCTGTGGCTGGTCACCTCCAAAGATTAGTTGTATGTGCATGGTTTATTATTAAAAACAAAATGAAACAAAAACATCTCCAGTTTTTAGCATGAGAAAAGTTTTGTTATACCTCTGATGCATTTTTATTTGCATTCCTTCTGACTAGATTTGTGGTACGTATAATTACGCTTTCCTCTTCCTCTATTTTTTTCTCCCTTCATACTTTTTTCGTTTTCTTTTCAATTCTGGTTGGCAGAACTCCTCTAATTGCAGCTGGAGTCATTGGAGGGCTCTTCATCCTGGTCATCGTGGGTCTAACATTTGCAGTTTACGTGAGAAGGAAGAGCATCAAAAAGAAAAGAGCCTTGAGAAGATTCCTAGAAACAGAGGTAAGGTGTTTATTTCTTCTCTTCAAGTGTTTGAGGATTTTCATTGGGTTTGGAAGGTTTAGATGATACTCAGTTTTATAATCCGATGGAAAATGTTGCTCAATTTCCTACTGAGGATTTGTATTTTATACTGTGTTATACAAAATTGATGGAAAATCACAGTGTATTGTAAAAGTAATCAACATAGTTTCATGGCTTCAAGAGGTTATATAACAAGGGTCAAGGAAATTATTATATTGTGGAAAAGACAGATCTGTTTCTTTCAGGGAGGGGTCCCATTGGCAAGCTCTAGGATATCACAGTGACAGAACTAGAACGTCTGGGTAGAGGGTATCTCAGTAGCAGAAGTGGAAACATGTTAGAAATAGAATTTTTCTGGTTCTAAATAAAGCCAGATAAGCAAGCAGTTTATGTTTTAATTAGGGTTATTGCATTGGTAGCTACTGATCTCATTATTCCAGCAGTGAAAGGCTGGGCTTCCAGGATAAAGCTGTGTTGTAATCACACAGACCTTACTATACAATTCATGAGATGCATTTAATATTAATCATGTTAGTTATTGTGAGTGTGTAAATTGCCACCATTTATTATCATTTCTTTTACATTGTCACACTGAGTCCTCTAGCATGCAAGTAATAGTTTTCACTGTACGTGTTACAGGGGACAAACAATCACAGAAAACTATGCATTCTCAGGTGCTTCTTCACTTGCATACTAGCGCTTTTTCTAGGTACACACTTTCCTGCCAGTCTGAACAATTCATAGCAAATCTCTTCTGAAACTTAGCCTTCCCTGGGTTTGTTTTCTTTCTCATGGTCAGTGTAACAATCTTGACTTTTCCTCTTAACACTGACAGGAATTGGAATATTCATTTGTTCATAAATTTTGCACGCTGATAATGAATCCAAATTTTGCTCTTTTCCTCCAGAAGTCAAAATTAGAAAAATAATCTTGAAGTGTCAGGAAGCTACTTTACAGTCACATGTAGGAAAATACTTTTTAAAGACTGGAGTTATCTGAAATTAGAATAGGCTGTCTCATCAATAGACATGTGCAAGATGTGCAAGCTTAAAAAAATGTAGTAAATTATATACATGGGAAAACATAATAGTGATTTCTATTTGACTTGGATGTTTACAGAAGATCAACTTGGTCACTTCTAACTTTGCACATGTGAGTAAAAGTTTGAGCACAATGTATGTGCTGTTCATAATTTCAGTTTAGCTAGGATGCCAGAGGCAGATAAAAAGTTCCTTCATGGTTAGCTTGGGGCAGTCAGTGAGAGAATTCTAGAAAGTGAAGTAAACTAGAGTTGGGGAGGAATTGAAGGGTTGGAACAGCAGTGGACATTTAGGTGACTGGATGAATAGAAGAGAAATTTGGTCTCCTAACCATGTGCAAAAAATCTCAGTGCTTGGAAAGGAGTTGTTTTGTTTAGTTAATATGGTGCTTTCTAACAATGTCCTTCAAATTGACATTTTATTACTAAATAAAACATACTTATTGGTCTTATAAATGGATTCTATTTTTATAGAAAGCAATCACTTAGGACTAAATTAGATGATTGTCAAATTCCCATCTTTCAGTAAAAGTAAATCTCTCTCTCTCTCTCTCTCTCTCTCTCTCTCTCTCTCTCTCTCTCTCTCTCTCTCTCCATATAAATCTAACAAACAAAATCTAACAAACAAATCCTATATAACAGAATTGAATTAAAATGAAGGGGATTCTCTATGACAGAGTCTTTTTCAGATTTAACAAAGAAGTTTGTGGTTCTTTCTGAGATTAGTTTTACATGACTTGAATGCAGTTATATGTGTTTTTACAATATAAATTTGAAAATGAAATAAAAGCATATTGTCAAACTGTTAGAAAATAACCTAAGTTTATTGATAACATTTATCATCTCAAAATTCTTGCCATCGCTATACTCAGAACTCTGTTCGGCTAATTAAGTAGACCATGATGTTCACAGAAGCATTGATGATAATGACCAAGCTGGAGGACCACAGTGCTCTTAGCTTTGTAAACAGACATGTTGAAATACTGTGTTGGTTTTCAAGACAATTTGAGTAGGAGTAGCCCTTAATTATTTTCTTATGCTGAGAAAGAATAAGCTGTTTGTCTGTGTTTAAAGTTCAGCTCCTTTATTTAACTTTAAATAAAGAAATTCTTATTTCTCTCCCTTGCCTTTTTTCTGAAGTATAGGTAAAAACCTCAAATTTTAACATAGGATATAGACTTTTTGGTACTTAGAGGTTCTCTGTTACTACTTTTTTTTTTTCTCACATAAGCAAGAAATTTGCACACATTCACAGAAGCTTCCCTTTTCCTTATGTATCCTCTCTGATGACATCTAACATTGTCAGACCAATTTTAATGGCTTCTGCCACACCCAACCCACCTCATGATCTGGTGTTTCCTACCCTAAGGTCACCCTCCAGATCTGCTCCACTCCCTGTGTGTTCCCCTTTATGTCTTCCTCCTGCACCCTGATGCTGTGTCCAAACTGTTCTTCAGGATGGCAGTACCCTCCCTCCCCGTGCCAGCCTTGTTTTTTTATCATCTCAAGACTAATTTTAAACTGTTTCTCCTTTAGGAAGCCAAAACTAATGAACTTTATTCCTTGATGGTTATTGTGTTCCTTTGTTTCCCCTGGCATTCACTTATGATCTAGAATCACTTCAATAGAACTTTAGGTTGTTTGATCTAGAAGGTATCTAGGGCCTTGCTACTTAAATCCTGTTCAAGGACTATCGTTATATGTAGGCATCACTTGGAATCCTGTAAAATGCAAATGTCAGCCCAACCCCAGACGTACTGAACCAGAATCAGTATTTTAACAAGAATGTCAAGTAATTCATATGTACATGAAAATATTGGAAGCACTTTCCAGGTGTATTGGCGTTGTGCTCAGTTATTATTTTTCTTCTCTTCTGACATGTCTGTCCTAGCTTCCCAGCTAGACTTTAAGTGCTAAGAAGGCGATCTTTCTTTCTTTCTTTCCTTCTTTCTTTCTTTCTTTCTTTCTTTCTTTCTTTCTTTCTTTCTTTCTTTCTTTCTTTCTCTCTTTCTCTCTCTCTCTCTCTCTCTCTCTCTCTCTCTCTCTCTCTCTCTCTCCCTCCCTCCCTCCCTCCCTCCCTCCCTCCCTCCCTCCCTCTCTCTTTCTCCCTCTCTCTCTCTTCTTCCTTGCTTCCTTCCTTTCCGTTTTTTTTTTTGTGTTTTTTTTTTAACGTATCAAATCTTCTTAAATGAGAAAGAAGACATTGATAGAGTACGCCAACATAACTAAAATCTCCGAATCTTAGTGGAAGCTGCCAAAAAGGGGCGGGGGGGGGGGGGGAAGGCTTGAAAAAACACAATTAAGAGCTGCTAATTAGTCTTGATTTTTTTTATAAAAATGGGGTGGGGGTTTTCCTAGCCTAGTATGCCTCCAGGTAGACACACATTTGTTACTTGTACTCATGCAGGCAAAGCCTGAGAAGAGAAAGGATAGGGTCTGAAGGAATGGTGAGTGAACCATATTACAAAAATATTGTTTTCCAAGAAAAGGTGCGCTTGTATGTTTTTGTGTCTGTGAGAAACAGAATCAGCCAGGGATGGAGAAAGAGAGAAAAACACTGTTGGATTGCAAGTTATAACCTCTATTCTTTTTGTTTTATAGTTGGTAGAACCCTTAACGCCCAGTGGCACAGCGCCCAATCAAGCTCAACTTCGTATTTTGAAAGAAACTGAGCTCAAAAGAGTAAAAGTACTTGGCTCGGGTGCTTTTGGAACTGTGTATAAAGTAAGTAAAAAATAATACCTACCATCAGTTATTTGTTATTCCTAACTTGTTTTGAATAATAGCCAGAGTTGTTGCTGTAGCCAACATCATTTACTTTTAATATTCAGAGAGGAGAACATTTATGGTATTGAAATGTTGATGCACAAATGAGTTCATTATTTTTTATTAAGCAAGTTGAGAATGGATATAGACGTGAGAAAGCAGGCACACTGACTCATAGCCAACATATAGTACTTTCTCGAGATGCCTTTCCGAGCCCTTTTTGAGATCATCTTCCATTTGGCAAATGTTGTCCTTATCCAAAATATCCAGCTCCTACCCATTTTATTTTATTTTTTTCCTTTTCCCTACACAGTGCTCCAAGGAATGCCAGACAGGTCTGGGCAATGTGCCATCATCCCTCACTCTTCTTTTTCCTTCTGTTCTTTTATCTAAGCCTCTCCCCATTTAACTAGTCTCTTTAGAATCTACACAAACATGCTGACACCTTAAGACAGGATTTTTTGTCTACCTGGTAACATGTATGATTTAAAGAAAATTTTCAGTTTTGATATCCTCACCAATATATGCAAACTGAAAAAGTGACTTTATTTGTGAAATTCAGGCCAGATAGAAAGAGAGAGTGACATCATGGCTTTTCAATAAGAGAAGTATTACTGGAATGGGAAAGATCAAATGATGGCATTTGCCTGTTTACTTATTTAGCTTAATTACAAAACCAATTCAGAGGTCAGGCTCAGGGTTAATTGTGGTGAAATTTATTTGTAATGGTAAATTACAAGAATAAGAAACTCTGCTTGGTTAGTACTAAATTCTTCTTCTAATGTCCATTAATCCAATTAACAAATTTACTTTTCCAATTTTATATATTTCTTAAAGTAATATGCAAGCCTACATTTTTGCAAATGTATCTGTTAAGATAAATTGATCTTAGGAATTTTGCATTTTAAAATGTTCATTTTTTTCAATTTAAAACAAAGATTCATGTAACAGAAAATATTAACAATTAGAATATAAACCTTAATTTTCTTTCCTAAATGTTCCAAAAATAATCAAATCCTTTTAAAATAAAACTTTGATTCTAAAGTCAAAACACTGAAGTTTCTTAATATCTTAGTATGCATGTTTTAGTCAATTAAGTTCAAAATTATTAACTGAGAACCTAATTTGAATAGAAACTATTCTAGGATGACTTGCCTTCTAGTTTTCAATTCTTTGTATGTCCAAAGAATCACAACATATCCTATCTGTTTCTCTATTTTTATTATGCTAGAAAAAAATGGACTTCTATTTAAAAGACAACTCAGTCTTGGATTGTTCCTAACATATTATCATCCTTATATTTTTAAAGATTATATGATCTGGACATTGAATATTATTTTAAATTATGGGTAACATATAGCTCAATACCAAATATGATTCTATGACCTTATCAGGGAAATATATTACACATTTAGACATTTAAAAATAAAGCTTTCATAATATTTTTGTTAAAAAGAATGCTTTGGCTGTTGTTCATGATGTTGTACCTTTATTGAAATGATTGGAAGTTTATTGAGTGTTCCATAAGAAAGTTTGAATTATACCAGTAATGTGTATGTTTGACCTTACATTTTTTTATTTGTCAGTATGTTTATTAATCTAGAAAAATGAATGATTTATTAAGTATTAAAGCAAGTTAAATACAATTTGTACAGTATGACCATTTTGTATTACTCATGAACTACCTGTACTTTAAAGAAACCTTTAAAACAGGGATAAGAAAAAAAAAAAAACACACCGGTAGTTTGAATACCTAGAGAATCTACTGTTAATATATTTCATTTTGATTCTTTCAAACTTATAAAACTAAACAAAACTTGATCCTATGTTTTAATTAACATATTAGTTTGTACAAGGCCATACTGTCTTAAACTATAAAGAATTGTTCTTGCCTACAGAAATGCAAATTGACTTAGACAATCATTTGGTTAATTTTTTCCTCCTGGTTGGAGTATGCTGTGTCTAAACATAAAAGATTTCAACCAATATTATGAGTATCAGCATAGCTGAAGTTTTGCCTGGTAGCACCTACAAATAATGACTATACTTATTTAAAAGGCAATACAAATTAATTAACAATTAATTTATATTGTTATTCCAAATGAATGCTTTATGAATATTTTAGTATTGATGGTAAACCTGTTCTCTACCATAGGTACCATCAGTAAGAAAATGTAGACTATGGGTTTTGCATTATTTTTTGTTTGTTTTTCCCATTTAAGCATGTATACTTTTTAAAAATTGTTATACAACAGGGAACTTGTCTTATTATTTTGGATTTGACACATAAATATTCCTATTCATTCTAAGAAGAATGGAATCCTTAAATCCATCTTCTAAAGGTTAACCTCCTTTTTTTTCCTTTATTATTTTGACTTTTTAATAATTATTGTGTTTAGGTCTCCTCTTATATTACACAAATATGTATGTTTTAGCATAGAAGTACAAAGTGAAACACTTTTTAAAAATATTTTATTTATGACTATAACCAGCTGATATTAAGAAAGACAGGATACAAATGTTCTGCTTAGGAACAATATACTATTTTTTTTCTCTTTCTTTCATTTTAATGTTAAAACTAGCCTAAGAAGACATTTTTGATTTTAGGGTTAATAAATTAGAATTTGAATTTTTTTCTGTATAACCTCATATTTGCTTCTGTGTTCATTTGGGACAATACACTTGAACAAATATTCTTGTGTAATCCATGTATCCCTGTATATCTTATCAAAATCATTGTCCTCATTTAAATGTTTGAATTATTTATGCAGAAATGTTGTTATTTGACTTACAATGTTCTCCATTACTTTAACATTACCTACTATATACTTTCCCAATGCATGGATCCTGTTTAGATATTATAATCATATTTCTATAGGAAAGGAAGACTGGCAATGGCCAAAATAAATATTTATAGTACTTCAGAGATAAAAAAAAAAATCTTTGATATATACACACACTATTTAATAATATAGACAAATTAACATGTGCTCTATACTTCTTAGCATTGACCTTTGAAAACTAATTCTTAAATAATCACCTTAGAAAATTATTTCTTAAATCAATCTGAACTTCAGGAACATGAAAATATGCTTTTTGATTGTTTTCTTTTAAGTTTCTGAATTAGATAACGTTAAAGTTGCAAAGAACCTCCAACATTACTTAGTCCAAACTTCTAAATCACAAATGAGACAACTGAAGTTCAAAAATAAGAACAGCCTTCTCAAAGTCTTGACAAGTTGATGATATCATTCAAATCAAATGTTATTATTATTATATCTTACTTCAATGTTTTCTCACTTTCTAAAGCCTTTCTTATGCACACAAATTGAATTTATAATAGTGTAAACACCTTGAAAACAGAATACACATATGATTCATCTTCAGATAATGAAAGCAGACAACAACGTTGCAGAGTAACTTGTAACATACAACAGGGGCTTGACATAATAAATGTTTGTTGATTATATGAAAGAATACAGAACTAAAATATTCTTTTCAGAAATGAATAGGTTGAGTGGTTAAATAAAATTTTGTTTCATATGTCTAAATGTTATATATGTCTCAGTACAGATTTAATGTGAATTTTTTCCCCCAAAGGGTATCTGGGTACCTGAAGGAGAAACAGTGAAAATTCCTGTGGCGATTAAGATTCTTAATGAAACAACTGGTCCCAAAGCCAATGTGGAGTTCATGGACGTAAGTATAGACAGACCCCAGACAATCACATTTTTATCCATTCTTAGTAGGCTGCTTTTAGAATTAAAAAAACAAAAAACAAAAAACAAAACAAAACAAAAAAAAAAAAACAAGAGTCTACTACTTACAAACTTTCTTCTCTGTAAATGGTATAATCTTATTAAAATTAAAGGTTTGATTGAAAGCAACAAAGGAACAAGGCAAAAAAATACAAAAACAAAAACTCATAGACATAGAAGACAACAGTTTAGTGGTTACCAGAGGGTAAGGGGAGAGGAGGATGGTATATGAGGGTAAAGGGGCTCAGATATATATGGTGATGGAAGGAGAACTGACTCTGGGTGGTGAACACACAGTGTGATATATAGATGATGTATTACAGAATTGTACACTTGAAACCTATGTAACTTTACTAACCACTGGCACCCAGAAAAACTTTAATTAAAAGAAATAAATAAAATATTGAGCAGGGGACAGCAAACTTTTGCTTAAAAAACCAGAGAGGTTAGTCAAGCTTAGTAATTGCAAGGTGGTCTCTGTGGCAACTACTCAACCCTATCCTTTTACTAGATATGCAGTCATAGACAATTAAAGCAAAGCAAAACACAGGGATGGATGTGAATGGGTTCCAGTAAAACTTTCTTTACATAAACTATCTGAAGGACAGATTCGGCCTGCCCTCAGAGGCCAATGGCACAACCACTACTTCAAACTCCATTTGGGATTGGTGAGGATGGTTTGAAAAGTATGCCAGACTGCTTGTTTTTATTATTGTTATCCATTTAGTTGAATGCATCAGTCAAGATTAGTTTCTGTAGTTAGTCCTTGTTAAATTTAAATTAGGAAACTACCTAAGTCAGATAATTACCCATTGAAATTTACTTTTTATTTTTTAATTCAAATTCTGAAGGCAAGATCTTACAGGTAAAAACTCCAAGTATAAAATAAGAGAGCTCTGAAAAATAAAAATACTATATAAGGTCAATTAGAACTTTAAGATTTCCCTTAGCAAAAATTGTGGATTAAGCTGTTCAACAAATTTCAGAAGATAGGCCAGATGAAACTATACATGTAACATGCTGTTATTTTTTACATTCAACACGAGATATCTTGCCAGGGGTTCTATCAAAGACCCATATATATTATTTCTCTCCTTTAGTATAAAAATGATTTTAGTAACACAATGATTTTGATTTTCAATTGACTTTCATATGAAAGATGATGCAAGCATATGCGCTTTGATTTTTCTTAAGGCTGGATTGCCATATATTTCTACCTAGTTTCTCTTGTAAGCTCTTATGTAAGTTTTATAGGAGTTCAGTGTGTGACCTTGGAAATTTTAAGTGGGCATAATACTAGCCATCATATATAGGATTACTTTTACTTTAACTTTTTGTTGTTTTTTATATAATAGGGCTGATAGTGATCTGACAAACCAGCTGTTCTGATTGGTTGGAGGCCATGACTTACCAGTTACTTGATATGTTAGATACCACTCTTGTTGCATATCTACCAACACCTAGCTAACAGACACTGAGTACAGTAACTAAATAATGTTTCCTTCTGTAGGTGTCTAGAAGTTCTGACACTCTGCAGTTACATGTCCTGGATCATACATACATCAAAGTATAAAAGTGAAGCCTTTTTCAGTATCACAAGTAATTTGATCTTGGTATAAATTTGTAAAGAAAGTTTTCAAAGCAAGTAAAAACGATAAAGAAATTGACAATGTGTAGAAACAGTGTAAGTTAATATGTAAAACCAATAGGAAAATAGATCTTGCCCAGCATAGACTGTAGCCAAAGCTGAAATTCACAAGAATGCTAATGATCTCTGCTGGAGATTTGAACAACCATTTTCGTCATATTTCCATGGAAACAGAGTGGCAAAAAGAGGTTAAGAGGCTACAAAATTATCACCTAAGAAAGAAGCTCTAAAAACCTCATCATGATTTTGAATGATTATTTGAAAGCCCTAACCCCATCCATTTATTTTTTATTTTTATTTTTTCTTCCTGATCTGAGGTCTATTCCCATGGAAACATGAGTGGGGCTGGCAGCTTGAAGTCTTAGGTTTCTGCTGAATTTTAAATGAAGCTGTGTGTGATTGAGCCATGAAAGGAGTCATTTTCCTAGACGATTGATGAATTGTGACCAATGGATTCCAATGAGTCTGTTTTTGTTTTTGTTTTTTAAGTTTAAAAAAAAATGAGGAAAATATTTTTACTGTGACTATAGTACCTTGTGGATAGATGGTAAAAGATTAACATATTGATGGATTGCTATTGGCAGACATCAGTAAATATCAAGCAAAAATATTTCCTACTATTTTCATGAGTTATTTCAAAACATTAGGATAGTACAACGACTAAAACAGAGTAGAACTGTCAATGTTAATGGTGAATTGAGTATTTTAAGTGACTTGGTGTAATTTTAAGGCAAACATATACCTACTTTTCATTCCTACATTTTCAGCTCATCTGTTATGTGTGTAGATCATTATAAATTTTTGAACATATCAAACCATAATATAAAAAACATATTTATGTAAGCAAAATTATTTGTAATTTTCACCAACGGATTGAGTTGAAATTGCAACTATTCCCAGGGTTAAGTTAAAAGTCCTATGTTTGGCATGTCTTAGTCTTTGTTCTTGAAGCAGAAGGCGACCCTGAAACAAAGATTTCAGTGAAAGTAGTTTATTTTGGAGGTGAAAGACTCATAAGTAGGAGAGTATGGCGAGGAGACAGGAGAGCCACTAAAGCCAGCTGCCATTGTGAATGACTGGACGTTTTTTCCATTGAACAGACTCAGGCAGCCAGCAGGGGATAAACACATCAGAGTTATCCTCCTCAAGAGTTACGGGAGCTGATGGAAGGACTCCATCTACCAGTCATTGGTTGAGGGTTACTGGGAAAGAAGGGTACTTATTCTCCTTCATGTCCTGCCCACCAAGGGTGGCAAAACAGGATTTTAGTAGCAAAAGCTGTTAAGGCAAAGAAAGGCAGGTGGAAGTCAGCTGATACACACTATGTAGAGCATCCCAAAGATAATTTTCAAACTCAAATAAGGTGTACTTGCAGCCATGTCGCCTGTCTCTTTTGCAGACTAGTGTATGTGTGTATTTGTATTTCTATGCATATGTGTGCATGCATTTTATATCATTTTATAGAAGAAAATAAAGCTTCTGAAGACAATGGAAACTACATATTCTTATTAAGCATTAGACATCCCCCATCCCCAAACTTTACACTGAGGGTAGAATATTCTAGATTCAATAATTACTACTACTACTACTACTACTACTACTAATACTACTACTAGATTTATCAGATATAGCTGTGCTTTACTGGTTATTATAATAAATCAGACAAATGCAGCAACTTAATACTCAAAACTCATTATATCCAACATTTCTGTTGATATCCGACAGCAGAGAGGACTTTTATATTAGAAAGTTTACCATAGGCAAAAAGAAATATGAAGCAATATGTGTTCTATTAAATTCTATTCTGAATGCAAGGGAAGAAGAATTTGGTCACAAGGCTGTTACTGAGCTCACCTGAGTATGTCTAATGGATTCGTAGTGACAGTAATGACATACTGCTTGGGAATGACCACTACATTTCCTCATTCCTATAAAGGAAGATCACATTGAACAGCATTAAGAAAATAACTCTAAAGGTCCATGTTTGTGAGAAGAATGTCTATATCTATACCCCCTCCTAGTTTTTATTTCAAATAATACCAGTTCATTGGGAAAATGCGGGAGCTTTGTTATATCTTTTTTTTTTTTCTTATCCATCAAATGGTACAGAACACATACTTAAAAATTTAGTCTATTAAACAGGATTCCTGGAATTGGAGACCATGGTCTGTTCAAGTCATGCAGGTTCTTAAGTTTCTCTGAGTTTCCACCACTCTGCTTTTTGTTTGTTTATTTGTTTGTTTGTTTTTCCTGATATTTAAGTTCACTATCACTTGACATTATCATATTTGCCTAGGAAGGGCATGTGTTTTTAAATTTTTTAATTAATTTGTTTCCTTAAAAATTCATCTTGGGATCAGAGAAGTTCTATAATTATCTTAAATTCCAGTGACTGGTGAATAATAGTTCTTTTTAGGGCTTACCTGAATTTTCTTGGTTTCTGTTTTACTTTCCCACACCAAATCAACTCCAAAGTTCACAGTAAGGTACTGAAAGGAAATGCATTGCAAATCACTGCACCTTATTGTATAAATGACGATTTTCTTATTAAAAAGAATAACTTGTTTTCCTTACCCTATAAAATAGGACTTTTTGTTTATCTTATACTACTGTCATTTTCCTGTTTTCTGAAAAACATTCCATGTGAATTGTCTTTATTTGTTTCTCTTGTCTGTGCTGAGTTTATGATCGTGTCTTGAGGGGAATTGTTTCAACTTAATTGATGTCATGTTAGTCAGGTGAGACAAATAGAATTTGTTGGTAGACTTTATATTTTCTCCCAGATTATAGCAGACTTACAAAATAATTTGAAAGGATATTTGGTTCTCTAACATTACTTTTACATTACATCATTTTCATGCATATGGTCTCATGTAGTTAATAGTAACCCTTTGCTAGATCCTTGTCATACTAATGGTAGATTTTTAAAAATACATATAATTTAATCCAATGATATTTTTAGGCCTTATAGATTTTGCTCATTTACATGCATTGATACAATTTATCTATTTCAGAGGTTGAAAAAGAAAAAAAAAAAGTAAAATTATTTTTTTAAGGCCCATGGCTTAGATGTCACAAGATTCTACACTGCTGACATGATCATGAAAAGTCAGTTAACCAATCCTTTCATTTTTTAAAAAAACAATAGGTAAACTAATTAAGAAAATTTTGGGATAGTTACTTTGCTTTTAAAAATGAAATCATGACTTCAGAAAGAGAATCTACAAACTCCATTAGAAACAGAATTTTAAAGGTCTACTAAAAGAAGAAGAGGGGATAGTGAAAGAAAACTTTCCAAGTAACTGAAGTAAATCATTTCTGTTATATTTTATTTCATTGGTCCTTGTACACATCCTACTAGTTCCTTGTACATATCCTACTAGTTGTATAGAACTCAGTCAGAAATGGCATCACATCTGAAATCACTACTTCAGATACCCCATTCTCCAACCACATTGTCTGGCCCATCCAGTTGTTTTCCTATAGTAATCACTTAAGGAAAATTTTTTCCCTCTTAAATATCTTCCATTCCTTGACTCTCCTATTTCTCACTATCCCTCTATTGCCACCTATTCTCACAGCCCTCCACAACTAACTTACATTCATGGTCTATCATTATAATCACATTCTTATAAAAATCTTCAACTTCCTTGCTTTTCAATATTATCTAGCAGTAAGCAATCCCAGAAATATTGAAATTTATCAGTGTTGTGTTCTAAATCTCTTTTTAGTCTATGCATTTTCTAGATCATCTCACTAGATTATCAAATTTCATCTCTAGTCTATTTTTTGAATCTGACCTTATCTCCGTTCTTGATATCACCATGTTGAAATCTCAGGGGCACCTCAAGTTTAATGAATTCAGAATATACCTCTTCATCTTCTCTTCTAAATCTCTTCTGCATTTAATCGTACCTGTTTAAATAATTTGTATATCCGTCCACCCTGTGTGTCTCTATCAGAAAATTTAAATTTATCCTTGAATGTCACACCATTTCAAACTTCCAATTTCTATTTCCAATTCAAGAGCAAATGTTTCATTCTATGCCAGGAAGCACACTTGGAGAACTACCTCTTCCTTTTTTTTTTTTTTTTTTTTTTTTTTTTTTTTTAATATCCCATTGCCATCATCCCAATTAAAGCCATCAACGTCTTCATTCTGAATATGAAGCTAGCTTCCAATTTTTAATACAAAACTTGAAATCTGTTACTTCTCTGAATAAAACATTTCAGTGGCTTCACAGAAGTGAACAACTTCCTACTTTATAGTACAAAGCTTGAATTTTGTTATTCGTCTGCATAAAACTTTTCAGTAGCTTCACTAAAGTAAAAAACTAGATCCTTGGCTTTCAGAGCAGCTAGTTACTTTCCCAGTCTTCACTGAATTTCTTTCCACTCCTCTTCCAAGCCAAGAAAGTCAATCCATGCCTTTGCCTGGAGTGTCCTTCCCTAGTTCTACCTAATAACTCTTAGTTATTAACGTTTTCTCAATTTAATTATACATCCTCAAAGATCCCTTTCCTGATGCCTATACCTAAAATTGCAGCCTACTAACACTGCTCAGAAATTTTCCTTTGTGCATCTATCATGATAGGTAATTATATATTTATTTGTCCTAGTTTTTATGGTAGAATCTTACTCTCTACCTCCAGATTATAGGATCCTTGATGAAGGGACCGTCTGTTAACTGCACTACTGTATATCCAATGACAAGCACAATAATACAGGCACATAGTTAGGAAATGATAAATACTTGATGAATTGACTGAATGGATTTTTTTCTCTATTTAAAAGGCTTTTATTTTTCTTTATGCCTTTTCTATTGCGTCTAATTGATTCTGTAACATTTTCCTCTCAGAATCCTATCTTTGTTTGGCATATTGTACCTGGATCATTTTCCTTACCTATTTATATTGCTCATCCCAGATTTATTTTTACAAACTAGTTTAGTAGCTGTCTTGAATCCAGAGCACCAACATATCACTGAGGAATAGACCTTTCATATTAACTCTGGTAAAAGGACTCAGTGTATACTCTGAAAGTCATTTGAGAAGGAAAATCCTTGCACCCTTTCTATTTCTGCAGGGAGCCAGTAACCTCTCCAGTGGGGGCCCTCTGAATGGTTCCCGGTGAATGTTTTCATTATGTATGAAAGGATTGTGCTATGTTTTATTTTTAGCTTCTTCTTGACCTGGAGTTCTGGGAATCTTATGCAGTGACTTCTACAATGGCAATCTGCTATTAGAGTGTGTCCCCCATCCTGTTTGTCTGTTTACTTCTATTTCAATAGGAGTAGGGATGCAAGGATGAAATCCTATATAAAAGGAAAAAAAACAAAAATTATTTTATCACAGATTTTGGCAAAAATAAATAAGTAAAAGTAATTGACTGAAGTTATTACAAATCATTGTCAGTCACAGTTATCTGAATTTATAGATATCCTAAAATTTGAGCTTTAAATATTGTCTTAGGGGGTTCCAAAATTTTTCAAAAAAGGCAAAGTACATGATAAGATTTGCATTCTAGCATGCTTAATTTCTCTCTTAAAGTACCTAAAAGAGTCTACCTAAATTCAAAACAGTTTCTCTGTAAGACTCAAGCTGTAACTTGATAAGCTCTCTGACTGCTTCTGTTTTTATAAAGCATTTCTTGAATTTGTGTGGATGAAGAAATATTTCTCAAGAGCACATCGTCTAGTGTATCAATATTTAAATTTGGTGAGTGGACATCAGTAGTCTGTTAAAGGCATTGTTTTCTATGATCGAGGTATTCCCAGTTCTGCAGTTTGTTGAATTTCATACATCATTAGAGGATGGATAGCTCTGTCACCATAAAGCTGGAGGTGAACATGTGTATTTTCTGAGTGGTATTTGCTAATTATGATGGTTTAAGAAAAAAAGGAAAAACCCACTCAGTTGACTGCATCAGTAAGAAGAGCTGTTTAAAATATAAAGGTTGTTCATTAAATTCGGTATAAAGTTTTCGACCACAGACCAATCAAAGACCAGGACACAGAATTTCCAGATAATCAGCAATTTTAGACATAGCAAACCTAATATAGATGGCTTTGTTGATGCTCTGTTTATAGCTTTAAGAATACAAAACATTTTTCTGCAGGAGGAAGAGGCTTTCTGAATGAAGTGCTGGTTTGCATATGAGGCATAAAATGATTTTAGTTATTTAAACAGCAGTAATTTTGTTCAGGAAATGAGGGCTTAGCATGCTATAATACTTAAAATAGTATCCACACACACATATACATGTATATCTACATAGTGCAGTGAATATATATTGATATTATGTATTATTCCATATTACTATTACAATTATATATATGTATGTATAGTGTGATCAACAAATACTGTGAATGTTAAAATTAAAAATAATTGATTACAGTAAAAGACACATTGCCATTAATCCCCCTCAAAAATATTTTCCTTCCCTTTAAACACACTTATCCCATTGTTCTTACCACTTTCTGAAGCAGTTCTGAAAATCCTCTTTGGTAAGTGTCTTTAGTTGTCCTGCTGTGGCTGCCTCGGTGTCCTGAATTGTTTCAAAATATTTACCTTTTATGGTCATTTTGACTTTGGGGAAGAGCCAGAAGTCACACGGTGCCAGATCCAGTGAATAAGGTGGATGAGGACAACAGTAATGTTTTCATTTGACAGAAATTGCTGCACCAGAAGCGATGTGTGACATGGAGCCTTTCTGTTATGATCACAAAATACGGTGAATGCTGCTGCCGAGTGCCATCCAACAGAAAGGCAGGGTCTTCAATACGGGAAGCAGCACATTGAACCTTAGTGACTGTGTGATAAGTTTCAACTTGTTGGGTGCAGTCGATCAGGTGTGAGCTATGATTGAGAGAAGGTGTGGTTTAAATTGTGCCGTAAATCATCCTCGATCATGATAATGCTCCAAATCATGCATCGCTTCTGGTGTAGCAATTTCTGTCAAATAAAAACATTATGGTGTACCCTCATCAACTTATTCACTGGATCTGGCACCGTGTGACCTCTGGCCCTTCCCCAAAGTAAAAGTGACCATGAAAGGTAAACATTTTGAATTGATTCAGGACATTGAGGCAGCCACAACAGCACAACTAAAGACATTCATGAAAGAGTACTTCCAGAACTACTTCAGAAAGTGGTAAGAACGATGGGATAAGCGTTCAAAGTGGGGGACGGGGAGGGGAACAATATTTGGAGGAGGATTGATGTCAATGTATCTTTTATTGTAATATATTCTTTTTAATTTAAACATTCACCATATTGTTTAATCACACCTCATATTCATTCCACTGTGGTATATGGATAAATGGTAAATATACTTCTGCATCATAATTTTTAATGTTTCTTTGCAAATTTAATTGCACCACTGGGTAATCATCTATTACAATGAGCACATAGTTGGTATTGCTAGAAATGATAATACAGAAGTGACTAATTCACAAGTATATCTCAAACTTTTTCTTATGATACTTTTCTCAAAATGATCAAAATAATTCCTCATTCTGGCTCACACCACTGCTATATTAGTAACAGGCTTTTGTCTGCAATTTTCAAAGCATAGATGGCACAAAACTAAACAAATGGACAATGCGTCTGGTAGCATCAAAGAATTTGTGAATAGAAACGCTGTCAGCATTACCTCCATTTCATCCATCACCATCCTCCTGTTAACAGCCAGAGTAAAAGGATCCTTTGACATAGACAGTTAGAGATTTACCCCATATTCAGCAAAGGAGTCAATAATCCTGGATCACACTTGAGGTGATTTCCATCTAGATAAAGGTACTATGTACACAAGGATGAATTTGGGTACTGTTTTGTTTGCATTAAATTTCCCTTCCCCTTTTTTTAACTGTAAGAGCAAATCTGTACAATGGACAATGGTGGATTTGGACAAAAACTTTAACTCAATGACAAAGCAAAACCAGAGTGAAAAGGGATTGATTGGTCTAGCATGTCGTTCTTGGTCATGTTCCACCATGAATCAACTACTAATACCTAGCAGACGTATTTTTAGAACACATTTTCTAGAACTGAATATGTAAATTAAGGTCAAAATTATAAATTATAAATTGAAGAAAGAAATAATTATTTGCTTCTAGACTCAGGCAAAGCCAGGCCTAAAGATGGGTACTAACATGTATATTTTGTGAGGAGAATGAAACATACAGATAGTATTTAAATAATTTGTCTCATTCAAAGCCGGTGAGGGAAGACAGAGCCTGGATTTGAACAGGAATGTCTCCAGCACCTAAGTCTACCGGTTTCCCATACCATTACTCTGCCTCTTCAAAATATCATAGTACCTATGGAAGAGACAGTTGCCACAGTTTATAACAAGTGGCAGTTCCTTTATAGTTTTATTTCTTCTGAGTTTTTTTCTTCTAAGTTTCTGAGGTGGCCTGTTGCATTCACTGAATTCAAGCTTTGCTCAAGAGGTATTCTTGCCCTTCAAAGTCCTGTTGATGACCTCATTATTTTCTTCTTTATTATTGCTTTATATGACATTTTATGTCACTCATTCTTATCCTCACAAGAGAAAAACTGAGCATGTATGACTCAATCCAGACAAAAATCCAGGCAAATCCTTTGAAGTATAAACATAAAAAGGATTATGATACATTGTACTGCATACACATTTTAAACTCATAATCACCATTTGAGATAAAAAGGATTACCAGATCTAGACTTCTTTTAGCCTGTTAAAACAATAAGTTGTAATATACATACTGCATAAACAGCTCAATTATTTGTTTGTTTTTCCAGTAAAGAAAACATATCAAGATATTCTTTTGGACACTTATAAATGCTCCTGCAGCTCCTTAGAAGCCATGTTTTGGTGCTCGTAATTTAAAGTTTATGTATAGCTTGGCATATTGTAATTAGAAATAAGAATGAGCACCTCTGAGACAGTAAAATTATGAAACCAGTTTGTCACAGAAAATAAGCAATCAGTGAGGACTTCTTATCTCAAAGGTAAAAAGCTTAAGGTTTTCTATAGTGATCTTTGACACTGCAATTGTATCTAGGGTTTTGATCCACTTACAAATTTAATCTAACCTCTCTGAACCTAAATGCTCCATTATCTGTTAGAAAATAATTAGATGCTGTAAGCAGAAGTCTGCATACATGGAGTTCCTTGGGAGTCCCTAAGCTCATTGAAGCAAGGAGTATGATGGATACTGGTCAGCTGATATTGGACTAGCAGCTAATAATAGGAGGAAATGCTGCTTAGCTAGGTGAGAAAGTTAACTTGGGGAAAATGAAAATGAGACGTTGGGGATTTATCGTCAGAAATAAATTTCCCTTTTTCATTTGTTTCCTGGTAAGAAAATAGCCAAGGGAGCCAGTTATTTCTTTCTTTCTTTCTTTCTTTTTTTGACTATTTATAATTAAGATCTAGGACCCACTTAATTTTAGCCATATTCACTGTAATTTCCTTGTATTCCTACAAAGAAATTTTAGTGAATCAGGAATGTGTTTGGTATAATTCATACAAATAATAGGTGAATCTGACCAGTAAATTAAAAATCGTCAGCTCTAGCAAACATGTAGAAAATTAACCGTAGGAAACATGTGTAAGCTTTTTGGGAGGACTGCAAACACAAGACGTTTGATTATAAAGCCAGAAAATGTTTTTCTTCTTGTGATTAAGGCAATGAGCCAAGTTTCTTTAAAATGAAAAACAAATTAATTTCAAAGTGTGGAACACTCATTTGCTTAATGAAAGTATTACTGTATTTTCACTAATGAAAAATTATTTTATTCTTTTGCAGAGAAATGCTTTAAAATGTAATAGTCTCTAGTTTTTCATGTAATGTTTATTTTTAAAAGAATGAATTTCAATCTACATCACTCTCTTTTTCTCTTATTTTCTACTAAATTTATAATGCATGAACTAAGGCATAACACCTAATACCTGTGTTTTATTTTTGCATGCCTAACAGGGTTGTCAGTGTCTTTTGGTTAATAGCTACTTCACACATTGTAACTCCCACGTTATCCAGATATGAGTAGTAATAAATATTTTCAATAAATATTTGTTTTTAGTTTGGAAGTATGGAAAAATATATTTACTTCATTTATTTTTCATTAGACTTTTATGGGGTGCTTACTATGTGGGAAATCCCATGCTATCTACGTACTCTAAGAATTATAAAGATAACGAGCATGGCATAGCCTTAACCTTAGTGATATTTGTCTAGTAACGTATTAAATCAATAACAAAACAAAACATTTCATGAGGTTTGAATAGAGAAAGTATGATAGGATATTAGTAGAAGAAAATACCATTAATGATGGATTTAGTGATCTTTTAAATTCTTCACGAATGTAGGAATACCAAAATTATTTGTCCTTCCAACTTATTTGGATACATTTATCTAAAATACATGCATTGTATATAATACATTGATCTTGTTTCAGTTTGTCTATTCTCAAATTATTTTTGCCATATATGTGTGTATATACATATACATATGTGTGTAATGTGTGTGTATATACACACACGTTACACATGCATACACACATTTGTATATATATCTTAACCCTCTCATATGTGTAGTTTTTGTTTATTTCTTGGAATATCTTTTAAGTAAGGAAAGGATAAATTAATATATGAATATTTCCATATCACTTATTTAAAACTAACTTCCTCAAAGTCTGATATTGAAGTTTAATACAGTTCTCAGATATTGGCACATCACTCCTTATTTTAAATGCTGAAATTTCTCATTTCAAAGAGGTTTACTTAAAAATATATGTATAAATATTATATTTCTATTTTATTTAAAAGCAAGAAATTGTTAGTTTCAATTTTAATGTAATTATTACTTATGGGGTAAACTTACTAAGAATTTCTGATCATAAATGCTCACACAAAAGAATACTGTAAATCATCTTTACTATTGGGTTATAGGTATAAACATATGTTGAAAAGACTCTCCTTTATTTCACTTAAAAACACAAAATGCTCAACTATTTTTGGTGACAGTATTTTTAGTTTAATTTTATATTTTTGAGAGCCATGAATAATATCAACAGGTTCATTAAAGATGAATCAACTCTTGTGCTTGGTAATCTGTCATTGAAAGTAACTGCCAATGGGGGGAAAAAATAGTGCTGTTTCAAAGCAGCATTCTTTTTTTTCCTCCTCAGTTACATTGTGTTATCTGAGAATATCTGCATTTCTCTTTAGTGCTCTTTTTTTTTTTCCCAGTAAATCTGTTCTTAAGTATTTCAGGGACATTGTAACTGTTAAATAAGTAGCATTCCTATTTACAAATGTATGTTAACATATTCACAAACAGTTTGCATATACTTGTGTTGGCAGAGTTTTCTAACCAAAACTAAATTAAAGAACTTTCCTAATAAGGCATAGTCTTTCCACTGCTCCCGAAGTAAACAGAACTGTAATCAATGTAATGTTCTTCTGTTGTCCAGAGGAACATACCACCATCTGCTTCTAAAATGATCCAATTTAAACTTATAGGTTACTTCATTAAGATTTTTTTAAGAGAGCAATTTTAGTTAGTCATTTTAATATTTTAATGAGAATTTTGTAACTACTGATTAAGAGATGTCTTAAGTAGAGGAAATACTGAATTTAGAGTCTTAGTTTAGAATATCTTGGTCTAAATTCTGGTTCTACTTCCTACACATTGGAAGCCAAGTGGGCAGCCGAGCTAATCTCTCAGTTTTTGCAAAACAAAATAATAAAGGATGACTGATCAAGTGTTGCTGAGGATGCTAAAAATTATATTTTATCATCTATAAAGCATGATGTAGATATACAATAGTGTTTTTATGATGCTGACGGTTTTAATAAAGATAATAATAAATTAAGTTATTAGTATGAAAATATCCATTTGCTATGAAATCGTGTGAAGTAACAGGTTATAATAGGTATATAACCTATATATATTTTGAATGTTTTGAGTGGTATTGCCTTCAGGATGTCACACTTTTGAACTGGGAATAATGAAATCAGTTCTAATGACTGCAGTTCTCTTAAGAGGAAATCAATTCTAGGATATGTACCAAGACCGGTTGACTTCAGGTAGTTAGAACTACTGGGCATATGTTGCAGTGAGATGGACCATTTCCCTGATATCAGGCCCACATGAAATTCAAAGTAAGTCTGAAAAGAACACCATCTCCAGGCATCCTTCAATAGTCTTCTTTCTGTTGGTAGAACAATACATTTCCTAGTATGAATGAAGATGAAGTACAGAATATTTTTCCAGTAAATTTAATATTTATCTCATTACAAGACTTGTGGCATTGCCCATTTTTAATCAATAAATTATTTTCTTTCTTTTAGATTTAGACTTTGATTAGCTTGAACTTCTTAAAACAATAATAGGAAAGCAAAAAAGAAACAATTTATATAAAAATTGGTTAACTGTGATCCAGGTATGTTGAGTAAGTTGCCTTCCATTTATCATGGTAATAAAGTAATAAAAACCATCCACTTTTAAAGCATACTTTAGCACAGATAATTGCATAATCAATGCCAATTTTTCATAATAAGAAAATGAAAGCCTATGCTTAAGAACTTCCATATTATTTAAGAATTTTCTCTACTATCTCCTTTTCCCATTAGCAATTCAAATAGATACAATGATGTTTCAATTTCTAAAGGGTAAGGTATATGTCAAATTCTTATTATGTGGATGGTAAATGAAGGTTTTAAGGAATCTCTGTTAATAACACAAGATATTATTTTCAGCGTCTTAAAGGAAATGCATTCCAAACAGGCCACTGTTAGTTCAAGGTTAACAGTCAGCCAATCAAGGACTTGATGAAAGACAGTTCTGATATTTTTAAGTCAACCAAGCAGGCTGCTTTAAAATATGTATTTGGCAGCTAAACCATTTTTGAAGCATGATCCTATGTTATCTAACTGTCCTTTTGGTGATGAGATATTACACTACAAGGTCTCTTTGTGCTACAAAGTTGATAAGGCTGAGTGGGAACACTAGCATACACCTGAACTATTTGACTTACAAATCAGCATTGGAGCATAAAGTATTCAGGGACAAGGGGCCTTGGCAGCCTACTAAGTGATATTTATCATTTGTATTTCTCCTTCTCAAAAGTGCTTACATTTGGGAACATGTCGGTGTTTGACAGGAAACAGTGGCATAATTTCAGAGTAAAATATACTTGTAAGTAAGAACAAAATCAGTTTCACCACTTAAAGAGTCAAATGAAACAAACAAATACACAAATCAAAACAGGTAGAAGCTCAATTAAGATTTAGAGAAAGCCATGACCCGCTATGAGCATATACGCTGACTCTCAAATCATTTTTCTTTCTCTCAGGGTGTGGATTTCTATATAACACCTTACTGGGAGTAATCATGTATTTCCATTTCATCCCTGATAACTGGCATTTTTAATTTGCCACTGCAACATCAATTGCCCTATGTATTAGACTATGAGACTCAATCTATAATTTGTCAAAGGAGAAAACATAAAATGTTATAAACCAACACTTTGAGAAATGACAAAGAGTTTCTTTATAAATGTAGGGCTCTGTAATAGTTCAATTAAAAAAGTACATTAAATACGGCTCCTTGAACAATAATGGCAATCTGATGGAAGCCAAATAGCAGGAATGCAGCCATGCCTTAGGAATGACCTAGAACAAGGACATTCAAGACTTTAAGGATCCAGAGACCTCCTTGGTCTCAACTTCTACATTAGAGCTTGTGTGAAGTGGCCCCCCAGCACCTGGTCCAGAGAGCATGTTTTAGGAATAAGATTAACCTGTTTGAGGAGCACACGTATTCTTGAATTCCAATGAGAGGATAGAGTCCTTTTGTCCAAAAGGCCTGCGGATGGCCCGGAGATTTTACCATGTGCAATGAATAAACACAAAGATTCATAAAGGGGAGGGGTTTAGCTAGAGAGGCAACCTAATAGGTGATTGCTAAAAAGTTTACAGTTTCGGGTCAATCAGAAGACATTTTTTATTTCAAACTGCATAGTCTCATGTTTCTATTTTTTTTCTTTTCTTCCATTTTTTTTTTCCTTTCTATTGTTGTTGTAGTTATTATTCACTTTTATTTCTGCAATGGAAAGTTCTAATGGGATTTTTTTTCCTCAATGTTTTAATCAAAGTAGCATGCATAGATAAAAATACATATAAATATACAAGTATACAAATATTAATATATATTCACCCAATATATTTATAAGGTACATAGCACTACAAGCTTATAAAAAATAAATACATAAATAAATAAATAAATAAATAGCCGCTTGCTCTACTGACTTGCCCCTCTGGAGCTTGCTTTCCAGAGATGATTTTATTAGCTGTTTCTCCTGGAATTTGCCTCCACGTTTTAAAAAATAAGCTTATATTGCCATTTTTTGATGTATCGATTTTAGATATAATCTATTGACTTTCTAATATGGAAAATGAAGATTTAGCATTCTCAGATGCTTTTTTTCTCTCATATTTCCTAAATCCGATTTATATCACCATTTCAAATTATATTAATCATTTAGGGCTGTTTTTTTCAGAAT
This sequence comes from Rhinolophus sinicus, assembly GCF_057876585.1. Taxonomy (NCBI): domain Eukaryota; kingdom Metazoa; phylum Chordata; class Mammalia; order Chiroptera; family Rhinolophidae; genus Rhinolophus; species Rhinolophus sinicus. The sequence continues at coordinate 191,373,916 of NC_142517.1, read as the reverse complement.
TATTACTATAAAGGTTTTGCTCACAGCTGATAATCATTTCACTAAGAAATTTTTTTTTTTTTTTCTAAGCATCCTATAACCCTACATCTAGTTCTTTCTAAAGTTAAGAAAATAACTTTATTTTCCACAAGGTCAGAAGTCTATCAGTTTCTTTTTTCTTTCCTTTCTTACCTCCCTTAAGAATTCCAGTCTTATATTCTTATCTGGACTGGGAGTGTCCAGGTCAAAAACCCAGCTATAGTCCTGCTCCCTCCCTTCCTCATCATCTTGAATCTCCCTTTTCTTCCTCGCTTAGTTCGATTCTTCAGCTCCTTGATACCATATCTTCCTCCTTCTTGGTTTAGCATTTCATTTTAGTATTTCTTATAAAGAATTATTAACTATGACAAAAAGAGTAACTATAAGATATAAGGAAAGTCTATACTGTACCTTCAGGGTGAGAGAGAGTACCCAAGGAAAGATAAACAAGGAGGGATTCAGACTTTTTTTCAGAAGATGTGGTTTGGTCACTGGATAGCAGAGAAGTTCCCTGGTTTAGAGACTGGAGCTGGTCTAGAGTCATTAGGGATTCAAGCATTGTTAGACATACTCGGGAGGGCAGGCTGGGGAGCAGGTGATTAGGAACTTGTGGCATGGGTGGACTTGAACTGAGAGTCTGCATGTGTGCAGGGGCTGAGGAAAAATTTGCAGAAGGAATGACTGGTCTGTGTGTGATGCAGGCAGCTGTGTGCTGAAGGAGTACTGACAGATGGCTGCATGCAGGCTGAGTGGGGCTTGACAATGGAGTCCAAGCAGGCCATTGGGTGCAGGCCATATGGGTGCTTGCTGAGAGACTGCTGGCTTCTGCACAGACAAGGACCCTGCAGAGCAGGCAATCAATGCGGGACTCTGGTCTTCACGTCCAGGGGGTAATGGAAAAGTTGTTACCACACCCAAGGCTTCAAAGTCATGGAGGACCGATTTAATCCTGGGCCCATGGCCTGGGCAGGCTCTATTAATGTCCTCACATCCATGCTACTGACGTCCACTCACGTACACCAACTCCTGCACACCCACCCCTCCTAACATGTGCCAGAAATTCCAGGAAACCTGTTCCTTTTGCAATGTTCCTCTAGAAACCTAAACATCATGCTCACTTTATGGGAGAAATACTTTCAAAAATTCAGTTATTAATCATAGAGAATACATTGAAAGGTGCATTTGTAGATGAGAGGCAATAAATTGATAATTGACGCAATATCTTTACACTTACAGCTTCTAGAAAAATAGTGCATGGTAGGATGGTAAGGTTTGTTTTTTTGTTTTGTTTTGTTTTAGAATTGGCACATTTAAAAATACTTTTTCTACCTCTCCTTTTGATTGATAATTTGCCTGACTATGAAATTCTGTTGATCATACTTTTCATTAATATTTTTCAAACATTTCTCCATTCTTTTTCTGATTCAAATGTTGCTGTTTTGAAGTCCAATGCCATTCTGATTCCTAATTCCTTGTTTACCTTGATAATATTTGACTATTTTTTCTGCTGTTTCCAAATTTTCAAGTGATAAATCTTGAGACTTTTTCTTTTTCATTTATTGTGCTGAGCTCTTGCAGGACCCCTTGGATCTAGAAACTGATATTTATCAGTTTGGAAATTGTTTTTGCCCATGGCATCATTTAAAAGATCTTGTTTTTTCGTTTGTGTTTTGTCTTTTCTTGTCTTCTTATTAGTCAGTTACTGAATCTTTTGGATGATTCTCTAATTTTCAATTTTTTTCTCAAATTTTCAATTTTTTTCTCAAATTTTCCAGGTTTGCATATTTTTCTTATTTTTCTGAAGATTTATTTGACTCTTTTTCTTCCAAGTATTTTTTAAATTACATATTGTACTTTTAATCCCACACAATGTTTGTTTCTCCTATCATTAGCTTTTTTGTTGTTGTTTTTTTGTTTGTTTGCTTGTTTTTCTTTTGTTTTTAAAACATCCTGTTCTTTGTAGAGGGAGCAATAAAATACGTTTTTTTTCATCTGTCTTAGGATATTAATACATTTTAATGTTTCCTTCTGTTTCCTGAATTGTTCTTCCTCCTGGGTTCTTCTTTTCTTTCTGTTTGAATGATCTCTGGTTTTAGAACAAAAGGTTTTCTATAAATATCTGGTGCTTAATCCATTTGAGCTGTTATAAGAGAATATCATAGACTAGAGTTGCTTATAAACATCCACAATTTATTCCCCACAGTTGCAGAGGCTGAAAAGTCCCAGATCAAGGCACTGGCAGATTTGTTGCCTGGTGAGGGCCTGATTCCTGGTTCATAGACAGCTATTTTCTTGTTATTCCCTCACATGGGGAGCTCTTCAAAGTCTCTTACAAGGTCTCTAATCCCAGTCATCAGAGCTCTGCCCTCATGACCTAATCACCCACCTACCAAAGGCCCCCATCCCTAATATCTACCATTGCATTCAGGTTTAAGATTTCAATGTAGGAGTTTCTAGTTTTACTCTGAGCGGGGAGATGACCATGTGTTGGAGTTACTCATTATGGAGCCATTTATTTTTTCAGAGAGGATCTGCCAATGTCTGTGGCAAAATTGTATACCTGGCTGTACATTTTTGGAGATAATTGCAAGTGGTTTTGTTCACTATGTTGACCTACAAAACGTTTTTGTGTGTGTGTTTGTTTTTTTTTTTTTTTTTGTAAAACTCCTCTTCCCCAATCTCTACTGTGCCTGGAATCCCCTAAACATAATGCTACTTTGGTTGAATTATCCTTTTCCCTGTTTTTATAATATTCTGATTATGCTCTAACATCAATGAAATAAATATAATATCTTCTCATCAAACAATAACATTATGACAAGATATAAACTTCCTGTTTGGATAAATCCCATTGAGTCCTAAAAAGGTGGACTCTGAATTGTAAAATTCATTAATGAAATTAAGCTAGCAACTGATCATTTTTTAAGTGATAGTTATACTAGGACATTAAAGTTCAAAAACTAAAAACTTAATGATTATTTGTAAAACAATGACTTAGTCTTTTTACCATTTTGATAATTTAGATTTTAACTGATATAGTTTTAATGAAAATGAATATGTGAAAGATAAATTTTAATTGTGGATTTTTTCTGAACTATTATGTAATATAGTCAATTTCCCTTGAAAATGAGAATTTAACCATAGTTCATCATAATCTTTCTTTGAATTACCATTTTGATATATTACAGATATTCTCTAACCCTCAAATATTACTTGATGCACAACTGTGTTTCAAGAAAGGAAAACATTATTCTATCAAATAGTTGTATATATGGGTATTGAAAAATAATATTAACAGATTCTATACAAATAAATCATTTATTTCATAATATGATTATAAACAAAATAAGTATTCATAAAAATGCAGAAAATTAGTAAAAATGATAAACATTCTAAATTCAGAGTTTACTATCAAGAATGTGATATACATCTTTGAAACTTTTTTTTTAATCTTGATTGATTTGACAAGCACCATGCCTTAATCAGATGCCATAGACAATAATGTAATAAAACGGGAGTTTAATCCTAAAAAGTTGGAATATCTTTCAACTTATTCAAATGAATAAAGAGCTGCATTCTCTAAATACTGCATGTGTAGAGGAAAGGACATTTCAAGAGGTGATAGCTCAGAGACAAAAAACAAACGTCAGAAGACCAAGATTGAATAACTACAACCCAGAGAAATCTCTTTAGAGGTAGGAAGGAGGCTCCCAGGAGCTTCAGGGTGTTAAAAAAGAGAAGAGGATATAGAGATTTATTAGGAGGTTCTACAGATTATATATCGGCACCACTTGAAACGTTGAGAAAAGTGGGAGTTAATATAAATGTTTCCATTTATGTCACTTTTTTTTAAGAAAGAAAAAAATAATAATAAATATATTAGCCAAGTCATTAAATTGCCAGCATATGTTTATATTATTTTGAAACCTCTGTTCTAGTCTGTTGACCTGTCTATTCCTACACTTGAGGAAATGAAATGAAACAGCATTTCCCTTACTTTCCCTTTATTGTACATTTAGATATTTGATATAGCAAACATACTGTCATAGTTCTCATTGCCAGTCAAAGGGTAAAGACCTTCCCCCCAACACCCCACTGGTGAAATTTTTAATTGCTATATTAATATCTCATCCTTCCCCAAGTGATATCTTATTTAATATTGAATTATAGATATAATTTAATTTTGGGGAAGTTGAATCTTTCCAATATTGAAATTTCTCATTCAGCTATACTTTCGCTGTATAATTTTCGTAAAATATGATTGTGTTTTTCTTACAGTAGTTACATCTAGGTATTTTGTAGTTTTTATCCCTATTGTAATTAGAATATTATTCATCATTTATATTTTCAATTTGATAATGTTGACACAAATGAACATTTCTGATTTTGCATATTTATATTATATCAAATCTGTTCTAATATTTATTTTCTTGATTGAAAAAGTCACATATATGACTAATGTTAGTTTTATTTCTTATTTCCTACTATTTAAATCCCTTATATGTTTTTCTTCTCTTGTAGCATCATCTGGAGCTTTTAGAAAAAAAAAGGTTAAACAATAGTAGTGTTTTCCTAATATTACTATAAATCTTTCTAGTAACTATATTTTCTTCTTGTTTCTATGTCTCTTATACTTTTTGATCTCTTTTCTTATTCTTAATGTTTTAGATTTGTATTTTCTGTTCTTGCTATAGATCAAGGTTTCCAAGGTACTCTACTGCTGTGATATCTCAATTGTATATTTTTTTCTATTGCCATTTAGTATTTTTCTTTTATTATCTTCTCCTTTCTATCAGTTTAGTGACTTTCTTCTTTCTAATATATCTGTTTATTTAGTTTACAGTCTTGGACTTGTCAGTAATCTTATCTTTTACACTTTAAGATGGTTTTACTAACTAATCTTTAGCAGCCATCACAGTTTCTCTCATAATGCAGATTCAAGTCATTTGTCTTTTCTAGGAGAGCCAATTGCTGATAACTTTAAGGCAGATATGACCTTCTTTTATGAAAAGTTGTACCAGAAAAGATATTATGCTTTTTAAATGCCTACTTTATTTGAATTAGTTTTATTCTTAGACAAATTTATGATGAGCTAAATGCCCTCAGGCTGTAACTTAAACTACTTCCTGGGTATATATAAAGAAAAAAAAGAAATTCTCCTCAAAAAGACCATAAGAAGGACTGCAACTTGGTTGGCATAAAGGCTTTATAAATTGGGTGTGTTTAAGCAGATTATATGACTTCCACGTTCTTCATAATATCTATAGTATTTCAGTCTTGTATTGTTTTTACTTTCAGTCACTTCATGAAGCTTGAGATTATGCAAAAATCGAAAGCTCTTTTTTTCCCAGTAATTTACCCATAAATTTAAAACAACAAAACCCTTTACCTAAATTATAATTATTTTCACTTTTACATGTCTTTAGCCATTTCTATAAATACAGTAAATTTCTGATGTAAGGTTTCATGTCTGTTGGTCATGACTTTAGTTCCTGGAATAAAGGAGGACCCAAGTAGTAAATATGAATAAACGAAATTTCTCAGCTATATCGGTATGCATTTCATATTTGATGTCATAGCTCTTTCTGAGAAGTCTACAAAAATTCTGCTAAAGTAGAACAATTGCATAGTTTATTTTCAAATGGTTTATGTTACAGGTTGTACTCCCCAGGAAGGATACTCAGAGATGGAATTTAGTTATGCAAAATGTTCTTCAGAAGTCTCCTTGGGCTCAATAGCTGGGGAGTTGGGGGAGGACGCAGGAATGGACAGAGAGGAGTCAGGCTGTGATTCAAGCCTAAAACAACTTTGTCTGACACCATTGGCAACTCTGGAGCTAAAATGACCCATCCAAGTTGGCCTGAGTTGGCATCCAGCATTCATTAGGTGTACCTCACCCTGGGAAGCAGCATAGACTTGCATGAAGAGATTTTATGCAGCTGAAGGAAATCTCTGAAGGGTGGGTTGGCAGAAGACAGTCTGCCAGCAGCACTCTCAGATGCTGGGGCAACCAGTCTTTCTTGAAGGGGAGTCTGGACAGTGGTCCTCTTGCCTCACCGTCTATCAACAAGTAAACCTGTCTGGGCAACATTGGCTATGCAACCAGGCAGTCAAGTGCTAAATATCTCTGTATGACTGAAGGCACAGATCCAACTTAACATAACTAACTCTGTATGTGATGTGGAAGTGAATATACTTAGAAGATTGCAAGATGGAGTCATGTAAAGTACTGTATTTTCTATTCCCTTCTTCAGGGAATAGAAAGCTTAATAAATATTGCAACTTTAGGGAGATGCAAAGAACTAAGATTTGAGCTTATTTGGATTTGGTTTGGCTTGGCTTAGGGGACGGTGAACTCATTGCACTTTGCATATCCTTAGGTAAGAAATTTTGTATTTAATAAAAACTGTTCTACTACTTCTGAGAAATCAAACTCTAGACTTCCAGTTTTTGACCACAATGACATTTTCTAACCTTTATCTTACTCCCACACTTCATTAAATATTTTATTTCTCTAACTCAGAGCCCCTAAGTCTTCCCTCTTCTTTAATTCTCTTAGCTGCCACAGCCTGCCTTATTTTCATGTCCCAGCATCCATAACTTCAACTTCTTCACCTACTTTCTTACCACTACCATCCAGTCCATCATTGCTTTGTTTTTTACCCAACGATGCTTGACTTTCTGTTAAAGTCACCTTGCCAGTTACAATCCCTGCTGAACACTAGACAGGATTCCCCTCACTACTCATGCCAACATGGAGAAAGCCCCCAATATTGTGCCAAAAAACTATTTTCTACCATTTGGCTCCCTACATTTCTACTGTCCCCTAAACTGCTCTAAACCTCTCCTTATGCTTCTTCCAGCAAGATCCTTTTCCCCATCAGCTACTCTGACCCCTTTCAACCCTATATATGTTTCACATACCAGTAAGCATCCTCGTCTTTCTCACTTTCAACACTCATGCATCCTTTGCAGCAATCATTTGCTGAGTTTCCAACAGGCCAGGTATTATGCTTCATGTTACAAAGAACTCACTTACATCCTACAGAACCTCAACAAGGTTGGTATTATAATGTCCATCCTAAACATGGGGCAACTGAGTCTCAGTTAAGTATTCAACTCAGTTGATGTTACACAGCTTATGTGTTTCAAGCAAAATTCACATTGGGCTCTATTTGATTGATACTTTTAGGACTTTTCAACTCACCAACAAATGAGTGGCAAGCACTGTGTTAGGTGTTAAAATACACAAAGGTATTGGACTCTCTCTCTGCCTTGAGGACCTCCCAGTAGAATGTGAAAAACCACTAGTACATAAGTGCTGTAATAGTGGTGCCCATGGCATGCTGTGGGAGCTAGGGAGCACTGTCTCCTCACAGGAGTTAGAGGTGATTTCACAGAAGAGGGATGTTTAAATTATATCTCAGTGGATGAGTAAGACAGTCTGTCAGTGATCAGCTGAGTGAGAGTGAGTCAATATCACACACCACAGCATGGTAAAACAGAAAGGCCTGGCCCGTTTGAGTCCAGCATCAAAAAACTGTCTGGAAATGAAGTTAATTGGGTGAAGTGACAAGGGATGAAACCAGAAAGATAATCTAGGAAAAAATCAAGAGCCTCGTATGTCAAAGGAAGTTGTCCTCCTTCCCCTATTCTACTTTTCCTCTTTGACAGATAAACGGATGTTTGTAATATAAATTTGAAACAAGTGACTTTTCATGTAATTCTGATGAAAACTGAGGGGCTTATTTGAATAATTAAATAACGCTCTTTTAATTACCCCAAGGGCTGCAATTATAGCTACAGGAATAATCAATATCTTTATTCATCTGCTGTATAATAGCCTCTAGAATTTTTTATACTTTTAGCATTTTGGTGCTAATACCATAATAACAGATCCCATGAGTGATTTTTGTAGGAAAAGTGTTGTCCATTACTTCTGCTTAAGTGTTTTAAGAGGTGTTTGGTGAAAAGAATTATATAGTTTAGTGGTTACCAGAGGGTAAGGTGGAAGGAGGGTGGGAGATGAGGGTAAGGGGGATCAAATATATGGTGATGGAAGGAGAACTGACTCTGGGTAGTGAACACACAACGGGATTTATAGATGATGTAATACAGAATTGTACACCTGAAATCCATGTAATTTTACTAACAATTGTCACCCCAATTAAAAAAAAAAGAATTACATCATTTAAGATTATTATCATTATTGTAGAAGCTTAAGTTGCTTCTCCTCCTGCCCAATGATGAGACAGAAAGTTTTCAGTTAAATGAGTAACCTCTCCCTATGGACATTTTTAGTGTAAATTATCTGGAAAACATATTTAGCCTTAGCATGAGAACTCTTCTTTCTTTCAAGAGTTTACTATTTCAATTATATGAGTGTGTTCATCCCAATTTTTATCAAATATTTTCTACAAATAGAATATATTCAAAAATGAATAACATCATTAACATCTCATAATCATAGCTCAATAATCAGGAATTATATTTATTGACCCAGTTAAGTTTTCATACTGATAATTCAGGAGTAAATGCTAACCGTTGTGGACACAAATTGCTCAAACAATATCTTTTGAGGGTTGAACTCAAATGACTCTAATAGGGCTATATATAAAATGGACATTTTGAACACAGCTAATAATGATCAGCTTTATGATCGTTATTTTTCATTTAGTGATAATATGGAATTTGGTCTGTATAATACTCCACATAGATTATTTTCAATTTTTTTCACTGATATAGTTAAAAATCTACCTAGTCATTTTTGACATATAATCTCAGTTACAAACCATTCTATACTATCAGTACTTAATCAGATCACTGTTCCTGGGGCTTAAAAATTAAGACTGACTAAAAATATTTTTGTGTGGATGTGGACAATATGAAGAGGGAGTATACTGATGGCTAAGTTATAAGAACTATTCAAAAGGGCGACAAATTTGTTTTGAACTGGGTCTGGGTTGATTTGATAAAATTATATGTGGGCATTTAGTTCTAAGTCCTTGGAATGTTAACTAGATTTATGTTTTTAGACTTACAGTCATTCTTATATTTTCCTTCACCTTGATTCTTCAAAATTATTTTCGGACTGATACATTTTTCTAGATATGGATATTGCATTTTAATTATAAAGTAAACTGAAGGGAAGAAGACAAGAATAGATCATAAGTTACTTCAGGGAATAGAAATGTATACCTTTGGCCTGTGCTACATTTTAAAATCTAAAAAATTCATAAATTGTAAATATTGTTATGTTAAGATTTGACACAGCAGAAACCCTTTTGACTTGGCCCAAATTTTGTTGGCTTAAGATCTTACCTCGGGCAATAATTTACCACAATAATTTCAAAGCTAAAATTACAATTATGGGCCTTTAGTTTTTGAACATTGTTTTTATATTCTTCTTGTATTTGCCTTACACTCAAGACAGCAAACTCTACACATGCACTTTTTTCCCATATCTTCTATAATAGAGGCTGTTATTATACAACAGTTTATTTAACTTGTCCTTATTGCTGGAAGGTGGTTTCCAGACTTCTGACATTATAAGTGATGTCACAATGAAGAACCTATGTTATTTCAAATGTGTGAAGGTGCACTGTAGGATAAATTCCAAAGAGTAGAATTTCCAGGTCAAAAAGTCCCGTCTGTAACTTTTATAGATAAGCTCAGATTACCAATCATAGAGGTTGATCCATTTGGCATTCCCACCAGCAGTGTATGTCAGCACTTGTTTCCCTATGGCCTATGTAATAGACCACAGGACATTATCAAATCTTTGGATTTTTTTCCAATTTGAAAAGTGACAAATTGTATTCCAATGTGCTTTTTTTTAATTGTTGTTTTTCTTTTTCTTATAACAACAATTTTCTTCCTTCACAATTCTGGAAGCTAAAAGTCCAAATGTCAAGGTGCTGGCAGAGCCATGCTCTCTCAGAAATCTCTAGGGCAGGATCTTTCCTTGTTTCTTCCAGCTTCTGATAGACCCAGACATGCCTTGGCTTGTAGATGTGTCACTGTAGTCCTTCACCTTCACGTGGTATTCCTCTTCTGTCTCTGTGTCTTCACATGGCCGTCTTCTTATGGAGACACCAGTCATACTGGATCGGAGCCCCATCCTGAGCCAAGATGTCCTCATCTTAACTAATTATATCTGTAATAAGGTCACATTCTGAGATACTGGGGGTTAAGACTTCAATATGTCTTTTTTTGGGTGGACACAATTCAACTCCTAACAGCTCCCAATAAGCATTACCTGAATGAATAAACAAGATGAGTCTTAAACTGATGTTTTTCATCAATATAGGTGGGACTAACTATAATGTATTCTATATGGGAGATGAAGAGCTAAAGCCAAGTCCAAGGCCAAGGCAAATATATACCTTCACATCCTTAAGTTCACGGTGGTTTAAAATTCATAGAGATCCAGTAGTCAGCAACTAAAAGAAACAAGAATAGACTCACACAATCCTCCAAATATCTATACTTTTCTAGTCTCTACGTTGTCTGGTAAATGTGTTAGAGGAAGAGTAGAATTCTTGCTTCTGTTCTCCAGAATTGGATCTGCACAGAAATAAAAGGAAATATTTGACAAGAGGTGGTTGTAACAAAAAGCAAAAAGCAAACAAAAAAGAAAAATTGCTGATCAAATCAATCAATATCAAATACCTCCATTGTATTTTTAACATCAATTTCTCTTTTGGTAAAGAAGACTGTGTAACTCTGTTTCTTTTTCTGTGAATTATCTTTTCAGGATCTGTGCTCTTTCTTAAGTGGGTTGGTTGTCTTTTGCTTCATAAATTCTACAAGCTCTCTCTATATAAGAGAGATTAACTCTTATGATAAGTGTTGCAAATATATTTCCTCTTTGTCATTTGGCTTTTGACACCTAATGGTGTATCATAATATGCATAAGTATGTTTAAATCAAATTTGTTAACATATTCCTTGTTTGTTTTCTGAATGTTGTATCTCTATTAGAAAGCAATTCCCTATTATTTAAATTTTTAATTGGTTTATTACTTTTGAAAATTTCATGAAATTTTAGTTCATCATATTTGATAGGATGAAGAGATAATAGAAATAAGGCAGGAAGTGTTTTGATGCAAATTTCTTGAACTTTGGCTAATTATAACAAAATTAGATATATAAATTTATTTTAATATTTAAAGTGATAATCTGAACTCCACTAAACTGAAAATCTGCAACTTTGGTTACTTTTACCAAAGATAATTTTTCACTGACACAGAATCTGAGAGTTTGCTTTAGTTATCTCTTTATTTCAGAGTGACTTTTTCATAATAATATTTATAACATTTATTAGGCATTTGAGAATACAAAGTCTGGGCATAAATAATAACAGTTAGACACTTGTGCTTTACTTAATACCAATGTACCATACATTTTTGGAAAATATATTTTTTTAAATGTTATTGTTCAAATGCATTATTTCTCAGCATACTTATTCAAGTTATTATAGCAAATGTGTATATTCAGGCTATTTGGGAATAATTGCAAAGTACATTGCAAATTTTGAAAATCATTACATTTAAGTAATTTAATATTTTATAAATATTTCTAATTTAATATTTAAATATTCTGATTTTTTAAAATTATGAATCCTCAGAGGCAATTTTTAATTGTTTTTCCAATAAATTCATTTTGATTTAATTTTATTTAACTATTAAAATTTAGTACATGTGGTCTTAACACATTTTTACATAATTTCATATATTTATACACCTGACAGTCCTTTTTTTCCTAGTTTTACAAATAAGTTTTTAGACTTGTCTTATTACTTAATCATTATAATTTTTTAGGGATTTATTAAATTGATGTGGAATGTAATGGTGAAAACATGCCACATCATATAGTAACAGAAGCACCAACAAATAAAGCATGGCTAAAATATTATATATATATAATTTTATTATACATTATATATATAATTTATATATAATATAATGTACATATTTATATTTTATATGTATTTATTTGTATATATATACATATAACTGTGTATATATTATATTGGGAGGAAGAAAATGAAATAAGTGGATTTAATATTATGTATAATATACACATACATACATAAATATGCATACACGTAATGTATATGTATGTCAGGATACATGTACCTATACTTTTCTATATGAGTACTTAAATATAAAGTATGTTTTTGTGTTCCTATTCATGTCTGTAATTTTAATTTTATATGCCAAAATCCGGGACAAAAGTTTAAAATTCAGTAATACAGAAAAACCTGTCTAGTGCTCAAAATATATTTTGATCTGTGCTTAAAATCAAAATACATCATAGCCTTTCTAGGAATCAAGAAAAAAATGTTAAATCAAATATACTTGCTCTAGTATGCCCTGTAGAGACTTACACATTTTGATTGACAAGTGTTAAATATGTCAGTCCTAGCACTTATTATATTTGTTGTTTTATAAATATATCGAGACTCCATTCTCATGTTCTTGATGAACATATGTATCTTCAAAGGTACAAATGATTATTTACCCAATGAATTGCACATCTATACTATCAAACAATCTATATATGCATCTATGAATTACAAACAAACAAAAAACAAATGCCAAGAAATAATCCTAAAATATTTGAAAATGACTGGCTCATCTGAAACGTGTTGTGGATTTAACCAAACAAAAGAGAGGTTTCTTTTTGGAGGTACACCTGAATTAAATATGCAAGCTGTATGTGTTGAAAACATATCAGTTTGTAATTGGATCTTCCTTGAGGCCGTTCAGACATGCACGATAGACATGACTTTTGCTTTTGCAATTACTTCACAATTAATGGGGAAAGGAGAATATTTAGTATACCATCTTTCTTTTCATAATACATTTTTTTTATTATTCTCAAGGAAACACATAGTCAAATACAAAATAGATGTTCATATTGCCTTTTAAATTCTTTGAAATACACAATTAAAGGAAACTTAGGGGCAAAGTCAAAGATTTTTTTTTTTCTAGTGAACACTTTCAGAACCTAGAAACAAACAGAAAATATTGCTAATTAGTATAATTGACAAATAGCCTCTGTTGCTCTTCTGAACTCTCTCTGTTCATTAATTACATTGTGTATATTAACATGTCATATCTACAGAAATACATTTGTAGATTTCATTCCTCTTGCATTTTTTTTTAATTTAAAGAAGATATAATACAATCCTACAGATATACATTTGTTACAAATAATCACTGTATCCTAACTTTTTGTAACGGGCGCATTGTTTAATGAACTTTAGTTTAAATTTATTTTAGAAAATATAAATCTTAAAGTATAGAAGCGTAATTTATCCAGGGAAGGTAATTTATTGTACTCAACCTCAAAAACCTTGAGAATATAAATCATTTCTAAATAATTCTTAAATGATATTACAATCAATATTTATTATTTTTGATGTGCTTGGCTGTAGTTTCTATTTACTGCATTTTATTCTGAAATTTTTAAAAATTATTAAAGTTCATTTCTCTCAATTGTCCAACCACCCAGTGGTACTATTTGAAAATACTTGTCACATCATAACCACTAAATAACCTTTTTGTTTTTATCTGTAATGACACTGAAGGCATGAAAATTATGAAATGAAACTTTATAAATGTCATGTGACATGCAATTTATTCTTGTTTTTAGAATATGGCTGGATACATATTATATGCTAAGTAAATCTTCGTGCTTACTGATCAAATGAATTCCAGTATTTAATATTTTCTCCAAAAAGTAAACCATTCCATTAGAAACTCTTCACTCAGAACAAGAATAACTGTAGGTATTTATTTTAAAGTCAGCCAGTAACTACTCAATGATATATTTGCATATTTTTGTCACATTTGCAAAGAAAATATATTAGATGTGCAAAAACACATTAATGTTAAAAAGCACCATAACTCTGTACTGATATTGCAAATATTCTCAAGTGTGTTGCTTCTTTAATCACACTTAACATTTAATTGCATAGTTTGCACTTAAAAAAATCAATGAAATTGGTTTAGAAAAACCTTCAAATACTTGCTTTCTCTATATTATGATTTCAAAAATTGAAATAAATTTTAGGTTATGAATTTCAGTACATGTTTTAACATATCTGTGAATATTAATTTATATAAACTTCAATTAAAATACCTAAAAAGATAAGAATTTATTTCTTATGAGTGGCTTTTGCATACTGTTTGAAGATGTGATGAATAATTATTCTGAATATATGAATTATTTTACTTTTAATCTAAGTAACCTATGTAAGTGTTATCATTAAGTAATACTTTTCTGGTTCCTCTGATGAAACAGACTGAAGCAAATATCTTGAGAGTTGAAGTGCCACAGAAACATTTTCTAATAATTCCAAATTTTCATAATCATGACTATTGACTTTAAATTTTTATTTTTAAGTCTCAAAATGATCTTATATTTAGACTCCTGGAACGATTTCCGTCTCAGTTCAGTCTGGTTCTTATAGGGAACACTTAAGTCATGGCCATTAGAACCTTAAAATTAGATAATATTTGCATAGGGACTTCAGAAATTCTGGAAGCTGTAATGCTGAAAACAATCAACAGTAGGGAAGATTATTAGAATAGCCTCAGAGTTTGTTATATTCCCATATGTGGGGATAAAATGATAACAGGAACTAGTAATAGAGACCGCAGACAAAAGTCACTGCACCTACACTTGGAAAGTTGTCCCTGTGTATATCTACAAAGAACCAAGACATTATTAGATATTACATTGTCTATTGACTACTGTAAATTCTTTTTCCCTTTTCATAAATGTTTAGTGGAAAGAGTTATCATTATTCCTAAGCAGAGGATATGTAGAACGAGGAAATGGGCCTAACACTAACATGAAATTTTGTGGTGGGGGAAATGCATCAATAGGGCTTAAGTGGCTTATGAAGAAAATGCAACCAGTTGTGGGAATGATGGGATGAAAGAGAGATTCTGAGAAATGGAATTCTACTCACTAGATGCAAATCATTTCCCTCTGCCTGGAAGGTGTACTGAAAGAGGATATCTCTGTTAGAAAGAACAGGAAAAATTTTATCTTGATTTTTGGGTGTGGTTTCCATATTACAAGACAACTTCCTGAAAGCTATCTATTATATTTTGGATGGTTAAAAAGAGAGAGAATAGGAAACCCCATTGCAGATACTAGAAGACACAGTTTAAGGCCTTTTACAAATGCATCCGCCTTTGGCAAGGTAGGCATTCATTTCACATTTCTCAGGATGCATTCTCTGTGCCAGGATCCCATTACCTCATTCGCAGACAGCAGCTTCCCAAACAATCTCTTGGCTTTTAGACACTTCCTTTCTGATTTATGCTCAGACAGTGTTGCCACATTACCTGAGTTTCTTGGTCAAGAATACACAGTTGATCCTCATTTTGCTTAGAATAAAATCCAAATATCAGCATGTCATTTAAACTCCTCCAATCCCTAATCCCAGCCCAATTTCCAGTTTTATTCCTCACTCTGCTCTGTCATGTACTGGATGCTCCCTGTAAATTGGTCTATGCATCCCATGCATGTGACATTTTACCACTTTCTTAATTGTAGGAGTAAAGGAAACTGATTATATTGGATAAATGTTATATACCAGTCGCTGTACTAGACCCTGTGTAGAATAACCCTTAGTCAATACTGAGAATGAGTTATGAACAAATTAAAGATTGGCTAGCTATTCCTTATAAATACGCCTTAACTCTATTCAGAGAATAAAATAATATATAACACGGTCACCACTCTAGTGCTTTGCACTACTGTTTGAGTTTGCTGGTGATGAATATAATTATGATGCATTGATCTTTCTTAGGTTAATTTAATTAATCTAGGATACCATTCCATTTCTAAAATGTTTGTTAATTGTCAGCGGCTGGTTTCAGATGCCAGATCAGGATTCAATGCCTTCTTGCAAAGATATATTTTTTTTATGAGGTACTCCTTTTTCCACTGCCACTTTCTAACCACCACACAGTGTGGGTTTAGCCACAAAGCCACACAGTCCTTTGACTGATAGCTCCCTGAAGCAAAGACATTAGCAGTAGGGGTCATTTGTGACACCATATATTCTTTCAGGGTTTATTATAACTTATTTTGCATGAGTGGATAATATTATTTATTACTACTATATTAAAAACATAAAAACATAAATAATATTAATGCAGGCTTTTACTACTTACTGCCTCTAACTGAATGCCCTTGATATCAGGATTGGTGTAGAATATTAAAATAATATTGATGTGAATATTTAATATGAGAACTTGCATATAAATCATGTTTTTAAATTTAATATATCTGATGATAATAATTAAGTTCATTATAAAAAGTAGGGGAAATAAGAAACAAAGAAATGATAGGACAAATGATTTTTTATATATGAATTAACCTGTATGAGCATGAGACTAGTTGGTAAAAAATGAAAGGCTTAATTAAAGTCACTCACTATTTTATCTTGAATGAATAATAACACAATCCAGCCTGCACTTTTACCAGCAGTGTATGTGAGATGTTTTATGAGGTATTAAGGGAGGATATCCCTAATTTTATTTAGTTGTTTGTTGTTACAGGCCTTTAATATAATTGTCATTAATTAACAGAAACACAATAGATGTCTTCCTTTAGATGCTATATCTAGGAAAACAGAATTGAGTATTAATTACCAAAATTATGCAAAATAGCAAATCATAAAGTTCTAAGTGATTAAATATGATCTATTACCAAAATTATTAGATTCTTATCTAAAGTCAAATTGATTTGTTTAAATTATTTATTAAGCACTCTTACAATCAAGCCATCCTATACAGATATGAAAATAAACACATGAGTTATTCCCATTCTGCAAGGGTATTTAGCATTTTATTACTGGGGGATTAATTTTAAGTAGTTGAGCACAAATTCCATTGTGCAAATTCCATTAAGAGGTTAATTTTATCAGTGACAGTTCCTATTTGGACACTAAGATAATGACAACAGCATTAGCTGGGTCTATCTGGTTATCTAACTGACACTGATAATTGCTGAGGAAACAACTTTGTAGAAAGTGCTTTGGCTGTGGATACAATGAGAACCAGATTCAAATCCCAGCTTGGCTATTTACTAACTTTAGGATCTTGGCAATTACTTATCCTATTTAAACGTGTCCCTTTATTAGTTAATTGATATAATATCTGTTGGATAAGACAAGATTGTCATTAGAACTGAGTTCATATGTAAAATCAGGAGTATTATGAAAGGCACAATTAACAAAAAGTGGCAGTTGTTTTTACGATCTCAAGAAATTATTTAATGGGTGACTTCAGAGATATCATAAATATGTTTACTAAGAACTAGTACACTATAGATAAACTAAATACAAGACTTACCCAACAGATTAAATAAACTTTATAGAAATTGATTTTCATAGAGAGAACAAAATGAAAGCGATAGACATTATTTGCAAGTTAGTAATTACCTCTTCCACCCTGGTAGTAGAATTTATAGTCTCAGATGATTTATTCCAGTTCTAGTATGTTTGTGTTGTTATTCTTTATGGCATACTGTAGTTTCCTTTGCAAAAGATCCACGTTGGGCCTTGCTGAGATTGTTCTTCTGTAGCAGTCCTGAAATGTTAATTGCGCATACCTCTATGCCTCTTTCTGTAACTTTGCTAAGATTACTCATTAGGCTATAAAGTGTCTCTGCTCTACCTACAATAGTCTCCCCTAATCCACTGGGGATATTTTCCAAGGCTGGCAGTGGATGCTAAACCGCAGATAATATCAAATCCTATATATGCTAAGTTTTTTTGATGCATACATAACTTTATGGCTTCTTTTTGGCACATCCACATTGCTAGAATTACTACTTTTGCACTTTGCAGACATTAATAAGTAAAATAAAGGTGACTTACATAGTCCTTGAAATTCTCTTGCAACTCTATAAGTTACTTTCGGCCTTCTCCTAACTCTTCATGGTTGGTTTATGTTGAAGATGGAAGGAGATATTTCTTGTTTTCCACAGGGTTAAGTAGGAAAAGAACAGCTCCTAAAATGCTGACAGGAAATCTGTTTGATGTTCTTTGGTCAGGTTTTTCTGCCTTGCATTCCAAATGTCCCACTGGACTTTAAAAAGTCAAAATGACCACTTGCCCTGCAACTGCAGCTTTTCTCCAGACTCTTGGCCATGCCTTTACTATCCAATGATTTCATTCCCTTTAGATATAATTGATTTAATACAAATATAATAATAACTAAGAGTTTACTAGGCACTGTGATAAGCTCTTTGCTTCTACTATATCATTTGGCTAATTACATGTATATGTTAATTTCTAAATGAACTAAAAGTATCTGTATCATTTAGATTAGACTAATATAATACATCGAAACTAAAGGTTTGGTAGCAACATTGATTTTAAAAATATGTGTAAAATCAAGGCAATACTGTTTAATCTCACTTTTACCTCCCAGTAAATTGGTTTCTGTTGCCTAAAGCATTGAGATGAGAAGGATTTTGAGTCCTCATCCAGTTCAGGCGGGACAGAATACAGTAATTGTATTAGTTTCCTAAGGCTGTTACAACAAATCACCACAAACTTTGTGCCTTTAAACAACAGGAATATATTATACCACATTCCTGGAGGCCAGACTTAGGAAATCAAGGTATTGGTGTGGCTGTGTGCTCTCCAGAAGCTCTAAGGAAAAATCTGTTCCTTGCCCCCTCCAGCTTCTGATTGTTCCTTGGCTTGTGGCTGCATCACCCTCATCTCTGTCTCCTTCTTCATATTGCCTCTCCTCTCTGTGTCTGCATCTAATCTCCCTCTGCCCCTCTCATATGAGGATAATTGTGATGGTGTTTAGGGCACACCTGGATAGTCAGGGTGATCTCCTCATCTCAAAATTCCTAACTTAATCATATCTGTACAGATCCTGTTCCCAAATAAGGTAATAGTCAAAGGTTCCTGGGATGAGGGTGTGGACATATTTTGGGATTCATTATTGGCCTACTACAATGATTGCTTAGCAATGCCACCATGGGCAAGCTGAGGGGCTATTGGTATACCATGCATGCCATGTCTTAACCATCAGTGACCTAGTCTGTCATTTTACAAATAAGTGTTATGTTATGTGACTTGTTCAAGATTAGTGTATCAGAAGAATCTCAGCAGGAAATGCATGGTATAGTAAGTTGGAGTAATGGAAGAGAGTTTAGCAAAAGGGTTTTTTATAAAGGTATGGGCAGGGTTGAGGAACACCAACAGGGATTGTTGAAGTATCTCAAGACTAATAACAGAACTGCTAGGCCTGGAGGAGTGAGGGGAAGGTGACCCTGAACTGACAGATGCTGTGGCCTTTGGCAGAGGGCTTCAGGAAAGTGGAGGGCAAAGGATAAATACCAACCTCACTCTTTTCAATTTCATGCTGTTGCTTTTCTTTGGCTAAACCCACATGAAAGCCAGGGGGCAAGGTAGACTGTTTTCATCCATTTGGGTCAGTTTTACTGGGCACATGGCAGAGTGTAAAAGGATGGAGACTGGATCTGGTGGGACACAGGGCTATATGTACAGGGCAATCTCACAGATCATTAGTATCAGAGATGAAGCATGGTCTAAACTTCTTTATTACAAAATTTATTTCAATTTTCAACATATCAAATTTAATTCAACACATGTTTATTGAGTGCATGCAGTGTTATGGCTCTGTATGTATCACTCCAAAAAAATGCCAGATTTTCTTTTAGGTTATAGCAAAAATATATTGGAATTAATGAAAAAAATCAGCATTCTTTCTCCAGCACTCATGTGAGTCTACACTTAAGTAGGAGTCAGAATGAAAATACATAACACAATATGCACATGAGAGCTATATTGGAATAAGCAATTCTTAGGACTTGGCAAAACAGTGGATATGGAGTGGAATGGAAAACAATTAAAAAGAGAATGCCAAATATGAATCTAAGATTTTAAAAATAAAATTAGAAAATGTTTCTGAAGTTTACAAAATTAGTAGAATTAGCAGATAACCTCTTATGAAGAAATTTACTTTGTGCCTTAAATTTGAGTTCCAGTAAAATATCTACGACAAAATGACCAGAAATGTTTGAAATGTGGGTGATTCCTACAATGAGGTAGGATGAGAAGGAGGAAATGTAATAAAGTTTCTGTTCAATTATTAATAAAATTGCATTGCTTTTGTACTATGAGCCATACACCCGACAAAAATTTGGTAATGGACTAATGAATATGATCAAATAATATTACTACTTTCAGAGAAATCATTAGAGAGGGCAGACACTTAATAAATATCTCTAATAAGATTGAGGTAGGCATTATGATGTGGGAGGTATACATATGTAAAGACCTATTAGTTCCTGCTCAGAGACGACAGGAGTGGAAAAGAAAGCTTGGAATATGGGCACAAGGTAATTCTCATGTTTGGTAATTCTCATATTTCAAACAGTTATGTTGAATACGATGCTAATGGATTTTGTTTCCTATCTTGTAAATAGCAATTTTAATTAAACAGCTTCAAACTAACTCAAATCATGAAATCCACATAATTTTGCAGTTGATTCCATGTTTTCGATAACTGTCATATTTCTTAAAGTTATAAAATATGCGGATGTAAGAAATTATAGACGAAAGCAAAGAATATTAGGGACAAAGACATGGTAGCATTTCCATATTTGAGGTATGGGAGGGAAAAGCAGGTGACAGTAATTGTAATAGGAGGACTCAGAGAAACTGAAGATGTAGGATACAATAAATTAGTACATCAGACAGAGAGGGATTTTCTAGATGAAAGGCATTCAGTGAGATAAAATAGTGCAGAAGGTCAGGAAAATGCATGAATGAGGACATAAACCTGCTGACTGGTGAGAAGGAGGTCATTGGTAACTTTTTCAGAACTGATTTGAATAGTTAGAGGCAGGGAGGGGGGCGGTTGCAGAAACTCAGGAGCCCTAAGGAGTGAAAGACTGAAATGAATAAATAGCCAAAGTAAGAATACCAAATATTCCCAAAGT
This sequence comes from Rhinolophus sinicus, assembly GCF_057876585.1. NCBI lineage: Eukaryota > Metazoa > Chordata > Mammalia > Chiroptera > Rhinolophidae > Rhinolophus > Rhinolophus sinicus. The sequence continues at coordinate 191,352,878 of NC_142517.1, read as the reverse complement.
AGAGAAATGGAAAAATTGAAAGAACTTTTATCTTTAGACGAGGGAGCATCTAAATGTACTGGTAGGTTCAATGAAGGTGACGATGTAGAGTGAGGTTGAAGTTGTACTAGAATTAAGCACTGGTAAAATGATTAAAGGGACAACATGGAATGATGTAAAGGTGCATTTTACAGAGTAAGTAACAAAGAAATAGAAAAATAAGGATGAAGGAGAATTCAGTGTAATAAGGATAGGTAGAAATCAAAGTCAGAAAGTAAAATTCTACCTGTGTAAAATTATTTACAAGTCCGTCATTGGGTAGCACAGTTAAGTACTATCTAAGTTGAAGATTAGGCCACCCAGTGGGTGGATGACATAGAATGAGATGGAAAATGAATGACTAAAAGTTGGACGGATCCTAATCTTGATTGTTCAAGTCCACAAAAATGATACCTGAGATTGGAAAGGTGTGCTGAGGCCACTGAGCAATGTGAACAAATTTAAACTGATGGCGCATTAATTCAGCCTGTCTAATTGCCTCTCACTACTCGCACAAATAAATTATTATTTATTCTAGACATGAGAGAACAGATGGAGATTTCACTTATGTTTTTATCTGGGTACAATCTGCAGCAAAAGAGGTTTGTAAAACATTATTATGGACCAATAATTTTGTTTCATTTTTCCACCGCTCTCATCATGATCTTCTTTGTTTACTTCATCACCAACATCCTCACTATCTTTAGGGGAGGTATGCATTGCCAGCATTCCCAAATCTGCGTTAAGCACAAGTTTATATATCCACATTAATTGTCTATCTTTTCTTTTTCTCTGTCCCCCTTTTTAACTTTCTTATCCTTGATACAATGAGATTTCCCCCATTTTCAGCTGGAGTAATTGAATTAATGGACCGTTGACATAATGAAACTGTGAAAGTTTGGCTGAAGTTAACATTTGTTTTTAAACAGAATAGCCCATAAGTTTTCACTGGCCATATGTGTTTTGTTTTTTGTTTTTTTCTTTTTGTGAAACCACTAACCAACATGAGTGAGAAAACAAGTTTAAGTGGCCATGTATAAACATCTGAAGGCTGAGCAAAATGATACCTTAATGTGACAAATGGTATTGTTCATTTTTATTATTGTACAAAAATGTCTTCCCATCAGACTGAAATAGAGAAACAAATAGCATAGGCTAAAGAATAATGGGACACACGCTTTAGAGCTTTTTGTGTAAGCCCTGGTCATCCCTTGGTGGTTTTAAAAAATGTCCTTGTGCAAAGCAGATCTCATTATAAAGAAAATATCCTTGCTTTAGTTTTCATTGTAGCACCTGTTACATCTTTCCCCCTGCCCAATGAGTAAATCCTTTAACTCACCTCCAAGAAAAAAATGTATAAAACGAGGTAAAACCAAAGTGGAGAATAATTTTATTTGGGGAAAAATAGATAATGCACCTGTCAATTTGTATTTATTCCAGTGGCCTTGGTAGCATTTTCTGGTGACAGCAGCTAAGATTCCAAAATTCCTTCCACAGGCCCCACACACGATGCATAATAGAGGACATTATTAATTTTAACACAGAGTAATTTATTGAAACCCAACACTCCATTATTAAAGCATTGGAATCTTTTCCCTTTCCATCCCACTCATCACTGTAAATGAATCCACATTCTCTTTTCTTTATCTATTTCCCTGTCCCCCAAAAAAGCCATCTGCTATTTCCTTTCTGAAAAAATAAAACCTACAATTAGTATCTTGTTCATCTTTTCTTTCTCAAAAAAAAGAGAACTATTATGCAAATATTCTGCAATTTGGTATCAAATACTCTTTGTAGTGTGATGAGCAATTTTCCTTAATACAATTCCAGCTTTTTTTGCCAGGATTTACTAATAGATTTTTTTTAAAGAGAGAACATTCATGCCACATTTTTTACACTCTTCTGATGTACACTTTTCAAATGCATATTTAGAATAGAATTATCATTACTCCTTGAATGTAAAAGAAAACAAAAACACTGTTTATATGTTTTGTGCCGAAAAAGAAATCTGAAATAACATCAAAATCTCTTTTACCTGAAATTTCATCATTCTCTTAAGAAATGCCCTGTATTAAATAGCACTCTCAGGAAATTAGAGATATATTGCTTTGGCTTTTTATGAAAGCATAAGTGATAGTATTTTACCTGTAATCACAAAGTTATTGTTTGCTTTTAGTTGCTTCTCAGGAATTAAAGTATAATTTGACCCAATTAATTGAGGTAGAGCTAATTCAGGTGTCTGGGGCTATCTTCTTGTTATCAAGACAAGCATCTACAGTGTGAAGTGTTTATAGAATTGAAGTAAAAAAAGAAAAAATATATATATATGTGTGTGTGTGTGTGTGTGTGTGTGTGTGTATATATACAGAGAGAGAGAGAGAGAGAGAGAGAGAGAGAGAGAGAGAGAGAGATTGAGAGAGAGGTTTACTGTCTAATAAATAGCACTACACTAAAATTCAGAAATCCTGAGTCTTAAAACTGAGCCTGCTACTCACTAGTCATATGACCTGGGGCAGTAATCCTAGTCACCTTGGGTTCCTCATTTTATAGCTGAGAATTACTACCTCTTTTGACTGCTTTCTAGGGTTGTAATGAGAATCAAAACACTGTTGCATGTTACTGCTTTCGAAATGGATTACAGAGACGCACATTTAATGGAGATATTCTAGAAGTTCGCAGTGTTTCATATTTCCTGCAATGGCTTCATCTAGGAATCTTGCTACAGACACAGATTTCTGATCCAGTTCTAGATCTGATTATCTGGCAGTGCAGCCAGGAAAGTTACACTTGGGATGATAAACTTAACTTGCTCTCATGCACATGAAAGACTAAAAACCACCAGAAAAAGACAGAATGCAATCAATACACATTTAATTTAATTAGCTATCTAATATTTAATGTCTAATTAAATATCTAATTTGGTACTTGATTAAATTAGATATTTAATTTGATTAGATGTTTTGCTTATTTGTTGGTGTGTGTGTATTTATATGTGTGCACATCATAATTCAGTGCAGGAATCCTCTGTTTGACACTTTTAATATTAATATTAATATTGAGTTAATCAATGAATTAATTAATATTAATACTAAATTAAATAATAGGCAGTTTAAATTAGCTGACATTCCTGTCTGCATGCTCCTTCTAACTACTGTGGCTTGCTTTATTTCAAAAGTTTATTGAAATCTACAGAAAATAAAGCCAAAATATTTCCGGCTCAAGGATCCAGATGTTAATAGTAATAACTCAAATTTCTGGCTTTCTTGGTTATGTAGAATCTCCATCCCTCAAAGAACCTTTCCCTAATAGTTTGGGAAGCTGCTGGGTGCCTCATATACCCTCATAAACCAGTCTCCCAGTTGCAGCACCCTCTGGAATCAGTAGCGTCCTTTCTTGCCTGTTCTTCCACCCACATGGCGCCTCTCTTCTCTCTGAGCCACTGAGAGGTCCTACCCCTGGAACTGCTGATGGGTCCCACCTGAGGATGCAATGTCCTTGCCAGAGGGGATGCCTCTCGGTTCTCCATGGGCTGCCAGTCCTCAAGGTATTGCATTGGTGGTCTCAGCAAGGAAGCATAGAAGCAGGTGTGATCCCTGTTCTCTGGTTCCCTCGGGTGTCTGGGGAAGGGGGAATTGTAGGACCTAAACTACTTGAAAGTCATCTGGAAAATGATGATTTAAGCTTCTGCCCATAAAGACTCAAAACCAAAATCCTTTGAGTTCGGCTAATACCATCTTACCAGCTGATTTCTTCTGTTCGACAATGGATGACTCCTTTCTCCAGGCATATGCCCCTCCTGCCCCCACTCTTCCTTACTCAAAATGTAGAACATTACACCTCACATAAGACCCCAGCTGGATCCAGTAAATGCATATAGTCCATTAGACATACCTCATAATTGTGACTAATCTTTAGACCCAGCTGAACTCAAGACTTTTAAAATAGTAGTGGAGGTTAAAAGTGAATAATGTCCTCAGAAATAGCTTTAAGATAATAATAGTAAAAGCCAGATACTTCTACAAGTCTAATGAAGACAACAGTCTCTAGCTACTCACCTCTCCCTTCTTTGACCCCATTTTCCATTGTTCAAAGCAATCACTTTCAACTTTTCGGCGATTTCTCCTGTAACTTACCTCCATATATCTAAATGGTGTGCTTTTATTGTCAATTCTTGTTTCTTTCAGTGCATCATACAGTACTAACTTCTCACTGTGAACAATAGGAATATACCTTTCACTTTGTTTCCAGCACCACCTTTCAGAAGTGTCCCTCCTTTCCCCCTATTTTCCAGTATAGTCATAGGATGTTTGTTTGTATCAGCATTTCATAATTATGTTGTTATGATTATGTAACTATCACCAGCTGTGCTCTGTAGTAAACATAATTATTGTTTTCCTTGTGCATGTCTTGTGTTTCATTTCATATTAATTTCTTTTTTTTAATTTTTGCTTAGTTTTCTATGTATTTATCACAACCACTTCACCTCATTGAGTTCCAGATGTACTCTTAATGTATTTTAAACTCATTAGGTATTTTATCAATTCCATCTTCTTGAATCACCATTCCCAGAACTGTCTGTTCTACTTGAGTTGGGACTGACTGCTACCTCAGTCTTGTACAGCTTTTATTCTGAAATATCCCTTCACTGTTATTTCCTTGTTTCCTCAATTTAATACACTCTTTTACCCTCTGCCCTTTATTTAATAAGCTCATCTAACAGAGAAAGGAAGCATCTAAGATACAACAGAGACAGGAAGCATCTGAGATACATTTTTTTAAGAATATACAGGTCTGAACATGTCTGTATATCCACTGGTTAAAATTTTCTTGGATATAGAATTCAAGATCTAAAAATACTTTCATTTGGGAATAGGAACTATAGTGGTCCCAATGTTCACTGTCTATAAATGTATATAATAACCCTAGTATTTTCATCAGAATACTTCTCTTTCCATTGTGCCTAATATCTATAGTGCACAATTTTTGTTTTTGTTTTGTTTTTGTTTGTTTGTTAGCTTCTCCTAAGGTTGGAGGGGAGAAGGAGATCTGTAGTCTAATCTCTTCCTAAAAAGACTTTGAAGCAATCTTGCTGAACGCATTCCCTCCTGCTCTGTTTACAGCGGTTTGTGGTGCTAATTCTCCTTGAGCCTTTGGTGATATACACCTATGATGTAAATTGGACTTCTTTTTAGTGCCCCCCCATCCCACCCCAGCCCCCGCTAAGTTAGGCTTCAAATGTCTAATGTTTGCTAAGTCAGTTACTACTAGTTAGCCACTTCCTACTTCTAGTACTCTACCCTTATTGCTTCTTTTCTATGATTTTTTGTGTCTGTTTTTTAATTAATTCATTATTAGTATAGTGAAATTGTGAGTGTATGGAAATAAACGTGTATTCAATGTGCCATGCAGTCTTAAACAGAAGCTCAATATAGCTTGATTTTTTTGTTTTAAAAAATTTCAAAGCTACAGGAAATGTTCAACAATAGTACAATAAACATACCTTCATATAGGTAAATTGACTGATAATAAATTGTCATATATATCACCTCCTCTGTGTATGTGTGTGTGATATGTGTGTGTGTGTGTGTGTGTGTGTGTGTGTATAGGCAGTCACACCTGTTTCAAATTCTAACAAAGACTCCTAAAATAACTTTTTGTTGGAAGCTAACTTTAGGATGCACTAAAAAAACATTTTATCTCCATTAAGCAAAAAAGGTCTTTATGATTATGATTTAAAAAAAAACCTAGAAATGATTTATTTCATAAAATCATAAATTTGGAATAGACAGATATTTATAGTCTCACCTAGCTCTCAAATTTTATGATTCTATGATTATGACATCATTTATAATTTTAAAAATAAAATATATTTCAGCAACAGCAAAGTTATGGATCAAAATGTTTTTTAAAATATTTATTGTTCCACATAAATCTACAATGGGCATGTTACTTGTAATTGTTTAAGTTTTGATGTTTGTAATTCATAAATTATACCTGTATATGTTGTTTGAATCCACACTGATAATGGATGACTTATGTTTGGATCACCTTACTCTACCTGTAAATAACTACAGTTGTATAAATTACCGTTCTCTAGAACCAAAGATCAAAGGTTAGAAATCCACAGTATAAGTTAGGATTCAATTTCAACTTATTTGGCAGTAAACAAAATCCAATATAGTCCATATTACAAGGATAGAAAAAATGCTATTAATTTGATATGCACTTATTCTATAATATAACGGTTTTTATTTTGATATATGTATAGTGTTTGTTTTTCATTTACTTTTACTTGCATTAAATCACTTTAAGAATTTAATGTCTTTTCATTTTTAAGTGACTCCACTGAGTGAGAGTACATTTTAAAATCATCAGCACCATTAGTGAACTGCAAGTAACTATACTTGTAAAGAACTTTCCATTGAAATCACAGTGTTATGTTTTTTTCTTACAGGAAGCTCTGATCATGGCAAGTATGGACCATCCACACTTAGTCCGGTTATTGGGTGTGTGTCTGAGCCCAACTATCCAGCTGGTTACACAGCTCATGCCCCATGGCTGCTTATTGGACTATGTCCATGAACACAAGGATAACATTGGATCACAGCTGCTGCTTAACTGGTGTGTCCAGATAGCTAAGGTAAGTGCACACCACTTCCCATGGAAATAACTTTCTGACTTTATGTCTCCTACAACAGTGTTGATATTGAAAACATGTCAAGTTTTTCAATCTATTTAAATGGAATATATTGTATTTGCTATTCAAAGGTATATTAGGGTGGTATTTACATTCAAACCACAGCTCAAACACATGATATACTGATATATTTTTGAATGATTGTATTCTACCATTCATGTTATATTTGACAAGAAGCCAAAACAAAAAGCTTACTGGTAAGAAGGAAAAATACATATCCCTGTGTTTGATAAGGAAAAGGAAAAGGAAAGCAAAGAAAAATTACATGGAAAGGACCCAGTCCAGAAAACTTTCTGTTAAGTGGTGAATCTTTAAAAAAAATGAATATCAGAATGCATTAAAATTTTGGCACAGCGAAGAGCCCTAAAAGATTATCTATTATTATTATTATTATTAATGCATGAAATTGTTTTGTCAAGTGAAATCTTACTGGGAAATCTAAAAATATAAGTGCATCATCATAAGGGTGTTGAGAGGATTTTCTGGTCCGTTGGTCCTTTCAGAGAGTAGCATTAAGACCATCTGATGTGCCTGAAGATATATACTGGATTTGTTTGGCTTTTTGTTTGTTTTGGTGTAGTTTGGTGAACAAACAAAATATAGGAAACAAAAGGTTGAATGTCTTTATTGTTCCATTTTTGGGTTCTTTTATTAAACATGTACATTCCATTCTCAGTATTACAAATGGTCAAATTCTAAATGTTTTCCTAGACATTTTGTTAATTCTCAACTGGTCTTTAATGGTTGGGTTTTGTTTGTTTGTTTGTTTGTTTGTTTGTTTGTTTGTTTTTGGTCTGGCACCATGTCTCAGGCTTGTAACGTACATAAAGGAAGTGTCCTCAATCTCCGTAACTGGCGTCATGGGGGAGGTGGATCTGTGGTAAACTTAGGAACTACTCCACTGTAGTGGACTATGGTTTTCCCACAAGTTACCTGATCTTACAATTTTTCAAGCAGAGCCAGAACTAGATTTTTTTATATGACTTCTCCTAATTTAAATCTTGGCTCTGGGACCAAAGCAAAGCATTCATGTCCTGCAGTCCAACAGTGTGCAATTTCTGGTACATATTCTTTACATTCAAGAAACCACTTATGATTATCTGTACCGGGGATATTTCTTGAAAATTTTCTCCTGGATAAATAGGGCTGAGATGAGATTTAATTCCCTATTTCAACTCTTAGTTACATTAAAACATGACCTGATATTCTATAAATTCTACCATTTTGTTCATCTTTGTATTTGTATAATATAAATGCCAAAATATCAATTTGGTAGTGTTAGCCTGTTTTTTTGTTGTTGTTGTGGTTGTTGTTCTTTTTTAAAAATGCATTACTCAAAGAAGCAGAAATTTGCGATAATTCTTAAAATGTAAACCCAAAAACATATTTGAAGGAAAAGCCAGATTTAGTTTTATATATCGTAAATCTAACTATAGTTTCTTATGGACCATGTATTATCATTTTGTGAATATTGCATGATAAACTCACAACTGAGAGGATTCTTTATGGTAATGAAATTTCAAATATAACCCTTCAAAAATTGATTTACTTATCTGAGAACTTCTATAATTTATAAGGTGAGCTAAATATGCAATAGGAATTCTCAAATCATCCTAGCACTATAAATGAAAACAAAACTAAGTTTCAAATTTCTTACTTCTTCTCTATATTTCCTGCAGCGTTCTCCATAATTTAGGTTTTGTCCTTAGGGATACATGGCATTAATACATCATTTATGCAAGACTGTACACTCTAATAATAGAAACTGCTTTGAGTTCCCCGAATAATCACAGTTTTAAACCTTTTTGCCTTTGCAAATGCCATCTCTTCTGCTGAGAAATCTTTTTTCATAGCTTCCTGATTCACAGAACACAAACACTGATTGGGCTTCCTCTCCTTATGGAGCCTTCCCTGGTCAACCTTTTTCCTCTCTAAATAGACGTAATTCTTCCTTTTCTGTGTTAGTTTTGGCTGTTGGTATCTTGAATGCATTTTTGTTATTTTAAAGTTATGCTATGTGTTTACATAACTCTCTGACTATACGGTGAGCTTATTTAGTCATTAAGGCTTCGATATATGTTGGTGGGTACCTACCAGCATGTGCCAGGTACAGTGCTGACTGGTGTGTAGAGCTAACCATGAGCTTGGGACTGCTTCTCTCTGTACACCCTAAGAGCACAAACAGGCATTCAACAAATAAAGAAATTAAGTACAGGATTCAACACTGTGGTTCAGATTTTGAAGAAAAATAATTACGAAGGAGACTTCAGGGCAGACCCCAATGAGTCCTAAGGGATACGACTTTGGCTATGAGAAGAAAACGTCAGCACAGGAAAGATTACAGGGAGCCCTATAAATATGGTGACTAAGTAATTTATCATCTAAATGAAACAATTTTAGAAGTGAAAGGAGGCTCTATTAAAGTATTTACTCCAGGACACAGGCACACACATAAATGTCCTAAACAGAGCAAGGCAGTAACACTGTGTAGTCTGAAAAGTTTGCATTTTATTATAAATTCCATAGGTAGTTATTGAAATATTCTACCATGGAAGTGACATGATCCAATTTATGTACATAATCCAATCTATGTTCATACCAGTTTATATATGGAAAATAGATTGAGGTAATATAAGAATGGAAATGAGGATACCAGTTAGAAATCTGAGGAATAATGAAAATAAGGAGACATAAACGGAATTAAGATATATTTTTGAGACAAATTTAAGGCATTTGATTACTGATTAGCTGTAGGTGGTGAGGGATGGGAGTCTGGTGATACTATTTCCCAACGTGGAGAAGGCTGAGGGATTGAATTCATTTGTAGGAAAAAATTGAAAGTTCAGTTCCAGACATGGCAAATTGAACAAGTTTATAGAACGTGAAACTGGAGCTGTCAATTAGATAGTTGAATTTGGTCGGGACTGTAGGTATGGAGTTAGGAGTTACAGGCATTTAAATATAGGGGATTACCTAGGGATTGACTGGGTCTGCTTCATATTTCTTCTCAGCACCTAAAATTGGGTCTTACATATTGCAGCCATTTAGGAAAAGTATTTAATAAATATTTTAACTCATAAAGACAATTGAAAAATCTACCCTTCAGGAGGGAATCTTTTCTTAATCTGTTTCCCTCCTTTGGGGGAAGAATTGTGTAGTGGAAACAACATTAGGATAAGAAGGACCTACAGTAGTATGTAGATGGCCATTTTTTGGTTTTGTGAGTTTGAGTAAGTTATTAATCGTCTCTGAATTTGATTTCTCAATTTATTAATGGAGTTAATAATTATTACATTTTTCCCTCATTTGCAAAGTGTGTAGAAGAGTATTTACCTGTGGTAAGTTGAAAAACAACCCTCTGTCCACAAAGATGTCTTGTACACTCCCCAGAATCTATAAATATGTTACTTGACATGTTAAAAGGAACTGTGCAGATGTAGTTAAATTAAGGATTTTAAGATGAGGAGGCCATACTGGATTGCCTGGGTGGGCCCGATATAATCCATGGAAACTTATTAGTGGGAGGTAAAAATATCAGATAAGAAGGAGGAGATATAAAGATGGAAGCAGAGTTGGAATGATAAATCTTGAAGATGGAGAATGGGGCCACAAGCTGAAGAATGTATTCTACTTTTAGAAGCTGGAAAAAGCAAGGAAACAAAGTCACCTGTAGAACATTCAGAAGGAATCCAGGCCTGCTGACACGTTGATTTTAGTCCAGTGAAACTGATTTTGGACTTCTGATGCCCAGAGCTGTAAGAAAATAAATTTATATCGTTTCAAGCCACTAAATTTGTGGTAGTTAGTTCCAGCAGTAGAAAACAAATACACTCCCTCACAATGATTTGTGAATATTAAATAAAATAGTCTATGTAAGGTCCCTGGCTCAGTTCCTAGAACATAGAGTATTCAAAAACCATCTCCTTTTATTAGCTAGTGGTTGAAAACCTCAAAACAAAGAATTGTTTTATAAATGTCTATAAAATATGATTAACATTGTCTGAATAAACAAGTATTTTACAAATAGCTATTTCAGTCACTTAGAGACTTCTTTTTCTTTGCTTTCAAATCTTACCCAGAGAGAGTCATGAAACTAAGTGCAGTATCATCATAATTGTTCCATATTCACTTTCATTTTGGCTGCATTGCTTTTTTGTTGTTGTTGACAAAGCTTGGAGGAGAAGGTATGATGCTGTAAAATAACCAATTTATATTTGTGATATATCTGTGTAAAGATTAACAGTATGTAGAAGAAATAATGCTTATAGCTAATATTAATCAGTTACCCTGTGTGAGCCCTACTGTATGTTTTATTCATTAATTAATTTGTGTCATCAAAGATTCATGAGGTATCATTATTATGTCCATTTCATGGATAGAGAAAGTGAGTCACAGAGAATTTAAATAACATGGTTAAATTCACACAACTGGTAAATAGTGGAACCACTAATCCATTTTTTATGTATAAGGAAGTAAGTATTCCTAAAATATTTGCATCCATATTTCAAGTTTCTTTCCATTCTTCCATTGGTTCATTATTCCACAAAATTTTATGTAATAGAAACACAAATTTAAACACCAAAATTGTCTCTTAGAGGCAGCCATATTTTCTCAGCATATGCTTCATTTGTAACTTACTTTAATTTGGTATGCAGAGCAGAAGTGTTATTATTTAATATTCACACACTTCCAATGCCTGCCTGGTGTTCTATGAATCCAGGATAGAAGACAATATTGACAATCCTTGTCTCACAGTTGTTGCTAAGGAGTTCAGCAAGCAACTTAAAAGACAATGTAGCAGATTCCAAAAAGAGGAGGTGAGTTTAGAGTGGACAAACTTCATGGTGAGGAACACTGATAATGATTAAGTCCGTGTGAATAAAGCAGGTCTTACACTCCTGGCATCTATTTGGTGCTATATGTATATTGTGTTACCTAATCTAGTTATAGTTAATAATTCCATGGTTCTCCCAGTTTATAGATAAGGAAAATGGGGGGAAGTGAAGTCCTAAAGAACACACCGTAAATTGAGATGTCTGGATTCTGTTCTATACCACCAGGTAACTGATGCCCCAGCCTGGTCTTTAAACCATTCTGTTCTTTTTCCTCTACATTTCCTCTACACACACACACACACACACACACACACACACACACACACACACAGCAGTTCTGAATTTGAGGAGTGGTGAAGAACATGACGTTTTTTCTGCAGTTGTGCCTCATCATTAACCCATAAAGAAAAGATTCTATTTTGAATAACACTTTTTATCATCTTCAAAGGAATTCTTGCTGTGTTATCATCAGCATCTAGGTCACATTTTCAGAGAAAGTACTAGTTATTCACTCATGGGGGAATTTTTTCACCTGAATGTTTTCTTTATAAAATATAATAAAGCAAACTCAAAATTGTTCTTTGAATTATTATGTAGTATAAATACTGATCAGAATTGACACTATAAGAATTTAATATGTACAAGTTAACACTAACTTGTGTTAAGCATATAGACGCTAGAACCAGACTGACTAGTTTGAAATCCCAATCCCGCCACTTATCTGCTGTGTGGTCTTAGACAGGTTAGTTAATCTCTCTCTGCACCCTGAAAACGGGGATAGTAATGGGACTTACTTTAGAGAGTATTTATGAGAATAAGATAATATTTGTAATTTGCTAAAAATTTTGTTTAGCATAGAGTAAAACTGTACTATTTAGCATAGAGTAAGAATGTGTTATTTGGGATAATATTTGAGATGGAAACAGTTAAGAAAGACACATACACATACATTCATAGTTCGAATACCCTAATAATATCATTTTAAAAATATCTAATTTTTAAATCCCAGATATAACAGTTTAAACATTTCTTCTTAGACTGCCTGGGAGTAGGAGGACATAATCTACTATTTAACATACCTGATTTTTGGAATGCAGAACTTGAATCTTCCATTCTCATGTGATTTCCTATACAGTTTTTTTCTACATGTGCTATTCACATGATTTCCAATTTTCATGTTAGAAACTGGATTGTTTGTAATATTGAGAATATGTGAAACCGCCAGTGAACTGGCAAAGATCTGAGGTCAGGAGTAATTATTTGAATAATATAGTCCATTACTGAAGAAAAGCAAAGGGAAAATTTTAGCTTTTCAATCTCAAACTAGAAGAAAAATTAATATTGGGTTGACTTCCTGTCACTGCACAAATTTTTGCTCCTGACTCCTTTCTAAGGAAAATTATTTGAAACTTTTTGCTACTGTTGTTATGGTATTAGTAAAGCCTGAATACTGAATATAGGCTACTATTATTTTTCAAAATCCTGAACTCTTCCTAAGGGCTTTACTGGCCTATTTTATATTATTGTCAGATTTCCTTCTGGAGCTCTAATTGATTTGCAGTTTAAATCAGACGTAAAGTCCCAACAGCTTTCTTTTTCAGTGGTTTACCATTGAAACTAGTTAAAGAGATGATTCTAAAAACATATGTCAGTTGTCCATTGTATACTTCAAAATGATTCATTGCCTGGTTAAGTCACAAATTGATCCAAACTTAAAATTCTTCCAAAAAGAAATGGAAATAAAATAAATCTGTATTTTCAAGAATAAAAAACTAACCTAATATATTTAACCAAAATAATTTAAATTTTTCCTATAAATAAAAGACACTCGGTCGTATTTTTACAAATAGATTAATCCAAGCATTTATGTTTGCTAAGTATTGTTCAAAGGTCAGCATGACTATTAGGACAGTTTAATGGATTTCCTCAATTAAACTTTTTTTCACACTCTATTTGATCTCAAATTACTTTGTAAGCTAATGAGAATTCTATTCTGAAACCTGACTTTATGTGGCCATTGAGAGGTATCTGTGAATCTTAGTTTTTTTACTATTGGTGGCAGAGTGGGAGTTAGTGGGAGGGGTGAGGAGGACAGAAGAAACTTTCTCAATTCAGAACCATAGTTCACAATTATTGGAAGTCTTGAATCCTTCTTCTGTACACAGATACAAAGTTTTCCTTAAGGCCTGAATATGTTACATGAACAGAGCCCTCTTTTCCATTTTTCTCTAGCAGCAGCTACACAGGGAAAGAAAAATGTAATTGCCTGTTTCATCCAGCCATTTCCTTCTGCATGAATACAATTAAATTCAAACCTAAATACCTGATGCCAATTAAATTTATGATCTGGGTACTGAAATTTTTTTATTTGTTTGTAGTCAAGACTAGACTCTATATGTACCTGTGACCTCAGTCATATCCATGGGTGTGTATATAAATGATTTAGTTATATAGATATAGATATAAATATAGATATGGACACGTATATACATATATATATATGGAGACAGAGAGAGAAAATCTATTATTTTACCATTTTATATGTTTATATAGATTTTATATATAGTAACATAAAATTACATATTTTTTTACAATTTTACAATTTTATATCTTAATATATATATATATTAACTACTATATATATACATATATGTGTGTATATATATATATATATTATAACATATACAATTGTAAAATAACAGTCTGGAGTAAAAGCAGAATACTACTAATATTCTTGAAAAGATAAAATCGGCACTAATTACATTTAATAATATAATGATATTTAATACTGTATAGAAGTTTGCAAATACCAGTTTACTGAATATGTCTCATGGGTATGTTTTGACACAAAGAAATTATTATGTGTTATAAAGATGAAATAGAAGAGAACTTTCAAGATTAGAAGTCAGTAATAGTGGCATAGCTAAACTCAATTTAGTTACAATTCACAATATAAATTAAAATAAAGGAATTATATTTTTTCTAGTCATATAATCTATTTTGGGAAAGATAAGGATGTAAAGTTGCTTAACATTTACATTTTAACTGCTATTATTTAACTTTGAATGGATTAGATCTGTAGGGAAATTCAGTGGCATAAATCTTTCTCAATATTAAGATTTTATTTGGAGTACTACGCTCAGTGACTTTCCCAGGGTAACGCTGCAAGTTAGTCCAAGGATGAAGTACTGAACTCAGAATCATGGACAGGACATTGATTATTTCATGAAGAAACAATGTTTTGTTTTGTTTTTTCCTGAAGTATTGGTCTAGTCAGTGAATTTTTCAAAACTTCTATGCGTTTTTTGCATCCATGTTTTAATTATATAGTTGAGATTTGAATCCCAGAAGAGAATATCTATGCTTTACCAGAAGGGATTCATTTATTATTAATTTAAAAAATATGCATATATATATATATATATATATATATATATATATATACACACACACACACACACACACACACACACACACACATATATATATGTTAAGGTATGCTATAGCAGGTATCACCCCACGATCTAAGGATTCAAGAAAGAAAAAACAATAAGAAGTCCCTCTATTACAGTTTTTATATCCCACTGGGGAAGATAGGCACAAAAACCAAGTAAACAGAAATACTGTCTCATTTAGTCAAGAGGCGATGTTCCCGTCCATTGTTTTTTTAAGGCAGGATTTACAAGGAAGAAGCACCGTGTTCCAGTTTCAGCTGTAGTGCTTATCATCTGTATGACTGAAGCAAATTACTTAGTGTCTCTAAATCAATTTCCTGACCTATAAAATGGGCAATAGCCTCCATTTGTCCAGCTGTTGTGATGGTTAAATGAAATCATGTATCAGCTATGCATATTTGCTACCAAAACTTGAGTGCGTAATGTATATTATTATAATATTAAGTAAAATGGTAATATATTGCGTGATATTTTTAATCATCAAAACTAATTTAGACATAACTTCTATAGAAAAAAAGCATAGTCTAGCAGAAAGAATATGAACCATAGGGAAATCCAATTGTGGTTCGAATTCTGAATCATAGTTACGACAGTTTGGAGAGTCATTATCTCTTGTACCAAACGAGAATATTTATGCTTCCATAACCTAGGTTTATCACATTTGAATCAGTAAATAAATAGAAACAACTGATAATAATCTGAAAAGTTAGA
The DNA here is from genome assembly GCF_057876585.1 of Rhinolophus sinicus. Classification (NCBI taxonomy): domain Eukaryota; kingdom Metazoa; phylum Chordata; class Mammalia; order Chiroptera; family Rhinolophidae; genus Rhinolophus; species Rhinolophus sinicus. The sequence goes on along the minus strand of NC_142517.1, from coordinate 191,337,162 downwards.
CAAAAGTTTCTAGGAATATAAAGAAGAGCAGTGTGTGTGTGTGTGTGTGTGTGTGTGTGTGTGTTTGTGTGTGTGTACTTCTTTATTAATTTGTACACATTTTTATAGTCTTTCATTCATTTGTGTTTCTATTTTATTCATTTGTACACATGCATATACTCATGAATATAGCAAGAGTCCATTGAGAACCTACAATGAGTATAAGGGTTAAAGAAAATAGATTTTTTGAATTAGAATCCCAACACTACCAGTCGTTTGCTGTAAAATTTGGGGCAAATGTCTAAAACTCTCTGAACTTCCTTATCTAATATCAGGGTAATAATATTTACATCATAGGGTTTAACATAAAATAATAAAACATGTCAATATCTTAACATGTTGCCTGACACATAGTATTACTCATTAAATATTGACTTTATTTTTTTAATCACACAGTATAGTGCTCTCTAGGCCACCCATTTCACAGGTGGATTGCTAGACCTTTGTATAAACAAAGAGTTCACTTGGTTTCTGTTTTGTTTGTTTGTTTCCAGGACAAAACACAGCCTGCCCAGATACGTTTTTTTCTATCATTTTCTCATGTTAAATGTAAATATATATGACCTGATACAAAGATTGGAGAACCATCACATTGTTTTTCTAAATTAAATTTATTTGAGCTCGGTGTTCTCCTACAAAGTTAGTCTGAAATCCCATTTTAATCATTAATCGAGAGATTTCCACAGGGATTCTCCTAGGGGTGCTGAAGAATCCAATGAGGAATACATGGTGCTTGGCAAAAAGGGCAGGACCTCCAGTTTGCCGACCTTTGTAGTTGGTACATAAAGGTGTTCCTTGTTCAGCTCCATGGAGCAGAGCTCTCCAATCTGTCTGTCAGGTATACCATGTTTCCCCGAAAATAAGACCTAGCAGGACAATCAGCTCTAATGCGTCTTTTGGAGCAAAAATTAATATATGACCCAGTCTTATTTTACTATAATATAAGACTGGGTCTTTAATATAATATAATATAATATAATATAATATAATATAATATAATATAATATAATATAATATAATAATATAATATAATATAATATAATATAATATAATATAATATAATATAATATAATATAATATAATATAATATACAGGTCTTATATTAATTTTTGCTCCAAAAGATGCATTAGAGCTGATTGTCCGGCGAGGTTTTATTTTCGGGGAAACAGGCTAAGCAATCATTACAGCTTCCAAATCACCATCCCTCCTTCATTTTTATTTGGCATATAATGTAAAAGTTATTGCTCATCAGTCTGGCTCTGGGATGTTGGCTATACTCATTCACATGTCAGTCAGGAGCTTGTCTGGCTGTCAGCTGATCTAGACTGGGCTGACCGGGCCAACTGGGCAGTTGGGCTCTACTACACATAACTCTCCTCCTCCATCAAGCGAGCCGGAGCATGTGCCCACAAATCCTGCCTCATGGCATTCAGTCCCTCAGCGCTTGGGTATCCATCTACACACCGTACCATGAGGGGCTTGGGACTTCTGTGGGAACAGAATGAGGGTGGGATCCTATGTCCTCCCACCTCCAGCCCACTCACGGTCCCCTTCTGGGACTGCCACCAGTGATTCCCCTTTCCCTTTTGGAGAACCTAACCTTTTTTCTTCTGGTTGTTGAGTTCTGCTGCTTCCATGTTTCACTTTCACTTCCACTGCTAGATAGAAATAAGTCCTATTCTCAAACACAAAACCTAAGTGAGGCGTGTGTCTTGGAATTGCAATTCCAGGTCCTGCAGCGCAAAAATCCTTAAAAATATTTTAAAGATGGAGAGCTCAGACAGAAACACCCAGATTTTCCTATTTATTCTGAAGAACTGAGCACAAAACACAGGTTGATATCTTTTTTTTACTAGATATGCTTTTTTTTAAATTTGTTGATGTGCTGTTGGTTAATAAAATTGTATAGATTTCAAGTGTACAATTCTGTAATACATCATCTATATATTGCATTGTGTGTTCACCACCCAGAGTCAGTTCTCCTTCCATCACCATGTATTTGACTCCGTTTATCCTCTTGTACTTCCCCCCTCTCCCTTTACCCTCTGGTAACCACTAAACTGTTGTCTGTGTCTATGAGTTTTGCGTGTTTGTTTGTCTTGTTAATTTATTGCTTTCAGTATTATATCCCACATATGAATGAAATCATATGGTTCTCGACTTCTTCTGTCTGACTTATTTCACTTAGACTGATAATCTCAAGATCCATCAATGTTGTCACAAATGGCACTATTTCTTCTTTTCTTACGGTTGAGTGATATTCCATTGTATATCTGTACTACATCTTCTTTATCCAATCATGTATCAAAGGACACTTACCAGTATATACCCCAATGTTCATTGTAGCATTATTCATCGTAACCAAGACACACATTGATATCTTAATAAAATAGTTTGCTGTGTAAATAAAAGAAAAGGTAAGCAATAGGAAAATTTCATGGAAAGGACCCAGTCCAAAAAAGTTTCTTTGCGGAGGTGGTGAATCTGTAAAACAATGAATATCAAACTTGTTCAAATTTTGGCACAGCAAAGAGCCACAGAAGATTATCTGGTTCAGTGAGTTAAAACATTTTAAGGCATCAACTTGTTTTCTCATGGAAATCTTACTTGAAAATCTGAACATATAAAATCAGTCCATAGCTGCAACAGCTGAAGGGTGTTAAGAGGGCTTTTTGGAACCTGAGAGTTTCCGAGGTTCCCACAGACCAGCTTTATGAGCACCTGATGATGTACCTGTTTTGAAGGTGAAGAAACTGAAGCCTAAGTGAATGATAAAGTCAATTTCACCACATTGCATCTTAGTGACAAAGCCAAGAGCTGAACCCATGTACTACCCTGGCACTCCTAGGTGCCCCAGACTAGATCTACTGATGGCCAACATCCCTTACTTCAACTCAACAAGATTTGTTGTCCTCTTGTTTGTAATTTAGGTGAAATAATTACTGCAGTGTTAGAGAGAATCAGTCTATGTCTTGTGATAATTTTTAAATGATCTAATGAACTTTTCCCCCCTATGGAATATTAAATGAAAGGCAGCTAACTTATTTTTACTTCTAAGTACTTTGGTGTTTTCAGTTTACCATTCAAGATTGTTGTTTGTTTGTTTGTTTGTTTGTTTTTCTTTTCTAATTTATCTTTTCTAATAGTTTCTCTCTCCCTCTTTATATCATAATGGCTAATAACATAATGGCAACCTCCCAAATTGGTGATAAAGCACCTGGCTGAATTTGAATCGTGTTTATCCCGTCCCTGAAACAAGCTCATGCTTTTGTTTCCTATGTACCAAATTCTCATTGCCTTAAAGGAGGACAAAATATAAGGGGCAGTAAGGCATAAAAGAGAATCTCAATTGTACCAGATGCAAATGAATTTTATTGAGGCAGTTTCTAGAGCACGGTCCCAGACTTGCACTGAAGCCTTAATTATTTCTTTAGGTTTGCATTAAATATGAAGATCTCTCACTTAGGCAAGAAGTCATTTAGTTTGTTTCTTGTCTAACCTATAAAAAAAGCAAGGTTCCCTTTTGTTTTGTTTTGCCTGTGGCTTTGTTTGGCATGCTGAGCTAATTCACCTGGAAGTTTCTCCATTCTATAAGTTTCTCCATTCAAAGGTATTCATTCAGTTACCATACACATCCAGAAAGTAAAGAGCATAATTTCTTTACTGTAAATGTATGCTTTAGCTAGTACTTTCAATGTGCTTTTTTGACATAAAATTGAAAGCTGCCCAATCCAAATGGATCACATTGTACTTCAGGTGTGTAAAGTGCTCACAATTACATCTATTAGTCATGACTATGTGAAGCTTAGTATTGTGGCAGATTTTAGGTACACGGTGATTTTCTCAAATGTAAAATCTAAGTAGCAACACTGGCATAACTAGTTTATGGCTCCCCTATGGACTTTGTTTCTAAAACTATAGAGGGAGATGGGTGTTACAGTGTTGCTTTCAGGAAGTTGTGATATATATTCATGATCTTTCAGATGTATGCATACAATGCCATTTTCCACAGATTTGAGATGTTTAGAGTAATTCAGAGAGATAGGACTTGCATTTCACTGCACTTAGGAGAAACAAAGGATAAGGAGATCAAGAGATTTGACTGGCAACAGAAAACACATACGAGGACTGAAGACAAAACGCAGATTTAATTCTTTCTCTAGAAAAATCTTTTTAAAAACCTTTTTGTTTTTATTTTGAGATAATTGTAGATTCACAAGAAGTTACAAAAAACTTAGAGAGATTCCCTTGTTCTTCACTCATTTTCCACACTAATAACATCTTGCCTAACTATAGTACAATATTTAGTCTGCACAGCTTATTCAGATTTTACCAGTTTTACATAAATTTGTGTATACATGTGTATCTGTGTGTATAGTTCGATGCAATTTTATCACATGCATTGAATCATATAACCACCACCATAATCAAGATATAGAATTATTTTATGACCTTTTGCCATCCCTTTATAACCACATCCACCTCCTAGTTCTTTGTTTTTAATTGTACTCAAGTCTCACTGCGATCAATATTTTTAATAATGAGTTATTTTTTAACATATTTGAACTCAATTGTGTTTCATACGTTACAATGGATATATATTACTCTGAACAGTAAGATTGAGTCTCACATTAGTAATTTGACAGAGTCTTATTTAGAAGAATATCCTCTATTGATTTGCACACAGCCATTCTAGAACAGCAGTTATGAAAAAGAGGAACTTGGTTGTGTGTAGTTATGTGACATAAGGGGGGTGCAACAGTCAAAACGTACTAGAAGATCCTCTTACAATTACTAAGTGGGAACATCTACACTCCTAATTCTGCACCTTCTAATTATCATAGGAATGTGCTTTAAAAGGTCACTGGCTGCAGAAGAGGGATAGCTCAATCCAACCCAGGAGGGCATGGAGCCAGATGGGAGGGGAATTAGGTTAATAAGGAAGACAGGCTGAGAGTGAATGACAGAAAGCTGTTAAGTCTTTATGCTAATCTTCTGTGTTCCGAGAAAGTTCAAAAATCTAGAATAATTTTAAGTATTCACAATGAAATAAAATATGCATAGCTTGTATGATAGGTATGTATATGTGTGCATACAAACATGGATACACATGAACACGTGTACATAGATCTGATATATATATATATATATATTTCTGTATATCTTGAATATCATTAGCAAGAGGAATTTACATATGTTTTAAATAAAGAATAGTTTTATGAATCCAAAATTATACAACATCCAATTTTATACACACACACACACACACACACACACACACACAGATGTAGGATGGGGAGAGTCATTATTGTCGCAATTAGAAGTATTAGGCTAAACAATATTTGTACAAAATTTCACTTCCCTTCCTTTAAATTTGATTTAATCAAAAGAACATTTGACAGATGTTATTTTTCATCAGGCTAAAGTGAGAAGTGAACAGAATCTATGGGTCGTTGTGGAAAGGAAGGGGGAGCTGCGTGGCTATGAGCACAGGAAGAAGAGTGGCTACGGGTCACAGATTTTATCCTTCATTAGGAGTCCTGTTCCTAAGCTCCTATCTTCCCCATCACAAAGTGAACGAAGGATGAGCTTAATGACAGTCATCTATCAACCAGCCACATTTTCAGCTTCAGGATCCTGCTATTCCCAATGCTCCATGCCATGGCAAGGCTAATTGTATAATTATGACACTACATCACCCACTCCTCATGCACTTTCACTGGCAAGGACTAGAACTAGGGACTGATGATTATCGCCCCGAGCAAGCACATTAGCGAGCATACAATTTACTAACGGGGCCGCTCTATTAGAATCTGGAGTACAGAAGGCTTAAGCCAAGGATTTTGTTAGGCAGTCTCTTGTAGATTAAATATCAGACTGAGTTAGGCTTTAAAATTAAAATTATTTTATTTTTCAACAAAAGGAATGATTCTCTATATTTTCATATTCTTTCTACTGTGTATTAAGAATTGCCAAAGTTACTCTGTTAAAATGAAATAGAATTTATAAAGCCTTCACCAAGAATGAATGAAGTGCTAAATAAAGGAATATCCTTAAGTCAATTTCGATACGTGTTTAAAGAATTCCATAAAAGATAGTTAATATGGGTTAGAGTTGCTTCGGTGATATCAGTACTATTCTTAATCTGTACTGGTACTCAGTTTGTGAAAATGTGTGTGTGTGTGTGCACCTGTGTATATAATCTTTTTTAAAATTTTGAGTCCAGTTGTATATGGTTTACTTTAAAATTTTTAGATGGCTATTTCTTTAAAGCTTTGACACATCACGTCAGAACAACAACTTAGAATGACTCGTTCCCACTATAGAGTGGAAGAATGTATGGCAATCCTTATACCAAGTGTGAATAGCCCATGGTCCTTCAGGGTGGTGTTGACAAATTTTCATGAATTCTTCCCAGTCCATGATATACAACTAATCTTGACTGGTGTTGATCAGAGCTTTGGTGGAACAGGTTGTCTTGTCATAGTTTGGTTTTATATAGCTCAACAACAACAGTCCGCGGCAGTAACAGTAATGGAAAGTAATGACCCTTATTCTCTTTAACCTGAGTGTTTATGAATTCATGAAGCAATTTAAATCCTGTACTAACAAAATCAGCTAACACTTGTATTGAGGTTATACTTGCGATGGAGCTAAGGGCTTTGCCTGGAATACCTCTTTTAATTCTTACAACAACTTATAGATACTGTTATATGTGGTTAAATGAGTTAATATATGCGTATGTATATGCACATAAAATACCTTACACAATGCCTGGTATATAGTAACACTTAATAACATTAGCTATCATTATCATCATCATCATCATCATCATCATCATCATCATCATCACTCTTGTTATTGTTCATATTATTCCCTTTTCGTGAAAACACTGAGACCTGGAACGGTTAGGTAACCTGTCCAAAGTCACAGACTAATAAGCTTGAAGGTGTGATTCTGGCCTTGATGGTCTGCCCCTCAGCTTGACCTAAGCATTTCTACACACTGCCTCTCTCAGGGTCATTTATTGTATCACTAGGGACAGGGCAAGGTCGCAATCTGAAGCTAATAGGTAGTACTCATGCCTAACCAGTTGTCCCTCTTCATTTGATAACCAAAGAAAGTATATCTTTTTTCCTAATACAATCAGTTAAACTTAAAGTGTAAAATTTTATCCAGACCAGGTAACTTGCACCATAATTTTGTGGAGAATGTGGGAGAGCACACACTGTATAGATCAGCGTAATGATCTGATTACTTCTAGAATCACCATCTTAGTCACAGCTACTCTTGTTATTATCGTCCCATAACTTTTTTAATAAAATATAACTAAGTGGACTGATAGTCCATTACTATCTTGATCTGAAAAAATACCAGTATCATCTCTATGACACTTAGGGACTAACATTGTATCAAAATGTCTCCCTGCACTGAAACTCTAACTGGGTGACTTTACCTTCCACGTGGAGGACAGTAGTGTCTCCACACTTATTCTCCTGTTACACATGCCCATGATCGTATTCACAGGTGCCCTGAGGTGTCTGGTCACAAATTCCTCGCATTTTCATCAATCATTGAGGAAGTGGAAAATGTTTTTTTTTCAACTTGCATTCCCCAAAAGACTGGCTCGGAAAAAACATTATTGAAAACTTCTAAATCAGATTCAAGATATTACAGCAGTGTCTGCTGGAGTCTGTCAACATTTTCATTATAAACCCATATTTTCCAAGTTTATTTCTTAGCTGTAAAAATTTCCTGTGACCTGTGGTACAGAATACAGAATTTCAGCCTAAAGCAATTTTTATTATCATTGCTCAAATATTGAGATTTTTCCAAGTTATTGTTTGTTTGTTTTTTAAAAAAAAACCTACTAAAGTCAAATACATTGGGGGACAGCTACATATTTTAAGTCCTTTTGTTAAAATGCAACATTAAAAACAATTTGTTTCACATAAGAAACAAAGAAACAAATAACTAGAATCTCAAGACCTGAGGGGAAATTTTGTGAGCCCACATGGATTTATTTCCTTATGATTTGGGGGCTAATTTGATATTTAGATTAAGATTTTTAATATTACTACAATAAGCTTTCAAGAAATTGGCACCATATGGGTCTCAAAGAAATTGGATTGTAGACAAGGGAGAATTAAAATAAAGACTGGAAATGCAACCCACAGAAATAGTATTCTCAAAGCTATTGATGTTACTTCTATCCAAGAGAGTCTTGTGGTTTTTTTTGTTTGTTTGTTTGTTTTTCACCACTCATAAGTCTAAGACAGACTGATAGGAAAATTTATAAACTGTGAGAACATTGGCTGGACTACTAAAACCGGGAGTTTTATCAGCAAAACAACCCCCACTGCAACTTAATTTAATTTCTTGTCAACGGAAATTGGTACATTGAAAGTTCTCAATTTTTCTATCCCCAAAACATATACTACACAGGCAGGAAAGAATATGGATTCTTTCTCCTGAAAGCTTACTCTCCAACCTCTGAAAATAAAAGGTATTTAACAGGAAAATGCTATCTGGATATACTCTTCCCTGTTGGGAATGAATGAATTTTAAAACCTCTACTTTGAGTCAAATAAGGGCAGGTAAATTAGCTGCATTTTATGTCCTTGAAGAATTGTGATTTCAGGACTTGAGAGGAATCACTCCTGAAGGAGTTCTGGTCATTAATCATTTTTTTAAAAAACTTGAAAACACATTCTTACATAGCTAAATGGGAATCTGTATTTAAGTACTATAATGGGGAAAGACACGAGGCAGAAAAAAAAATGTACTGCCTTGGCAATTCCTAGTCTAAACTATCAAATAATTTCCCCAATTCCCTAAAGTGGGTGGAATAAAATTTAGAGTACAGATTTTCAAGACAATCTCAGACTTGCCTCATATTTTCACTAATATATAAATGTAGCAGATGGTGTTTTATTAAGGTTATACAATAAGTCCTCACTTAATGTCGATAGGTTCTGAGCGTTTAAGTGAAACGATATATAACAAAACTAATTGTACTGTAGACTAATTGATGATATAAACAAGAGTTCCTATGCCATCTCATCACCTTTATAACAAAACCATGTTGACTGAAACGTTATTCAAGGACATGCTGTATACAGCTTAGCAAGAACATGGCCAAGGAAGATAGGGAACAAAGGTATGGAATTCTTATATTGCTGCTAATCAGGTGAACTTACGCAGGCATCACTGGCAGGCCTAAGATGTGATTTCAGAGTCTTTTTAAATTTTGAAATTATGAAAACACATTGCAGGTTTAGTCAAAATACACACAGATGTAAGAGAAGAGTTACCGACAAGTAATAGGAATCTAATAGATTTTACTAGTTTCTTTCCTGCCAGGAGCCCAACTGCAAATATCTACTACACACAGGTAGGCAGAAACATCCCTTAGGAGGCGGCGACTTACCAGTTTGCAGGAGAGATAAATGATGACCTCAACAAAGGAGGTATCAATGGGCATTAAGAGCAGGAGGATAAGGGGTTCCTACAATTACTTGGTGATGGATGAATGCTTATGTTTAGCAACATGATTTGTAAATTATTATGTCTCAAATAAATGGGAGCTAGTGTAGCTCACTTCTCATTCTCAGAGTTTAGCAGATTCCCAAATTAGAAGGCTCTGAAAAAATTTATTTGGCCTTTCCTTCCTATACATAGCTTTGATTTAGTCTTGGTAAACTATATCCCTTGGCACAATAATGCTTCTCTCTCTCTCTCTCTCTCTCTCTCTCTCTCTCTCTCTCTCTCTCTCTCTCTCTCTCTCTCTCTCTCTCTCTGTCTCAGAGGCATCCAGTTTAGAGTCTATTCACCTGACAGCCCTCCGTCCAACCTTGGCTCACTTGTATTGAATATTTAAAAATATTGTCATCTAAATTGGGCACAAAACTTCTAGCTAGTATTTGTCCCCAAAGGCACAGAAGTATGACAGAGCCATAGAAAAGAATGTCAGCAAGCCCTGTTAATCACAGTTCCATGAGATGCAATCAGACTAAGAAGGAGAGGAGCAGGGAATGGAAAGGTTGGGTGAAGTCAGCCTCCCTTCTCTTCTATTCTGCAGTGGCACAGCCAGGAGCCCGCAGCAAGGAGATCATTTTCCTTGACTATTGTAGAGGAACAGTCCAGGGAAAGCCACCAAAGATGGCTTCACTCTGATGCCCAAACAGTCTGGGACTTCGGGAACTATTCTAGCAACTTGTAGGCCATGCGCTGTGTTTACCTTTCTGCCTAAGGCACTCAGTTATGTGTGTTATAAATGTAAGCTGATCTGCCTTCCAGAGATGAAAGGAAAGGACTTGAAGAATGCTTTCTATGCTCTCGTTTATTAAAGAGGGTGAAGAATTCCCAGGTGGAATGAAAGTAATAATTCAAGAAGGAACCCAAAACATCAAAAGAATCCAAGTAATGGGATCAGTATCAATATTAAAAATGTGTGTCCTCCATCCACCACATATTATACCTTTGGCTTTGCTCCAGTTTATCTTTCTAAAACTCAGACTCCTCTTTTGGAAAATGGTAATAAAATAAATAGAAGTACTTACCTGGTATAGTTTGAACATTGACATAACTCACATGTCAGTGAGCATATGTAAATAACTTAGTTCAGTACAATGCCTGCTGGATAGGAAGTGTTTAATGATGCCTCATACATAGTGAGGACTTGATGAGCTTCATAATTATAACACTGATGAAAATGATATACTTAACAGTATAAAGCAAACTAGTACAGTAAAGAAAAAAAAAGAAAATATGCATCATTGGATATTGTAACAGCTCTAAGCATGTGTGCTTATTCCATTGGATAAAAAGGCCTGATGAAGATCTTCTATGCTGGAGCGAAATCAAAGAATTCAGACAGTCAATTTCAAGGGCTTCTTACCCAATAGTGAGCTTTGATAGGTCATCATTTAACCCTTGCTAAACAAAAGGGAGGCAAGGACATGATCTGACAAGACTAGTCAGTGCCAGCCAGTCTTGTTGGGTGTATCAGGGAAGACTACTCAAGCCAACCAAATGCAACTGTGTGTCATGGTAACACAAATAACGCCACTAAAATGACAGAGCTGTACCTCCAGGTCTTGTACCCTGATGTTGTGAATAGGAAATTAAAAAATAATCTATGGAAACACAAGAGGCAGTTTGATTTATTCTTATTTTATTTTGAAAAGGAAGAAGGATATTGGAAGTGAACAACTAATTATGTATGTAGATGAAATCCAAGAGTTGAACTTATTATTATTATTATTATTATTATTATTATTATTATTTTATTCCATGGCTTAACAAAATGCTGGAGTCTTGGTGAGGAAATACCATACCTCTCTTGACAATCCAGAAAAATATATTTGACTGGAGATTCCTGTCAAAGAAGCTTTAGAGAAATAGAGAAATACCACATTGCACCTACCCATTCCTCCACAAACAAGGGAAATGAAAGTGTACCAGTTTTTTATACATAATCGCAAATTAAGAGAGGGAGATAATTGACCTCTTCTTCCAGAAACTGATAAATATATATAATCATTTACATATACATATAATTTTATAAGATAAAAATATAAATTATATGAAATTTTATATATAAAATACTCCAATGAAATATATTCAGGAATCAAGGCTAACTACACTACACCACCAGTAGTACTATATACCGTGTTTCCCCAAAAATAAGACCTAGCCAGACAATCATCTCTAATGTATCTTTTGGAGCAACAATTAATATAAGACCAGGTCTATAATATAATATGATATGATATGATATAATATAATATAATAATATAATATAATATAATATAATATAATATAATATAATATAATATAATATACGTAATACCCGGTCTTATATAATATAAGACTGGGTCTTATATAATACAATGTAAGACCAGGTCTTGTATTAATTTTTGCTCCTAAAGATGCATTAGAGCTGACTGTCCAGTTAGGTCTTATTTTCAGGGAAATACAGTACTGTAACACTAGCTATATGTAATTTTTCATCTCTCAGTAGCTCAGAAGTGAAAAAAAACACAACAAAAAAATAAAAACACTTTTTGCTTTTCTAATCATACAGTAAAACTGCTGTTTTAGAAATAATTAGTGACCAAGTCCAAAGGTAATTTTCCAGTTCTTATATTAACCTCTCTGAAACATTGATCAGTCTGACCTCTTGTAATTCTCCTTGCTTAATATCTTTTGGTAAAAAAATAAATAAATAAAACAAAATAAAAATAAAATAAAATAAAAAAATAAAATAAAATTATATATATATATAAAATCTTTTAACTCTATTGAGGATTCAAACCTCAGCTTAAATGCCATCCTCTCCTTAAACAGTATCCAGCTCCTTCTCTGCTCCCCCAAGGCATTTGCCCCCTCAAGGATGCCGTCGTAGGACTTAAAACATGTATTGAGGGTATCCCATCGCATTGTAATGATCTGCATGAGTTTCTCTCCCCTCCCAGACTGACTCTCAGAGGGTAGATACCAGACAGCACAGTGTTTACTGCAGAGCAAGTGCTCAAAATAAGTATGCACTATATTAGCAGGTGGGACAATATTTATGAGTGCAGGTATACTTATAATAATACTTAGAGAATGGGTAATAAACAAAATAAACTTTAATTGTTTACACAAGGCAATACATTTGCATCATCAAGACTTACTACATGGGGACATAACAGGATAACAGGTATTTTGCATGACTTATGGATGTATCAAGAATGTGCACAAGAAAACAGCTTATACTCATAAAATCAAGACCAAGTGATAAAGCTTGGCACAAACTTGAAAATAACATTATCACAAAGGCTGTAATGCAGAATGAGCTGAGGTTACGTGAAGTACAACTGGCAATGGAAAGGATTTCAAAGGATTTCAAATTGCTTTGTTTTAGCATAAGAAAGAATTGTTCCACTGCTTGAGAAATGTTGACATGATGAAGAGAACAATAAACAAACAAGCAAAACACCTTCTCTTACTTCTGACTTATGTCTTAGGGAGGATTGTGCTCATCCTCCAAGGTTAAAGGAGGCATATTAGGACGGCACTGAAACATCAGGTGGGTGAAGGGATATACTGAGTCACTTAATCCTTTAAATGACTTCAGATGAGTTAGATTGCAAGGATTTGTAGTGTACTCCTGGAACCCGAACCAGAATTCCTAAAGTTTTATGGAAAGCAGGAAGGGGGCCAAAAAGCTTTAAGTGTGTGAATGACATTTATTTGTTTGGGTTTTTTTTTTTTAATGTAGGATATGAAGGCAAACAATATCTGAGTCATAGTTATTGAACAGATGGTTTTGATACTTAGGTAAGGAAGGTTGCACAGAGACTCAGATGGACTCATTTAAAAGAAATCAGATCCATAGGCTTATTAGATGGATGGGTCATAAACGTACTACAGACAAGGTATCTCTTATTTTGGCAAGGCGTTTGCAAAGATTTTTCAATTGATGAGAATATGAGAAATTGTGGGACAATGAAGATTGTTTCAGTGTAAGAATAATCTTCCCAAATAGCTTTGATTAACATACCAGCATCAACCTGAGTGACTCTAGTAGTGTTTTAGAGCATTTTGTTCTTAGTCCTGTTATATCAGATGTTTTTATTGATTGCATGGGTGAAGATATAAGCTATGCTTTAAATTAGATAAAGCTGACTGAAATTCATAACTCTTTAGATGACTCAGTCAAGTATTGCATATAGTATCTGGAGTTAGTACTATGATAAATATGAGTAAAATTCATATTCCTATACTATGTTTCACGTCATCAGTGTGCACAGCCAAGATGGGAAAACTGGTTAAACAGTAACGCATACTAGAATGGTTCTGAACTGCATGGAAGTCATGAACTCATAAAATAATCCAATAGAAGTTACATGCTTTCTTCCCCACAACATACATATTTTCATTTTCACATTAAATGCACAGGGATCACAGATTCCCAGTAATTCTAACAACTCCAGATTAAGAAACTTGGAATAGGAGTGCCTTGTTGTGGTACTGCAAAACACTATTTCACACCTTGGTCCTCCTGAACAGATATACAAGGTTCAGGTTTGCTGGCCTCGTTAAACAGATTGCACATATAATACTATGCTTATCTCTGGGTCAAATTTAGTTATAATGAAATCGAGACAAGAGAAACTACTAGACTGGTGAATGGTGAGGGAATCATATCATAGGAGAAACATCTGGGGAACTTTATGCCTAGGAAAGAGACCCCCAATAAGGGATCCAATAATTGTCTTTAAGATGTGTAAAGTTGTTAACTTGGAAAAATAATAAAAATTATTTTGTTGTCCAAAATTGGTAGCAAAAAAAAGGGTAGAAATTAAAGCGCCAGATTTGAATTTTTATAAGGCAGGTACTTAATATTTGGATTCATGGAAAAATAGAACAGGGCACTTCATAAAATCATGATCTCTTTGTCAATGGAAGCATTCAGTAGAGTCTGGATAATCTCCTGCCTGAGGTATTGGGAAAAGGGTGTCTGTAGTGACAGGAGGCAGTGCTAGATTATGTTCAAGGCACCTTTCAAACTTAAAATTCTATGATCTGATTATATGTTTAAAAAATATTGAATAACTAAAAATTCACAATTATGTTTGTGAAAGCGAACAATAACCTATACGCAGTATGGACACCTATTATTGGATGTTTCTGACTGTCCTTAACTTATATGTTACTCAGAAACTTACATTGCTTCCACTTAAATTTCTCAAATTATATTTTGAAATTGGATGATAATTCTCTAATGTAAATGCATGTATAAAATCTCAAATTTTAAAAAAAGATTTGTTTTAATGGTCCTTGAGAATGATTGGAGAAAAAGGAAATTAGGGCAATTCACACTGCCTTTGTATTATAACTCATTACAAATCGATAAAGTACAAAATGAACTTCAATTTTGACTTCCATTTCATTGTTTTTATTAAGGACTTTTAACTCAATTCAGCTTAGATTTTGTCGGGCAGGTATAAATTTTAAAATTCACTAAAGTGTTTTTAATGTTGAGTTGGACATAATGTTACATTTGGAAGCAGTATTTATCTTGATATCCAAGAGTGCACTTTAAGGAAACACTTTCTTCACTCACCTTCTCTTTTTCCTGACTAGAAGTTATCGTAACATAAAAGCACCTAGAAACATAAAGCTTTCCTTTTGAAAGAAAATGTTTTCTAAAATGAGGGGCCTGACGTAAGAAAGTGGACATTTAACATTTTATGCCCTGAGAAATGCTTTCCAAGGTACCTTATTTTCTTACTCTCTCATTGCAAAACTATAGATTTTCAAGATACCTTCCCTCTTTAAAATTTTAAAAGAAAAGCTTTTTCAGTAGTTTGAGAAATTTCAACTAATTAAAGAAAGTTCCAAAGAAATTCAGCTTGACATTTTACTGAAATTATGTATTTAACTCTGTGTTATGTTTATAAACATCATTATAAAACATTGTAGTAGATTGCAAATACATAGTATTGTTACCATTGGACTCATTGATCAAATGGTGAATCCCTTGAGAATGTCAGGTTTTGGTAAACACAAGTACATGAAACATTGGGAAATTGATATCTCTTTCATTTTCATACTAATTTTCAGTTTAAATTTATAAAATAACTAAAAATTTCACCCTTACATTAAGTGTGTACATTTTATTGTATTCCACCTTTAAAATTTAATGAAATTAGCATTGCTACAAACAAAGAATAAAGAAAAACTTTGTACTATTCAGTCACAACAGAGATCTTTCTGTTCCACATTATTTGTTTGGGAGACGAATGGATAGAGAGAGGTTCATTGATGTCATGCTGCACTTTGAGCCAAAGCACCCTCACTAGAGTTCATAGCCTATCCAGAAACCCATCTGAGTCCTAAGAATTCAGAGTGAGTGCAGGCCAGAGACCTACTATGAGCGTGCATTCCTCAGCTATTTAGTTCTTTATGTCTCCTATTCATGGATGGCTTGCTTCTCTTCTCTTTGATATCCTTCTCCCCTGCTTTTGCTTTCTTAAGTTAAAAAATTCTACAACTATCTTCTCTGAAATGTGTGGTAAGCACTTTGAGCACTTCTTGTAATTGCAGAAGTCAAATGTGACTTGTATTCATCATTTGTGATTGGTATATATTGAGTATTACAATTTTAATACAGTGTTTTTTTTCCTTTCTTAAAATGTGTATACATTTTTTTGGCACCTACTGTATATCTTTTGTTCTGGACTCTCACTATGGCCATCCCTGGTACTTTTCATTTTCCCACACTACTCCACCATTTCTCAGGCATCGTTGGACTTCAGTGTCCAGAGAGTGAGAATTTTCTAAGGCTTACGTTCCACGTTATGTTTTTCAAGTCTGAGGACCTGCCTCTTCCCCAACTGCTAGCACATGAAATGTTCACTGTCTGGTTCTAGGGCACCTCAGCTTTCCCAATCTAGGGTTTGTTTGTTTCCATACCCAGTGGCCTGTCTCCGTCAGTTTTGACAAAATAGTTTATAATGAACTTAGAATCAATTTTATTCAGATATAGGAAATGATGGGGGTGTGGAAAGCAAAGTAATGTCATCATCAGGTTGAACTGATTGATACCTAAAAAATTTATTTCAACTTAAAAATTTTAAAATTCTAGACTGCAGCTCATTTTCTCTTGATATTCATTTCAATATCTTCTCCAAGGTACTAGGTCCAGAAAAGGATAGGGGAGGAGAATTCCTTTTCAAATGACAATAATAATGATCCTTTAGCATTGTGTAGTTTAGACATATTAAATATAGCCTAGACCTCAGTCTGTATTCCCAGTTCACTTTTATAAATATAGCTTTGCTTTTCCTTAAAAATAAAAAAAGAGGGATAATGTGTCTTCAAGAATATGTGTAGATCTTTTAATAACCATAAATGCCACTTATAAATGCACGTAACATCATAATCACTATCAACATTCTAAGGCTACTTGTTCTGGACTCTCGCTATGGCTACTTAGCTAATACAGAAAGATTTCAAAATTTTTGATACTAATTTTTCATTGGTAGGAAGTTCTGCACTTTCACTGGAAATAAATTCTAGACAGATCCAATGACTACAGTAATCTGAATTTTACACTTTCTATACACATACATTTTATTTTCTCATTACGGTTTTCACAATAGTACTAGAGAGAGTATGTTATTCCCTTTTTGGACATAGGAAAACTGAAGCACAGGGACGCCAAATCAGTTTTTAGCTCACTTAGCTAGTTTGTACTATGATATAACCAGCACTGGTACCTAACATTCTTAATTCCAACCCCAGGGTGTATTTCATTGTGCATCCATAAATATTAATTTGGCACTTGAGAAGAGATTAACAATCAAAAGTAAGACAATAGAAGAGGGTAGGAATCTATTATATATAGGTCTAGGAACTTCTCGCCTGTCTGAATCAAAGATATTTTACCAGGAACAAAGTATTTAATAATACAGTCATGTTCTTGGAATAAATCATTTTTCTTTTTCACCATAGCTTTTATTAAGCCACAAAAGGTGCCACATACTATAGGTTTACAAAACAGGCTCTTAAAAGAGCAAACATATCAGTTTGCCCTGTTGGAAACAAAGGCTACTATAACAATAAACTCCCTAACACTTCAGTAGGAACGCAGAGCTTCCAAAAGAAGAGAGCCCAGTTAGAATGTATATTTTGTGGATCATGCTTAAATATTGTATATGTTTCCCTTGCGATGGTAACAAAAGAAAGACCAAGATTCGCCTGTTAAATGAAATGTGAGTGAGAACTGGGCAGTTCCAAATGGTTGCTGGCACAGTTTTAGGTGTCCTGCCAGCGTTCAAACCCACAGGGTCATTTGGCAGTCAGGTGTCGTTAGTCAACTCTCTCCCTCTCTCCCTCTTCCCATCTGTTTTTGTCTAGCCTATTTGTGTAAATTACCTCTCAGTATGCAGCAGGACTCAAACTAGTCATGGATTTTTCTCCTACTCCTTTGTCCTTTTCATCCCTGACTGCTCATTTAAACGTATACCAATCACTTGACCCCAAATTTAGCATGATAGGCAAGATAATGGTAGCACTGAATATTACAAAGCAGCATACCTTATGACTATGGTACAAAGATCCCTAAAGATAGTACACTAAATGTCAAAGACATGGTTGCCACTGGCCATTTCATGTCATGCTGATTATCATCAGAGGCCAAACTGTAATGATGCCCTTGAAGAGGATGGAGGGTTTATGTCATTTTGTGTGGACAATTTCCAAAGTGAATATCCAAAAGAGATTCTTGAAGAGAGGGCTGTTCCCAGTTTTAAAATAGCAAGACCTATTAGAGAAGATGAGAAAAATAAAATCTGTTTTTTGCCGAGTTGCCCCTGCCAGTTATTAAATGCAGAATGCCCACTTCTGTATTATCTGAGTCATAAGTATACCTTTGAATTATGTCTCAATGCTACGATGGAAGGTCAGAGGTTCACCCTGAATT
Source organism: Rhinolophus sinicus (assembly GCF_057876585.1). Lineage (NCBI taxonomy): Eukaryota > Metazoa > Chordata > Mammalia > Chiroptera > Rhinolophidae > Rhinolophus > Rhinolophus sinicus. The sequence goes on along the minus strand of NC_142517.1, from coordinate 191,318,645 downwards.
ATTCAACCAGAATATATACTGTGCAAAAGAATTAAGGATAAATAATTATTTATATTATAGCAACTAATAGCAAGGAATTCCTGCTTGGAGAAGGATTTAAAACTAAAAGGATAATTTGCTAAGGATAGATAGAAATAAATCATAGCAAACAATTCATCAGCTGCATCAACAATAATAAATAATTAGTCAGGTAAGTTGGAGCAATAGTTATGGGAGTACATTATTGATATCTAATTCCAATGTACATGAAATCATACAAAAGGCAATCATCTGAGAACTTTTTACTCTGCACTAATCAGGAGCACAAAGATATTTAGCCAGATTCACCGAATTTGTCAATTTAAGTAGTTTTTACCATATGTTTGACCAAGATTTCAGCCCATGTTTTTTTAGCTCACTGTTATTTTATCACATATGAATAAATTTAAAATAAAATTCAAAGTCATGTACTGCACATATTTAGCCCCCCCCCTTTTTTTTTAAAGTATCTCAAGGTTGAGAAGTTTCTAAAAGTAATCTAGACTTATCACTCATTGAGTACTTTGATCTGCTCTGAAATGACTCTACAAATTAATTGTCTGGTCTATATTTCTGAAGATATGGAGCTCACCATTTTCTGAAGCAGAAGATCACATACTTGGATAATTCTGGATGTTTGTTTATTAATACCCATATCTGTATTCAAACAGATTTCACAATGCTTGCCAAACAGTTTTTCCTTTCCAGAATCCAACTTTAAAATAATCTAAGGAGTATTATTATCAATTTTTAAAGATGTAATAGCTCTGTTAGGAAAAGTGCTTAAGAATAATGATGAAATTATCTATGTCACATTTGAAAATGACAACTGAGCCTGAGGTACAATGAGAGAAAAATTTTAAAATTACAGAAAACATGGGTAGAAGATTTTATGTTATTTATAACAACAAAATGATGAACTACCTATATGTCCAAAAGATAGGTACTATCTAAGAGAGAGGAACTTAATTATCGTACATGCCCAGGGAATTTTGTGAAGCAGTTAAAAATAATAGAGTAGTCCTATGAATTACCTATTTGTAAGAACTTGGAACAATATAACATATAAAATGAAAAAAGTAAGGTACTAAAAAATCTATATGATATATTTGCATTAATAAATAAATGCATAAAAGAGATGTAGAATGATACATGACCTAACAAGTTATCAATAGTACTCTCTCTAAAGAATAGCAATGATTTGGGAAGAAAAAAGAAAGGCGGTAACTTTGTGCTGCTTAAGTGGGTAATTTCATATTTCAAAATGCAAGATTGAACACTTTAAAGTATTTTGAGTAATATAAATCCCAGTCATTGAACCCTTCTGAGTTGAGATATTGTTTATCCTCCCATTTTTAATAGTAATTTCCTGATCTTTTTGCTCAGTTTGGTGCATAAAACTGTCTCACCTTCTGTCTGGAGATCATCATTTGATTGTAGGCATCACCTCTTGACTATGAATATCACCACTGATGTAATCTAATAATGATGATGGAATGTTTAACATGGCTCCTTTTCTTTCCTCCCAGAATATCTATAACTGCTACATATGTTGCAGTTTCCTTTTAATTAAAACCATTAGTCATAATGTCCAATATTGCTTATTATTCTTTGGCTTTTCTTATACATATCCAAAATTTCTCACTTTACTGCACTAAGATAATTAATACATTTTACCACCAAATCTATGTTAACAAATACGCCTTATCAGTATATCTTTCTAGACGGCCAACGTTTTCTGTAAAGGGCCAGATAGTAAAGATATTAGGATTTGTGATCCATATATGGTTTTGGTCTCTGTTACATATTCTTCTTTTTTAATTTTTTTAACACCCCATGTAAAAAAAGAAAAAAGAAAAAGAAAAACAAACAAACAAACAAACAAAAAACATTGTTAGCTTAGGCAGTATCAAAACAGGCCAAAGTCTGGATTTGACCTAAGGGTTATATTTTGCCAACATATATTCTAGGTAATCTCCTCTTTATTCAATATCCTTTCTTCCCTTCTCCTTATTACATACTATCTGTATGGCAATTTGGAAAAACTAGAATAGTCCTTAATACATATTTTCGTAGACTTAAATCAAGTTTCAGTGGAATTCCTTTCTCCTGTTAAAAATGTTACCTTCTGATAAAATCTTAATTAACAAACAGATGGTATGAAACAAAAAACAAAATTAATTTATTTTGAATTCTTGCAATGAATTTTACCTACAATTTTATTACTGAAGTATACTGCATAACTTTTCAAAATAAAATTTCTTAAGCTAACAGTCCATCTTTCTTGTTTATTCTCAATCCTTTATAAACATAATCCATTGTAAATTAATTCACACAAATAGAAGAATTGGTATGACCTGAGGCAGCAGTGTATTAAGGGCTTCCCCTCCTTTTTGTTTGGGTGAATTTATAATTTCTAAATTCTGTGACCTGAATCTAATTTGAAATTTCACAACTTTTGAGGTTTAATATCTGAAACAATTTGAACTATTGTTAAGAAACTCTTCTAGATTCATCCTGCAATAGTAGTGCTATGATGTCAATGGCCAGATCCTCCCTGATGGAAAGTCTTTGGTACCCATGGCAGTGGAGGAGGTATAAGAGGACTGTAATTATGACTGTCAAACAGCTGCCAATTTGATCTACAAGTTTAAATGGAAAAGAGAAATTGACAGCAAACTGTCCATATTAACGGGATGTAACCAATCAATTAGTTCAGCTATTTGATATTCTGAATTACAAATATGGATACTAGTATGGTTAGAATCAGGTAAAGTTAGTTGAGGTAAAATGAGGTGGGTTTTCATTGTGTAAGTTTTCGTCTTTTAATCCATATTTTCCTAACGCTTGTCTGATTTTGCACATGGGTATCTATCTATATCTAATTTTTAAAAATGATTTATTTATTGAACTTATAATTTACCTTTAAAGGAACTTCACTTCTTTATTATGATATGTGAAGAGGGAATTTCAAATACAGCAACCTGAAATTGACCCTTCCTTAATTCAAAATGCCTTCTCCTTACACCCCTCATAGATATATTCATATTAATATTAGTAATATTCAGGAAGGCAAATATAAATATAGTAATATTCAGGAAGGCAAAAGGTTGTGTGGTCAGTTTTGGATAGAAACTATACCTACCTCATTTATTTTAATCTTCTTGTGCAAAAATTAAAAAAAAAGTTTGTTTTGAAGAGAAATAAATAACTTCTTTCAAAGTTTGTTCTTCTGGAAATAATTTTGCTTATTAGGTTTAGTTTTTGGCCACATTTTAAATCTCTCTTATTCCTCTTAAGGCCCTACTGCATTACTCCTTTGTGCTTTCTATGTTCAATGTATACAGCTTCTAAATTCCTTTTTCATATTACTGTTTAATTAAGCATTGTCATTTATCTTGATCACAAGGATCATACTTAACTCTTCTCTTCTATTTTATGTTTCCTGTTGTGAGATATCCTTCTTGCTTTAAAAGGATATTGTGATCCATGCACCCAGATTGCAAAGCAAGGATAGAAACTTGCCTATTTTAATAGTAAATTAAATTATTATACACTAAATATAAGTCATATAAGTCATATAATCTCAGCCTCATAATTAATAAGAAGGTGTCACTTTTTTGCAAGCATAGGCCTACATTTCCAAACTAGTGGGTTAAAATTACATGAAATTATGCAAAATATTTATGCAATAAATAAAAACTATCACCATATTAAAACTGTTTCTAATTCTACAAGCAGCATACTTTCCTTCTTTCCAGTGATCTAGCATGTACAGCATTCTCCTAAATAAGTTGGCATCACTCACCACCAAGATGTTTAGACAGACTCCTTGTAAAGGAAAAACTGTTTCCCCACCTATGAATCTCCTTTACTACTCACACAAAACACTTCACTTCTGGTCACCAAATGTGCAGAGGTTTTTCCCCACACCAAGCAATCTCTGTGATACCAGTTGGGTGTCCTAGAATTTAATTGTAACACTATCTACAAGGAGACAGTGTCAGCTCAAACCAGTTAAGGGCTCAGTCCCACAGATTGCTCCCACCCCACTTCAGATGCCAATCACAAGCCGTAGGTCCCCAGGTTAACCACAACTTTTGTCCTGTTTAAAAATGGGGGCCAATTTACAGATCCTATGACCCCCCTCCTCAGGTTTGCTTAATTTACAACAGCAGCTCACAGGACTCAAATTTATTTACTTAAGTTTACCAGTTTATAAGGGATGTATAGGATAGAGATGACGGGCAAATGAAGACATACATAGTGGAAAGTCTGGGAGGGTACCCAGCACAGGAGCTTTTGTTCCTATGGAGTTAGGGTGCACATGTGTTTACCAACCTGGAGGTTCTCCGAAACCCATATTATCAGGGTTTTATGGAGGCTTCCTCACACAGCCATGATCAATTAATAGCTCCGTTTCTAGCCCCTCTTCCTTCTGCAGGATGCGGGATTGGGATGAAAATTCCAAGCTTCTAATCATGACTTAGTCTTTCTGGTGACCAGCCCTCATCCAGGAGCTCACCCAGCTCTGCCTCCTTAGAACAAAAGATGCTCCTAGTACTTCTATCATGTAGGAATTTACAAGAATTTTAGGAGCCCTGTGTCAGGAACAGGGTCAAAGACCAAATATTAGAACAAGAGATGCTGCTAGTACTCTTATCACTTAAGAAATGACAGGGTTTTAGGAGCTCTGTGCCAAAAACCACAGGCAGAAAACTGAGATACCTAGAAATTATGTAATTTCATTTCAGGCCTTGCCCTTATCTCATATTCAAATAATATGCAATACAAGAAGTCATAAGAGAAACACAGGAATATAAAGAATTACAGAGAATAAAAGTAGATACATTCATGGTATAATTACTAGTGAGGACAAATAACTAGACTTGTACAACCAGACAAGGCAGAAATGAAGGAATGGGGTGATGGTGACATGATGAGTATCTACAGGGAAGCTATTTAGAGAAGGTAGATTTGAGAGGTCTCTTGAATATGAAAGGGAGCTTTCATTTCACGTGTCTCTGTGATTATCAGCAGAGGAGACATCAAAAATAAAATTCACCTCCTCTGTTTTATATCATTATTTACCTTGGTGGGAATGGCAATTAATTTTCTGCATTTCAAAAGTATAAATAGCTTGCAAATGTCTCTATAATGGATGTGTTGGATTTTTGTGTAATTTATGTAAGCGCAGTGATTTGCTTTCTTGTAATTTAAAGAATTTTAATGTTTTGCGAGCCAGGAAACAACATAAATGTCAGAGACAGAGCTCTCTTTACTTAGGCAAGGTGTGCTTACATTTCACAAGGACAAAAGACCATGGGGGAAAAGAAAAAAGCTATCTAGCCATCAGCAGTCACCAGTAAATGTTCTCTTTCCAATTTGTAACACTGCAGAATGTTTGAAAAGATTTTGAAGCTACACAAAACTGTTTTGGAAAAGCCCCTTGTTTTCAGACGACAAAATGGGAACCCAAAATAGCCACATGACTATCTCAATTTAGTCAGGTCCCGGAGGTGCAAAACTGAAAAAAATAATTGGCCGAGTGGATTTCATTCTCCCTATTTCACACATAAGGATATTTAGTCTATTGTTATGAATGGAAATTATAGATTTGATGCTAGCACCAAAGTTTATTAACTACCAGTGTAACAGGCTTTTATTCCAATGCATTGTCTCTTCAGTGAGTTATGGAAAATGTCAACAGAATTTTAAATGGGTAAGGCAGAGAACTTCTGATTCATTGGCTGCTTTCCTATTTGTAAGTGAATGGCTTTTACAAAGGTAGGAGCATCACTCTAAAATGCTTTTCTTTAGAAGCACAGTGGGGCGAGTGGGGAGAGCCACAGATGGATGATGGAAGAGAGTTAGTTGGTTATATTGAAGGGGCAAATTCAGTCTCTTTACCTGTGCCTGAGCGATAACAGTCCAATTAAGAAAATATCAGTGATCAGAGCGGACCACACCCCTGCTACTCTGGGACCACCCCCCCCCTTTGCATCAGAGCCACTGGCTATTGCTTCTGCCACCAGATCTGTCATTTTGAGGTACAGTAATCCTTCTCTACATTCTGACCACAGGGCTAGCTAGGAAGCCTCATTTCTCCCTTAATTAGTTTCATTGACTCTTAATACGTTTTGCTAAGAGAGAAATAAAGTCAAAATAAAAATATAAAAGAGATCCAAAGAGCAGGGCTGAAAATGGATGTGTTTTCTATAGATATGGCTGTTTGGTGGTAGAAATATTGAAATATTTTTCATACCAGTTAGTAGACAGACAGTTACTGCTCAAAGACCGGAAATATATACTCTCACTGTTGTCCTGTGCTAGCGGCCTGGTACCTGCTTCTATGGATTCTCCCGTCCAGCAGTTAAAGGGGGCAGCCAGGATCACTTTTCCGGGGCTGTGACCGGCATCAGTTCTGTTCGTTGTTTGCCTCACCATACTGGATTAATTATGTTCAATATCACCCTTGCACAATGGCAGAGAAGTGGATCTTTACAGGTTCCCACCCAGTCTTCTTCAAGCCAATTCTAAATCTCTAACAGCCTCCAGGCACTTATATTCAGTCTGTCTAAACTGAGCTTATTGGCTTCTCTTTCTAATCTTTAATCTCTCTATCTCACCTAATTCATATGTCCTCTTACTCACGAGACAGCACTGTCGTCTACCCAAATATGCAAGTCAGAAATCTGGAATTTATCATGAAACTTCCCCTTTATCCAGTGTTCTGGAAGGTTTAAAGTCCCGTAGCTTCTCTTTAGCACTTCTAAACCATCAACCTCTCACAAGAGCTCATACAATACAATAGTGTCCTACTTGGTTTCCCACCATTTCACATTTACACACTTTAATAAAAAGCCCAGACTCCTAGAGTGATGGGCAAAACCCCTCACAATCTTTCTGTCCCCTGGGGCCCTGTGACCCAGCTTCTGCCAAACTTCTGACCCAGTTTATATTGTTGAGAAATGTCAAGGTGTTTCTCATTTCTGTCCGTCTAGAGGATTGCTCTGTTTGCCTAAAACTCCCCCAGATTATTGCCCTGGTGGTAGAGCAGGATTTCTAATTGATTAAAAATGAGTTAAGGCTCACTGGTCATATGAAACCTTTCTTCCGCTCTACCGGCTAGTTGTCATTCCCTTTTTTAATTTCCTACTGGATCTTGTGCATATTTCTATCAAAGCACCTCGAAACATTTTATTGCAGTGATTTGTTTTGTCTGTCTCTTCTTGCTACACCATAAATTCATCAGAGGAGAGGCAAGGATATTCTATGCCTCTTAAAGCAAGGCCTGTAACCTATGAGATATGTAGTAAGTGTTTGCTGAATGTGTAAATAAATGAATGAATTAGTCAGTAAGGAGCTTCCATGTAGTGAAGATTGCCATGTCATTGACTTGTTTGGGAATTTTCAACTTTTTTCAACATTGTTTTTCTGACTATACTCATTTTTGTTCCCTATTATATGCTCAATATAGAAAAAAATGCCAAAAAGTAGTAAAACACTAATCATCCAGTAAACCACGGCTTTAGGGAGAATTAGAGATGACTTGCTCTGCTCAGCTGACCACACCTTGATTCTTTCCATTCTTAATGACACCTGGCATCTGTTTCAGGACTCCAAGAAACTGAAATAGGATTCATATTTGGATGCAACACCCATACAAAACTCAGTTATCAGGCTCACCACTCCTTTAGTGGTCTTGAACCCTGAGCCTATACTGTGTTACTCACTCCTTTCTGAGGGTAACAAAGCCTAGATGGGGACGGGAGGAGTTGCCAAGACCTGTTGCTCTGAAAGCAGTGCCAAGGTTTCTTGTCTTAGGGCTTGAAAACGAAAGTTTTGATAAACAAGATTTTCCCATTCTCTTCCCCATCTCCAAGCTAAATGCTGTTAACCTTTGCAGGGCAGAGTTCTCCACAGGCAATCTTATAGGCCAGAATCACAGGAACCAGCCTCACTTAAATAATTGAGGATTTCATAGAAAGAGGGGGAAAAAAATCCCTAAATAAAATATCTAAGATCAAAATGTACAAATACCTTGTATGAAAAATATATAGTTAACATACAGTTAATCTCTCCTAGGAACAGTATTATAACATTAATATACTTTAATTTCACATGCAAGAAATATTGCATACTTGGTGTTCAAGATACCTGAGAGAAAATTTCTAAGAAAATCCTCTAAGACCCACAACCTGTCTTGATATAAAGCAATAATGTTTTTCAATAGATGTTATGTCACAAGCTATTATACATATACATCTATAGTTCTCTTTTTCACTAAATATTATAATTCTCAGTTAAAATTATTTTACATGATTTTAAAATAATTCCACATTTGGATATGACACAAATTTACTTAGCTGTAAAATCCTAAGGGATGATACTTCTCATTTTTTATATAAATAGTGCTGAGACAAGCCTTTCTACACATAATTCTCTGTACAAATTTCTCATTATTTCCTTGGGAAAAATTCTTCTTAATGGAATTATTGTGTCAAAAGATTTTTTTTTATTTTAAAGTGTTTGATATCATATCATAAAATTGTTTAACACAAGGTTTGTGCCATTTTGCATTCCTGCCAGGCATACATAGGAAAGCCCCTCTTTTTGCACACACCTGTCCCTACGGGACTCAGGACTTATGGACTCAAACCTTTCACAAAACATATGAAGCTAGTCCTGTTATCTATTCTGCTCTGAGTTTTCCTTCTTCTCATTGGATGACTCTGGATTTTGCTCCCCCATTCCTGATTTTTTCTAATATCAAGGGTCATAGCTTGGGCTCTTTTTAGTTCCATATCAGGATTCCAAAGTCCTTCAGTCATTGTTTTCCTTGCAAACAGATAGCCCATCCCTAGAGAATCCAGGCCAGTCATTTGTTCCCATGAGACTAATCTTGGGTTTGCTATTTCCCCTGTGCTCCACTCCAGATTCACTGTCAGGACTCACCATTCCAAAAGGAATGGTTGAGAGTTTCTTTTACAGGACTTGAGAGAACAAAGGCATAAAGCAATCATTCCTGGACACTCAAATAGGCCAATGTTCTGTATAAGAGCCTAAGAACCAGATCTCCATGCAGAGATAATCAGTTCTGCTCACATCAGAATACTGTCTAATGTTTCAGTCTGTCCCAGAAACAAAAACCTGACCTCATCGTGAAAACTTATTTTTCAGTCAATGATTAATTTCTACTCCAGTGCTTGTGACTTGCTTTATTTAAGCATATTTTCAGAAACATGTGAGGTAACTATGGCAATAGACACCTAGAAGGGAGAAAGATCTTTGTTATTAATTTCTACATGCAGAGATGGGTCAGGTGTTTAGTTGTGTGATTATGCAAATCTCCAAACATGGCAGAAGGTGACCGGCTGGGAATGTTCCCACCCAGAACAAAATGCCCTTTTAAAGAATTGTAGTTGGAGGTTAACTGTTTTTGTTAAAACTTAAAGGCATAACATTCTTTTGGAAATGAACAGCAAATGTGTTTTGCCTACTGGTAAGAAAATGACAATTTTTTATGGATTAGAAGGGAAATTTTTATGTTCAGAGGTAGTTTTGAAAGTAAGAATTACTTTAAAAAAATTGTTTGGTTTGTTCACTTCTCTTCAGCAATGGTGACTTCTAATATACTTGTAAATGTCTGATGTTGTTACCTAATTTCCTTCTTGTACAGAAGAGTGTTCTTTGAGGAACTTTTTTATTTTTATTTTTATGAAGACTAAACCGAGAGAACCCTTGAACTATGAAATTAGTGCTCTGCTGAAAGGACCTAACCTTTGACATTTATTCTAATTGCAACATATCTCCAAGAATGATAGAATAATATTTAAGATGACATTAATAGTGGAAGGAAGAACCACATATTTACAATTTGCAAGTGACATGTGACATTTAGCTCATGTTCAGAGAGTTCGTAAGTTTCTATATTAAAATAGAAAGCAAATTAGTATACTCTGGTAGCTGGGATTGTAGACCACAAGAGCCAGCCAACATTCCAAATGGGATGAATCCTGTCCCCCCCCCAACCCCCAAATGTCTGAATTTTGCATTTCAAGTCTATAATATGTTTTATCATAAAATAGTGCTTCTATGCAGTAATTTTAAAATTAAACCAATGCTTTATGAAGTTTCTTCATATATAACCCAATAATTTTGGGTACCCTCTAACATGCTGTCCATGATTTGGTTTTTCAGAAGCATGGGAATATGATCTTATTGTTCCATGTAAGTCTCATATCCTGCCTTTCAAATGACATCATTTAAAAGGATTATGGTTCCATGAGCTGGTAATCAACTAACCAGCTCCACACAAAACAATGGTATCAGGGGAGAAAAGACTTTTCTGAATATTTCAGTTGAAAAGTTACCATGGTAACAAGATACATTTGCCTTATTAACATAATCTTTTCATTTTTTTTCTTTTACTCTTGAGAAAGGATTCTTCTTTGATATGATCACAATTTAACAATGGATTCCGAAATTGAACTGGCATTTATAGAAGTTGGTAACAATGTAAAACAATTTTGCTTATCTGAAAAGCATACTGCTTTAAAGAAAATTTATAGATAGCTTTTCAAGGTTTGTCATTTCTTATTAGGGTTGATATGGCTCAAGTTTTGCTTTCTCAGGGTATAACATCACAGGAATTTTCCATCAAATTATTCTCTTTCAGTAATACTCATGGTCCATTTTCATTTTTGTGTCACTTCTTATAATATCAGTGTTGCTTTTGTGTAATATTTCTTTCTGTATGTATTCAAGTACATGCACATCACCATGCTGTGAAACACAATCATAATAACTAAAATCTTTGACATGACTATCAGATTATATCACCTATAATTAGCTTAATATATTTTCTCAAGCTCCTACCATGTGCAAAATACAATGCTAGGCAATACTGAGAATATAAAAAGGGTTATAGCATGCCCAGAAGTTCAGAGATTTTTAAATGTCTTATTTAAATTATAGTGTATTCCATTTTAACATGACCTCAACTAGGCAGTTTTAATCTAATAATGCTTGATTTGATAATTAAATTGGAGCTTATTAAATATTGGTGACTAGTCCAATCAGTATTCTGACCCCTCTGGTTTTTTGTTTATTTGTTTGTTTGTTTTTGTAATGACTTGGTGCTTGAACATTAAAGTTCAAAGTTTAAAATATGAGTTTTATTTACTGTTTTATATATTTCATACTGTGTTACCTTAAAATTAAAATAATTCTTGAATGTTGGTTCAAGATATAAGTGTATAATAGCAATATATAAAAATAATGTCAGGACCAAAGGGGAGATAAACTAGATTGTCATTTTTCTCTTAAAGAATGATAAGATGTTATGAGCATTTTTGACCTTGGAAATTTCTCAGAGAAAAAGACAAGCTACTGAAACAATAGACATTTATTGAAGCAGTAACATAATACTGACATGATGAAATGAATAGAAAACTATGAGATGACCTTTAATAGTCGCAGAGCTTGGTAGAGCTGTGATACAGTTGAAAACATTTTCCAATTTCAAGATAACATTACATATGAAGGAAATCTATGAATTCTAAGTAATTTGAATAATTTCAAAAAAAAAGTAAATACAGAGCCAGAGTTCATCTTAGTACAACTATCTAAAGAATCAATGTCTATTACATTGTTTTGTGTACCTGCAACTAATAAATGTATATATATATATATATATATATATATATGTGTGTATGTATGAAAACATATTTCATATATATATATATATATATATATATATATATATATATATATACTACTTAACAGCTTTCAACCTTGTTTTAAAAATAAAATATAGCCAAACTTTTAAACTTAAAAAAGAAAAAGAATCAATGACAGTGACAAATGCCACCACTGATATAGCTATGAACTTCTTATTGAATCTTTAAATGCGCCTAAGAAAGTCCAAGAAATTCTAAGCAAAGCATCTCTGAAGCTATAAAATTATTTGTAAATCTTTAAATGAACCATCAAAGATCGTTCCCATCAGCATCACAACATCATACTCTGTCCTTTCTATTTTTCATGAAGGTCTAATTATGCATGGGTTCTAGATATAGGGATCATCAGACAATGCAGTAGAACTGCTTATTTATTTTTTGTGTGTGGTACTTCTGTCTTTTATTTATTTATTTTTTATTAGTTTCCAGTGTACAAAACAATGTAATAGTTAGACATTTACATCCCTTCCAAAGTGATAACTCCCCTCCCCCAGTCTACTACCCCTCTGACATAGTGTATAGCTGTACATCTGAAGTAGTACTCTATATTAAATCTGCTGGCTTTCAACTTTCCATATTAATTACAGTAAGAGATACAAGTTCCGTAGTGTACATGTGTTCATGGAGGTCTTGCTTTGTTCTGTTGGAATGCATCCTTAAAACAGTGAATTGCCTAATGGTATAATTTTACGCATTAGGTGGGTTTGTAACAAATTCATGACCTTATACTTTAGATGAAGTTAAGAATAATTATTGTAACTTAATCAATAACTTGGAGACAGTTATAGAAACTATTTTCCACCCAACATAATAGCTTTCTTTCTGTTACATTACCCTAATCTGAGTATACAAAATATCAAGCAAAGTTTTCCTCTGCACTATATAATGATTTCAACTTGGCAAACAAATTTGTTTGTAAGAAGCCATATAAGTATGTTATGAGAATATGCAAACTCTCAAGACTGTTGATGTTACAGCCTTGTACACATTAAATTTGAAGTATATATATATATATATATATATATATATATATATATATATATATATGTATATATACACACACACACACACACACATATATATATATATATATATATATATATATATATATATATATATGCACATATATATTCTTTAAGGGCATGAACAAGTTCAGGTCTTAGACTCATGAAGGTAATTGTCCATCTCTTTATTTTTCTATGTAAATAGATCGTTATCCACAAAAGTGTGTGGCCGCATGCTCTAGCCAGTTTATCCTAATGCCTTATGATGCAGCCCAGTTTTAACAAATGCATTGTGTATCAATGTCTGGAAACCAAAATATCTTAGAGAGTAAATGAGTATTTAAATGGATAAGTTCTACACATTCTTATTTTGCACTATGTCTGTCCCTTGAACATATGATGTCTTGTGACAAAAGAAAAAAAATATTTATTATTCAAATAAGTTTATTCAATCTTATGTAAGAAGCAAGTTACTGCTTTCCTCAACAAAGAAAATTTTAAAATGCATCAGTGAAGTAAATCAGATGGTTGTGGTGTGATCTTTCAGAAAATTCTTCACCATATAGCAATAAAATATAGTTAAGAGTTTTGTCATGATTTCAACCTAATTTTATGACTTAACATTGTATTTGTTAAACTGAGTAAATATATGCTTTCTAAAATTATTACCTTTGGCCATTATATGATACATCTGTCTACAAGGAATATTTTTAATAGTTCATTACCTATAATATGTAGGATGTAATATGCAAGACCAAGTTGAAAATTCGTAATTCATTTTTTTCTTTTTTTTATATCTATCCTAGTTTCAGTTATGGTGCCTCTACTTACTAGAAGCACAACAAATATCCATTGGCTGATTTTATTAAAATAAACACAGAACAATGGCCCACAATTAAAGATGGGTCTTGGGCATGGATCCTTTGCTGACAGAACTCCACCCTGAGTCTGTGTCCATCTTCTCAAAGCAGACGGCCAGATATGGGCCAGAAGCTGCTGTAGGATAGATGCCAGAGGCTGCTTCTTTTGCTTATTGGAGGCTCCTATTAAATAAAGATAGAATTATATAAGCATTCTTTTATATTTCATTTGAATAGCAGTATCTTGTTCTAAACTCAGAAATTAAAATCTCAGTATCCGCAATGAAAATGTCTGTCCCAAATCTTATGCATGTTATTTTATATTTGAGAGCTGACTTATTCTTGATACTGGCATATATAAAGGAATATAGAGAGTCAGTTGCACTGAAAAATAATAATAGTTCCGAGTAAGTTAAGGAGAGAATATGGAAGAACCAGAAATGAAAACAAATAGTTAATGAATGCTGTGAGATATTTAACATGGCCCCACGCCACTCAAGCCCCTGAAGACATAGCTTTAGCACAGCATAGTAAAGTAATCAATGTCCATAAAGATTGCCCTGAATTAGCAACATGAAACGTTAGGTTGCATTTTGTGTATTCTATTTAGTAATTAAAGGAATAGCATACACTTTAGAGAAATTTTAGTCTCATGATTAAAATAAATCCAAATGAAATCAATGATTAGTTTTAGGAGAACTAGGGTTATACGAATTATATCATGGCTGGTTATCATTAGATAAATATAATATTGTTATATACATACATATGTACTTAAATATGTCTCTATATACACTCAGAAAGAGAAGTAGAGACTGGTGAAACAGTAATATGTTTTCTGAAAAGCAAAAGGCACAACTCAAATGTCTTGTCATGCTGTTGACTTAATAAATCTTTCTTTGAGGAAAGATTGTTTTTTAATAAACTCATTTTCAAATGAAATATATAAATGCTTCTTTTCCTTTTAGCTTCTATTGGATGCTTATCTTTTTATTTATTTTTATAGGTGGCCTCATATAAATTAACTAGGTAATGTCCTTAATGGAATAGCACATTATAAACAGACAATGGTCTTCCAGTGAAATGAATTCAAATCTTAGCTACAATAATGAGAAAAAATAAACTTGGAGACAAAAGAAAAATGTTTATTCTTGAAATGTTACACCAGTAAAGTTATTTAGTCACAGCCTTTAATTTCATTAGTGCCAAACCTATTATACTAAACAAATCACTTTTTTAAAAATAAAATAATTAGAATGACCTAGCCAACCAGTATTCACAGTGGGAGATATGGACAAACACTGTTCCCAAAAATTTAGCTTTCAAAAAATCTGTGGAAAAAGCACTAACCCACAAAAAGCTAATTTAGAAATGTTAACCATAATATGCTTACAGAATATGAAAACAACAACAAAAAAAGATTCTTAGCTTTTATTATTCCTGGCAACTGTGACTCTTTGGATGTTTATTTCCATTCCTTTAAAGTGACCTAAGAGAAGCTTGGGTTCAATAATCCAATGATAAACTAATAATAGTGAAGAAGCAGTCGAATATTTATTTGGCTGGAATGGAAAGTGACTTTAGGTTATATTTTTAATAAAGTGGATTCCTATTTTTACAGAATTAGGCCTATTAATAAATGAAAATTTAAATAAATTATCTTTACTGTGGTAAATAAGTCAGTTTTCAATCAAACGATCTATTTTTAAAGGTGGTTTTTTTTTTTCTTTTTCAATAAATAAGCTTCAGACTATTATCTAGATTTCTGCTCAATTGCTATTCTAGGTATAAAGCAGTGAGAATTTTAAAAATCTCTGTTGCTATTCATATACCACTGGAAATTTTGTGTCAAATATTTGAATAAGTAATGTGGCTTAAATTATACCCTTTTAAATGGCTATAAATGAGAAAGAAACTACGAATACAATTATAGTTCTGTCATTATAGAACTTATAAAAGGCCAGGGCAGACTGCAACATGAACAGATACAGAAAATGAACCCTAAATATTTTCAAAGACTCACTTCACTTCCATCACTCTGCTTTACCTTTTCATACGTTTCATTGTTCTGTGTAGTGAAAATTCCATTGTCCAACTAGAGAAGGTAGAGAGTAACAACACTTACCTGCAGGGTACATCATTACGTATTGTTTTAATGTTCCCTTGTCATTCAAGTGTCTTTGCTTTAGACGTATCACATGTTTGTACAATAGTCCTTGAGATGAGATACTGAGGTTGAAACTAAAACAAACTGTTCTCAAAACCAGATTTATAATTGCCCTTCTCAATTCAGGAAAGCTATACAGACTCAAAACCAGAACTTATTTTGTATATATTTACATAAAAAGAACAAAGGAAAATACCCCCAAATTAGTGGGAAAACACTAATGTTTGTGAGTTCCTTTCTCTATACATTCTGGTGACCCCAGACCCCAATCACATTCTTTCCATGAATGTATTTGTGCACATTAATTAAGCTCTCTGAGTCAGTTTCTTCATCTCTAAAATGGGTACCACATCCATTAAAAAAAAAAAAAAAAGTACATAAATCAACTGGCCTGGCTCATAATAGGGGATTGATAAATGAGAAGAATGGTAGAACTGTTCATTTGTTCATTCCTCAATTCAGCAAATCGATTGCATGCTTACTCATGTTCTGTGCTAGTGCTGGAGTTACCAAGGAGAATGTAACAGGCAAAGCCTCTGTGCTTATGGAGCCTATGCATGGCAGACCTGCATTATACCCCATTGTTGGTCAATCCCACTGAGTTTCCTCATTTTCTCCCTGATGGAGGCATCAGCAGCTGTGCAGCATCACCAGTTGCATTCTTCGTATTTTACCAGTAGCAGTGCTTTCTGGATATATTTCTAATGGAGGTGACACCTCTGCTCATCCTATACAGCTTTCTAACTTCCATCTCTCAGAACGTGTAAACATCTTAGACTCTCCTATGCATAAGACCTCTGTATCAAGTGCAGTGTTAATATGACTGAATGAAAAGGATTATTGCAGGAAAGATCACTTGTTCAGTTTCCTGCTGAGACATTTGGAAACTATGTGAATAGCTATTTGATCAAGCATTTGAAATCTGTGTTATGGAGTCAACCTGATACTATTTATGATGCTTGAAAAATGGCCATTAGGAAAGCATTTATGAAACATAATGTGTATTTAAGAGAATCTTAGAATTTTTCTGAATGTGAAATATGCACAATATACCAGCAGCGGTGGTATTCAGAAATAACTGCAAGCAAATTGTTCTGATGATAATATGTATTAATATTATATTTATACACTATATTATATACATACACCTATATTAGCATTAATGAACCAAACTTGAAGGAGCTAAGAATTAGTCTAATGACAGAGAGATAGACAAGTAATTATTTGAGTATAATTCTTCTAATCCATGTCCTTCATGATAGTTGAATACTAACAATGGGTCACAAATTCCGCATGATGAAAAGGCATGCTGCAGACTTTACCACCAATCAAAGTGCAAATAGCTACAAAAGTTCCTAGGTTGCCAACAGACCCTATTGGGAGGGATTATCGTAGACTTGGAAAAGTGTGCAGAGCAGTAGGATACACGCAGACCTCTCACTAAGGGAATGAGAGAGGGTCTGTGTGGTTCTCTACATGGGGTGCTGACATCGTCTTTGTTAAAGTACCCAGGTGTCTTGGTGATGGAACACAATGCAGCCACACATAGTGAGTTACTGACAGAACTCGCCTATAGTCTTTCTTTCATCGTGTGTGCTTTGCTCTGCTGCTGAACAACTTGAACATATCGGCTTTTGAAGTTTCTTCCTGCCTGCCTTTTGTGATGTGAAAAACTAGATGTCATGTGAAAAATTAAGCCACCTTATACTGTTTTGCCTTTCAGAGCCAGACACATTTGGACAGTGTAGGTAGCATGGGGTATTTTATTTACCTTTTCAAATATACGGACTTCCCACGAAGTAAATAGTCTCTCTCCAAAGAGCCTCAACCCACCTTTAAGTATGCTATTTTTTTTTTTTCATCCTTTTGTTCTCTATATTGTGTTCAATCATTTACGGCAAGTCCTATCTTTCCTTCAACTATATATATATATATATATATATATATATATATATATATATATATGTCCGTTCTTCCTTCGTAGGGTAGTGTTCTCTTGGAAAACTTTTCCATAATGATCTTTTCTACTCTGGGTGTCCCTATTGAAATAGGTGCCATCCTCATTTCTTCTCACATACCTCATTTTCTTATCAGTGATTTTTTACGGGTTGCCAGCATGAGTAGATATATAATTCAACAAATATTGAATGCCTAACATGTGTCAGAAACTCTCTGAGGTATTTGGGCTACATGGTTCATTCTGCTTTCTTGAAAGTACTTAAAACACAAAGGAAGAGAATGCAAACACAAATACAAGCAATATATTGAGCTTTGCCACTATCTTATGCTCATCTTCAATATATATATATATATATATATATTTTTAAATCAGGCTTCCATTTTTCTCTTTTCCAAAATGCTTCTTCTGATTTCCTTAAAAGTTGTTAAAATACAAAAATAAATTATTAGAATATTACATGCTAATAATTTGGTCAATTATATTTCATCATAACCTGGATTTCGCCATTTTTGAAAAAATATATATACTATGTAAAAAACTCTAATTCTGCTTATATATGCATTCAGTAAATATTTGTTAAGTACCTACTATGTATGAGGATACATAATAGATAGATAAACACTGTCTTTATGGATTTTATGTTTAAGGGGAGGAGTAAACCATAAATAAGTAAAGAGCGAAAAAGAATATGAAATGTCAGGGATGTGTGTATGTGTGTGTAATTTTATGTTGAGAGGAACCCTGATGGTGTCACTGAGAAGAATACTTGGGGGCGGGGGGGAAAGATGAAGGAAGTAAGAGAAGTAAACGTGATTGTCTGAAGGAAAACACAGAGCAAGGGAACAAATGTCGTGAGGCAGGAATCTTTCTGACAGTTTGGGGAACCTGAAAGAGTCCTGTGTGGCAGGCAGAATGATGAGGAACAGGGTAGCAAGAGGTCAAGTCAGACAATAACGGGCCTGTTCATTTAGGGCTTTCTAGGTATTAGTGAGGGCTTTGGATTTTACTCTGAGTTAGCTGCACAGTTTTGCAGTGTTTTCCAGAGAAATTATGTGAGATGTCCACCATCTTACTAGGATTTCTCTGGCTTTGAAATTGAGTTTACACTACAGGGGAAGAGGGTAAGACTAAAGCAGGGATGCCAGTAATAAAATAATTTAGGTGAGAGATGACATGACAGTTTGGATCAGGGTGGCAATAATACAGATGTTGAAGAGTATTATCATTTGGATTATTTTTGAAGGTGAATTAAATAAGAGGATGTGCAGTGTTAGAGAAAGATAGTTTTCCAGTATGATATAGTTATGATTGAACAACTGAAAGAGTGGTATTGCTATTAACAGATGGAAAGAACTAATGCATAACCTGGTTTGAGGGAAATCGTCAGGAGTCCAGATTTGGGTACATAACATTTGAAAGGCCCTTTAAAATTCCAAGTAGAAATGTCGCTTAGAAAGTTGGATATAGGATTTGGATTTAATGGGAGTGGTCCAAGCAGGGGATATGAATATGGGAATCATCAGTATTTAGTGGTGTTTACAATCATGAAACAGTATAAAATCACCTTGGGGGTGGCAATAGGTAAAAAAGAAAAAACTCCGAAATTCTCAGTACCAGGAAACTCCAAATTAGGAGGTTGGAGCGATAAGGAAAAACCAGTAAAAGAGACTAAGATGGAGCTGTCTGAAAGGTAGGAGGAAAACTAGGCTAAATAAAATTTTCAAGAGGAAAAAAATGATTATGTCAATGCTGCCAATGAGTCGAGTAAGATGAGAATTGAGAAGTGACCAACAGATTTATCAGTATGGAGATTATAAGCCTATATCTTTGGCATATTATATAGGTTCCCTTTTAAAATATAAATGATATATGTGAATATAATTTTTTAAACTGTAGGGTGCTATATAAATTTGTTATTATAATTGTTATTATTACAGTATATTATTTAAAATCTGTTCTGGCTAAGATTA
Organism: Rhinolophus sinicus; assembly: GCF_057876585.1. NCBI lineage: Eukaryota > Metazoa > Chordata > Mammalia > Chiroptera > Rhinolophidae > Rhinolophus > Rhinolophus sinicus. The sequence goes on along the minus strand of NC_142517.1, from coordinate 191,298,922 downwards.
TTTGCAAAGTAGTTCATTTCTTCTCTGATTATTTTTAGAACTCTTTAATGCATTTTAATTGAAGTAATTTCAAATGTTAACGTCCATCTCCATGTGATATTTTATTTTTGTTGGCTTCTAGAATAGACTGACGCGTTCCTAATAGAAAGACAATGTATTTTGTTCCTAGCTTATATTAGAGAGATTCAAATATCAGACAAAGCGTAGCAATGATATTACTAGGTTATGGGAAGGTTAATGCTGTTTAGGCAGATGGTAAATTGCAAATTCAACCTGTTGTCACAATAATGAGTATGTGAAGAAACATTGGTGTTGCAAATAGGAAAAAAAATGAAGCAGTTTTCTTTCACATATATATATACACACAAATGTATTATTAACAGCTTTTTCATAGTAGAAGTAGTTATTCTTCACAAAAGACTGATTATTATATTTTCATTCATCAGTTATCACAAGGAAGCTATTTTAGATTATATTCAGTGTATCTTTACCAATTATTTTGATATATATTTTTCCAGGCAACAATTACTTAAGCATTTAATCTAAAGAAAATTTGTTATATTGAGTAAAAGTTTTCATTTATTGTTATATATCCATCCTTTTGTCTCTAAGAACAGATTCCATCATGCATATTTATCTTAGTCCAATAAGTGTAGTTCCTATCAAGAAACTAAATTTTCCGTGTATTCTCTTTGATTACTGTTCTTTCCCTCCATTTATGCCAGTATGTTTTACAGCCTAAGTCTCCCAAATAAAATACTAGGACATTCTCACTTGTTCAGAACATGTATTCTAATCAATATGATTATTAAAGAAGATATTTAAAATTTCTATAAAACCAGGTGTATCCCAATGCTTTGAATTTTTTCTCTCCTATTTAAAGACTGCCATAAATTTTGGCCATGTTTCCCATTAAATAAGATTTGTGTGTTTTTTTAATAGTTTCTAGTGATATGCAGAGTGAATCCTGCTGTTTATGAGATGACTGTCAGATGAACAGCTACCCTCTGAAAGCAGCCAATTAAATAACATGCAAGTTCGGAGCTGTCACTTGAAAATATCATTTGCTTATCTAAACAAGGAAGTGATTGAAAACTCATAACAATCATCTTTTAAAGGGTAGTCATGCAGGCTTCTTTCAAAATTTCAGAGAATTATTAGGCGGCAAGTAGGTAATCATTCTGAAAAGTCTTTCTAATGCAGAGATTCTTCAAAACACATTTTTAAGGAGCAAAGAGAGAAAGGCAGCTGCCTAGGAAACTGAGTTATGAACTGGGTATGCATGATTCAAAATTGGGTCAAGTCAGGGGGAAATGATGATGCTCTGTTTTTTAATCTTACAGATTAAAAAGAAGAGTGAACTTCAATTTGGTAGGCATGTTCACTACACCAATGTTTTGTAGCCTTAGAACTTCAATCTGATTTGTTTCAGAGTCAAGCAAATCCCTCTAATGATTTTGTTGGCAGTATTTTTAGTACTTAAAAGGGAGGTGACAAATGCAACATGAACTCCATGTGTGTATTTCTACTTTCCTAATAAAATATATATATATTATATATATATTATATATATATATAATATATATATAATATATATATATATATATATATAGAGAGAGAGAGAGAGAGAGACACACACACACATACAAACACAAACACACACACAATGGCCTTTTCGTATATACAAATATATATGATATATACGTATATGTGTGTTGTATAAGTGCACAAATGCAAACACATATATAAATTACGTTTCTTGTTACTCAGTACTAAAGTCATCAAGTAGGAGCATTTGAGTTCTTGCTCCCTGGTGTATGTCATTTGTTTGGCTCAAATAAACATATAAAAATTCTCAAAAAAAGTCATTAAATATTAATACTATGAATTCTATAGACTTCTTTCTGGTGTCTATATATCTACATATGTAGATGTCTATATATCTATATATCTATATATATATATAGCCAAAAAAAAGTATACACATTTTAAAAAGGAAAACACTGTATTAAAATTGTAATATTCAATCTATACCCATAAAAGATGAATACAAGTTATGTGTATACATTTTTTGGCACCACCAGTATATATATATATATATATATATATATATATATATATATATATATATATATAAATAGGTGCCTAGGTGGATGAAGTATATATATATATATATATATATATATATATATATATATATATTTCATCCACCTAGGCAAATGTATAAATATATTTGAATACAAATTGAATTAAATTCATTGATATTTTATGTTTTTGAATTTTTCTTAACAGAAATTAACTTTTCAATATTCCAAAAAATATGCCTATAATACATTTCCATGTGTAAATGGCCTAAAAAGAAATATGCAAAGTATGGTACAGTTAATTTAAAAAACATGCATACTTGAAATTGAACCAAAAAGATACCCAAATTTCTTTAGAATATATTAAAACAATTAAATATAGAACAATAATTATGTCCCTTCGCTTAAAATATTACATATTATAACGTACAATGTATAGCATTTTAATATCAATTTTGGTACAATTAAGTTTTTTGATGCTAATCATGATGTTGAACAAATATTTGTTGAGCCCCTATTACATACTGGGTATATGTGTAGGTTCAGGAAATGGGAGAGCTAGGAAACAGAACAATGGTGGAAAATACCGAGTTTTTGCTATTTGTGCAAAATTAATTGCTGCTGGAAAAGTGCTGCATTGGAAGTGTGAAGGGTGCTATGGGTGATCTAACTAGGGAGCTCCACTTGTCTGGGATAACAGTGAGCTTCACTGTAGAAACGACATTTAATTAGTGAGAAGTAAAGGAAACTCTTCCTCATGTCTGTACTTCTACAAACAACATTTTCTCCCTTGTGCTGGACATAGCACCATAACCTCTTATCCATCTGCTTCTCCAGCCTAACTACCACTCTCACACCAACATGCGTACATTCCAACCACTGATTATTTTTCAGAAGTAGTTAATAGCTGGATCAAAATGAGCAACTTTGTAGAAGTTGCTTTTTTGTTGTTGAGAAACATTTTCAAAGACTCTCAGTGCCTCAAGTAAAAGGTTATGGTGGCTTAGATGAAGCAGGTTCCAGAGATGGAGAGAATTGGATAGGTTTAGGCAATATTTAAAAACAGAGATGAAGAAATAATGAACTTGTCCAAGGTCGCACATTAGAGAACAGTAGAGCAAGAGCTTTTATACAATTGACTACTTGGAGATTGAATGATTGTTAGGGGTAAACAGAGGGGACATGCAAAGGGTGAGTTCCAGGTCCTGGAATGAGCAACTAGATGAATGATGTTGCCATTCACCAATACAGGATAACTAGAATAGCACAGGTTTGTGGGGGATCACAGGGCATTCTGCATTTGACATGTGGTGTTTGAGGTGTCAAGGAGACATCAAAGTGGAGGTTGATATATCCATCTGGGCTGGAGATTAAAAGTTTTGGGTCATTGGTATACAGATGGAAAACAAACCTCTGTGAATAAATGAGGTCCTCTGGGGAGTGAGTGTTGAAAAAATAGTGAAGATGGATTAGGCTAGCAGTTCTCAAACTTCAGCATGATTCAAAAGCATGTTAAAGCACAGACTGATGGGCCCCTTCCTCAGTGTTTGATTCCGTAGTTGTGGGGCAGTTGTGTGTTAAAGCCAGCTCATTAGAGCTCACAAACTCTGATTGTACATACTTTCCCCCCACCTTGTTGGAGTAAATAAGGTTGATAGCTGGAAATTGGCCATATTGGGAGCATTTACACTACAAGCATCTTTGCTGTAGACAGCTTTGCTGCATTTTTGCCACAAACATTTTAACCACATAACTAATTGACCATAAGGCAATTCTGCCATTAAAAAGATAAAATCATGACAAATAAAAAAGAACATGAGACTTAACAAAATGAATAACATTAAAAATACTTTATTTAAAATGTGTGTAGATCCGTGGCAATTCTGCACAAATAACTCATTTTATTTTGTGGATTGTACCTCCGCACTTGTGTTTGTTCTGTGGGAAATATGGATTCGATTCTGCACCCTGAAAGAGGGTTTTTTTGCATCTCTTTCTCTTCACAATGTACCGTGTTTCCCCTAAAATAAGACTTAGCAGGACCTTCAGCTCTATTGAGTCTTTTGGAGCAAACATTAATATAAGACCCGGTCTTATTTTAACATAATATAAGTCTGGGTATAATATAATATAAGACCAGGTCTTATATTAATGTTTGCTCCAAAAGACACATTAGAGTTGATGGTCCAGCTAGGTCTTATTTTTGGGGAAACACAGTAGTGTGTTTTCAAAGTAAGAAACCAGTTCTTGGGGGAAATCATCATCTTCTGGAAGAAATGCTAACTATTTTAAGACCACCATCATCACCATATCTAATTGTCACTTTATAGACCACCATGAGGGCTAGCTAAGATTTATATATAATATAAAAAATAGGAGTAACTGCCAGAACTTTGTCAATGGAGAAATGAAACCAAACCAATAAATAAAAAGCAAATTGTCAACTAATCATTTTATCTTTTTCATGGCAGTTGATTGATTTGATATGTGAATGGAAAAATAAAACCGAACAACACACACACACACACACACACACACACACACACACACACACACAGGTCCACCAGTTATTTTATTTTATTTTATTGTATTTATTTTATTTATTTTTATTTATTTTTATTTTTTTGCAGCAAATTGCCGTACGGCCAATTAGTTATGTGTCAAAAATGCTGCAGCAAAGATGATTCTGTGAAAGAAATCAGAACAGTATTTACATTATAGAAATCAACAAATCTGTAAATTAGGCCTTTATTTTCAGAATGCTGGTTTACCAGCATATCACAGGTCAGAGCCCAACCTGAGAATTTGCGTTTCTAGCAAATTCCCAGAAAATATTGATGCCAGCCAGAGACCATATTTTAAAAACAATTGGATTAGGGAAACATTTTATATAGCCTAAAATACTGTACTTCTGATTTCTTAAGCCAGTTAAGAATCTTAAGATTTTGAAAAGTAGAGCTTCTTATAAAGTGATTATGTCTTTAGATTTAATTGTAACGGTAAGAGTTACATACATAAAGTGTATATTTTTTACCACCTGTAAAAAACTTACTTTCCATGATTGTGGAGCTTAAATATAAAGCTGAATTTGAATAAGATAATATAACCATGAACTGCTATGCTTTTTTTTTTTTTAATGAGCAAGCCCAAATTTATTTTAACGCTATGTCATTCTCAATGTGTTTTAAAACCTCATAAGTTAGCAGGAGCCCTAGTTCCCTGGGACAGCATGCCAGAGAGAATGAAATCTGTCATCTTTCTCTCCAAACCCCTAGCAATTCATCCAATTCAAGTCCACAGCTTCAGAAAGCTGGGAGTTGTCTCTTCAATCAGTCTGAGCCTCTGGTTCCTGGTCTTTCTTTCAAGGGAGGGAGGTCAAAATATTTCAAACAGGGAACAAAACTGCAGTTGATTTTCCAGCTCAGGTTTGTAAGATGGAGCAAGGAAGAATCCCACTGACTACAAAGAAATGGACAAGGTTGAAATGGATTACTCCTTTATAGCGTTGTCGGGGAGAAAAATAAAAAATAAGAGTCCTGCAGAAGAAAAATGATTAAAAAGGTTTACAAATGAGGATCTGTTTCATAGATGAGAATCCCTTGGTAAGTGCAGGCTCCAGCTGCTAAAAATGGGAGGGGCCGGAACAGACAGTGGATCAGAAAAGGAATCTGCCACATGTGAATAAAAACAATCTGAAAAATAACTCCTCTCTATTTTGAGGCCAGATAAATTAATGTGTTGTTTTGTTTTGTTTTGTTTTTCATTTGGTTATTCATTTTGTTTTAGTTGCTCAGAATCCCAAATTACTTTCTTTCATTTTATGCTAGAGGAAAATTGTTTCTTAAGAGATTTTTAAGACTGAGGTTTTTAATGAAGGAGAGGAATCGGGTGAAGGAAAGAATATATTTTATTATGATGTCTGTTCGATATATTAAATTGGTTATTATTTTTCCCTCAATTAACTTTCTATCTAAAAGAGTAAATAAATTCAGCATTTGCTTTAATGATGCTGGAAGGATAAAGATATAAAAAGTGTTATAAATAATTGAAAGAGAAATTCAGATTACTGTAGCAATTTGAAGGAAAAAAGTGTTCAAAGTGACCACAAGGGAAAGCTGGTTGATAAACTCTCCCATGTCCTCATGGGTTGGCATTTATTACTCAGAATCAAGCCTGTGACTCCACCTCTTTGGGAAAACTTAAATTAACTAAAGTCATCAATGATATATGAAGCTTGAATGCCAATTATTAATTTACAAAATATAACATTCAGGCAGCCTGGAGTGTGAGTGGCGGCATGATTAGCATTTTTCTCGTTGGAGATACATTATTTGGAAAGTCAAATTTTGCTCACTAAATCATCTTTAGTGAGCAAGGATCAGAACCAAAGAAAGCAGTTGGATGTGTTGACTAAGTAGTGGATCTGATTAGAACAGCTTGTACTTTTCAACTGTAATGGTATCATTATTAGTAGTAGTTATTGAATGTTACATATGTGTCATTTACTGTGAGCCAAGATATAAGTAGGCACTATGAGTAGAGATTAAGAGAGTGGACGCTGAGATCCAATAATAATCAGGTTTTGAATGTGTTTTTTTATTGTTTGTTTGTTTATTTATGTTTTTGTTTGTTCTGTACTTCTTGGATAAGCAGGGTACAAAAATATTGAACACCACATTTTTTACCTTCTCCTGCAGAATCCACCTCATAGGGGTTTTATAGGGATTAAATGAGAGTATATGTGTAAAGTGTTTAGAATAGTAGCAGGCACATAAATCCTCATGGTAGATAGACGATGATGGTGATGATGATGGTGATATGATGATGATGATGATGATGATGATGATGGAATTATCTCATGTAATCCTCACAATAAATTACAAACAACTGTTACTTAAGTTTTGTTTTTTGTTTTTTCGTGGTTTTTTTTTTTAATGACAAATAAATCCATCTTTGCTGTGATTTATTATGTCTTGACTTAGCCACAGCATGATGAGCGTCTTCATGTTCTTGATGGGACACATATTGGAAGATCTTAACTACCGACAATAATAATGTATTTGTACAAATAGTCTGCAATGCTAGCTCCCTGCCTTAGGCCCTGAATCCTCAGGCTTTAATGTTATCATTATCATTAAATATTTATCAAGTTCCTACTGTGTACATGACCTAAATGAGGCATCACTAAAAGAGTGAGAAATGAAATGGAGGAATGAAAACAAAGCAAAGCAAAAAAGACATTTCTGCATCTAATTAACATTTTAAATGTTTTCATGGATCTCATTCATGATTTATTTTAAATAATTTGCAAGCCCACTTTACTTTCTAAAGACACTGCTTCTATTTTTAATTTACAGTAAAATCACCATTCCCAGGACCTTTATAATTTATTATTTATAATATGATATAATTACCAATCTTAGCACAATATTTTTTAAGAATAGTAGGCGTTCAATAAATATTTGATGATGTATACATTTATAATTAGAGTGGTGTTCTAAAACATAACAAATTGATACCCTAGATACTTATCAACCACTCATGAGCATTTTCAAGGAACATTGGTTTTATTGAGATGAATTGTGGTGAGCCTTTTTGGCATCCTGTATACAATAGAACAACTGTCAATTTCAGACAGGAGCTAGTGATTCCCATTCTGCCCTAATTCTGCCACTTTATCTCTCTAGATCTCATTTCTTCATCTATAAAATTAAAGAATCAAATTAAATCCTCTTCAAGACTTACTGCGCTTATTTGGTTTTATTCTAAAGGATTTTAAAGAAGGAAAAAAAAATCCTCCACAACAAATTGCAGCTAAACTCTTATGGTCATGTCTGCGAAATCAGGCTTTGGTAAATCTTCCCTTTCGTGTGAACACTTTATGCCTTAGAAATATAAACATTATAATATAATGATTTCAGAGACTTCACAAATTCCACAGGAGATCCTGAAATAGACAGCATCACGTTAGAACTCGAGCAAGGTCTGTGGTGAATATGAATTTAATAGTAAGGAGTTCCATCTTTTGATAGCACATGCTAAATAAATAATACCTGATACACCGTATAGTTTCTTATTCTTCAATCTACACACAACTGCAGCAGAGAATAGTGTTTTCTCATATATGATTATGTAATACCTCTTTGGAGAACAAACAGCTAATGTCAAAAATGTATCTTTCTTCCCCTGTGTTTTGTAGTGCTCTATTGTCAATTAGGGGTAAAACTGGAAGGAAATGAGAGTAAAAGACCGAAAATACAGATTGCTTTCAGCACACTTTCCTGTTTCCTTTCAGTTCTCCCATACTCTCTCATCTCACAAACCATAGGCACCAAGACTTATTCACTTCCCTGAGTTGGTGTGACTTCTCCAACCTGGGCCCACCTCTTCATTCCTTTGTACCTCCTGAAGATCTTTCTCTGGGCAGCCCATGATTTAGAAAGACTAGTTAGATAAACTAGTTACCAAATTACTTTTAACTCATTAATTTATTAAGCATGGATTTTTTGAGTTTCTACTACAGATAAAATATCTTCATAGGTGCTGAGGTGCAACAAGAAACAAATAACCGCCCCTGCCTTCATGGAACTCATAATCTGGTGGGAGAGAGAGTTTATCAGGAATAAATGGATAATTATATAATTGTTATTTATATTAAAAGATATAAAGGAACACATGAGTTTCATGAGAGATTCTCATAGGAAGATCCGAAATATATAGTTCAGAATGCTTTCTCTGATGGATGGATCTTAGGGATAGGTAGCAGTTACCGAAATGTGAGGTGAATATCAATTCCAGGAATGAGCACATGTGAGGAAGAGATGAAAACCCATCATTAGTAGAACTTACTGAGCAGTTAAAAAGTGGGTAGGAGGCAAGGAAGAAGGAGCCAGATTATTTCTTGAACTGAAGGACCAAACTTAAATCCTGTGGGAAGGATTTTTAAGTATGGGTTAATATAATTAAAGTCACTTAAAAAAAAATGGTTACTCTGATAACTTTATATAGAATGAATTAGAAGTGGTAAAAATGTCACAAAAGAGGTGAGGGCAGCTTAGACTACATTGGTGGCAAGGGGAACTAGATAGGAGTATAAGGGATTCAAGAAATATATTACTGAGTTAAAATTGACAAAATTAGATGTGAGGATAATGAAAAAAGAGGAATAGAGGATAAAGACCCTGTTTCTGAGATGACAGAGAATGTATCATATTTCTGACATGGTTGGATAGAGTTGTCATTTATTGAAATTGAAAAAAAAAACAGTTGAGTGGATTTGGGAAGATAAAAAAATCAGTTTTGGACATGTTAAATTTGAGATGGCTGTGAGACATCCATGCAGAGATGTCAAGTTGGCAGTTAGGCATATATATATATATATATATATATATATATATATATATATATATATATATATCTCCCTTACATAACACTAGTCCAAGCTCTAGACATGTGCATCCAAGATTTATCACCATAGAGATGGCATTATTTGTGGGACTGGATGAGCTCATGTAGAGCTGGTATATGAAGTTGGTCAGCACTGATTCTAGTGTTCAGAAATTAGGGGCAAGAGCAAAAGTTTACAAAGGAAACTGAATGAAGAAGCCAGAGGAGAGCCAGAAGAACAGAAGAAAGTATTCGAGGAAGGTGCAGACAATTGTGTTATATGGTATTGACAAATCAAGTAAGAGGAAGCAGTTCTCTAGAGAATAGAAGTTTCACCCCGATTGAAATGAAAACAAAACAAAACAAAAACAACAGAAAAACCCATGAAATGATGTTAAAAATATCAAGTGTCATTAAAGTAGTCAATGAAATTTATTTTTCACTTAGATGTGTATCTAGGCACTTAGGTGATATTGTAGGTACGTAACCACTGTTAGTGAAAAGTATGTTGGAAAATAATATGATTAACTTGAAATTTCTTTAGTGAAAATTACTGAGAACTAGAATATTTAAGAAAAAAAATTACAACAGCCCACGCTGTTGTGATCAAAATTGATTTTTGTAATGATACTAATGATTATGTCAATAATTTTCATTATAATAGCTACTACTTCTATTATTAAATTTTGACTTCCTGTCCTGGGTCTGGCACTGTCTTAAGTGACTTTACATTGTTTTCTTTCTTTCTTTGTTTTTTCTTTTTTTTTTATTTTGTTTGTTTGTTTTTTGTGTGTGTGTGTGTGTGTGTGTGTGTGTGTGTGTTTACCCAGCGCTGACAATTTTGAACAATTTAAAAACTAGAAGCTCATTCAAGTAATTGAAGATTTATTCCAAATAAAAATAATAACAATGATGATGATGATGGTTTTCCAGGTTTTAACATAAAAATGACCTAAAAGACCAGAACAAATTTGGTTTCTTCAAGATATTTGAAGAATGTAGACCAGATAACCTCTATGCTCTCAGTAGTACTCATCAGTACCTGGTTTTTCCATTCAAAATTGTTTAAAGACCTTATATATCTTGATCACTATTTGTATCTTCTAGGTTTGACACCTAGTTGTTCCTTAAAATGATTTTGCTGAGTAAGTCAATGACTGGATGAATAAATAGTGCTGTATAGCTTTCTTTCGTAGCTATTTGTCATAGAGTATATAGGTATATGTATTTTAAAATTATTATTACCTGGCCAGTACGTTCCATGAACCCTCGAGCTGCTTCTAGTCTGTTCTCCAGTATACCACCAGTGACCAACACAGGTCTTGAAACTAGGAATACATGTTGAAATATAAATCAATAATCATTCCTATTCACATTTCTCTTCAGTTTTACAGTTAATGAATATTTTGTATAATACCATCAATAATAGCCAACATTTGGTATTGCATAAGGTATTTTACATGTTTAATCAATGTAATCCTCTCAATAATCTTTTGAGGTTGTATTTTAATTATCCCAAATTTGCAATTGAGGGAGCAGAGTCACAAAGATTTTAAATCATCTGTCCAGAGTCATGTAACTGTTCAGTAAAAGAGCTAAGATTCAAATGCAAACATTCTGGTTGCCCATTGAGCTCATTGCCACCACATTTTTTTGACAGTTATGGTAGTTATATAATAACTTATTTGATAATTTTTTGATAGTTTATGATAGTTATAATGAACTCTTGAAGTTAGAAAACTTGTCTATTATTTATTCTTATTTTGAAATTAATGAAACAATAAGAAGTCAGCTGTGATGAACCGTATTTAGAAATCATTACCAATTCTGTTTTCAGCTAAACTCTCAAATTCACAAAGTATCTCATTCATTCTTGGAGCTCAACTTATTTTCTTCCTGAATCAAAATATGGTCTACCTGGAAAATGCAAAAGATTAGTATTTGTTTCTTTCCAACCATGAAGTCTACTGCTTTGGGGAGATAAATATTTACTTCTAATGCAATCTGATTAAAGAGCAAATTGGAGAATCAAAGCTACAATTAGCCATGTAGACACAAATGCTTAATTCAAGGGGCAGAGTAAATAAGTTGGAATGGAATAGGAGACAACTGATTTGATTAGCGTTGTTAGTGCAGGATTTGTGCTCTCCCCTTTTTGCTCTGATATGCCTGCAGTTTCGTTTCCTTAACAATTTATTTCTGTAAGAAAAGAAAAATGTTTACATTTCATCATTTGCAAGATGAGGATGGACTTCTTTTTGATAGAAGTTTTTAATCACTTACATAAACTCACTTTGTCTTAGCAATAACTTTCAAGTAAGTTTTAGACCTTAAATTCAGTCTGCTAAATAAAAAAGCAAAAAAAAAAAAAAAGTTTGTAATTTTTTGTAGCATTTCTGTGTGTTGCTTACCCTGACAGTTTTTATTTTTAAATAAAAGTTGTTGCTTTTAACTGAGAACTTGTCTTCCTAAGACACGTGTAAGCATTCACATTAGATTCCTCCTAAAAAATATGTTATTCTTGAATTATTTTAATTTAAGAAATATTTATTTAGCATTTACTACTGCCAGATGCTCTTTCAGGCACTGACAATACAATGGTGAACAAGAAGGGCAATGCCTCTATCCTGATGTAGTTTAAAATCAATAAAGTGATAAATTCATGAGTGTGCAAATAATTTCCAATAGTGATAAGTGCCATGACAAACATAGCATGGGGTGATCTAACGTAGAGGAGCTCAGGCACTGGGGATACCATACTGAAAATAGTTTCTCTCTAGCTCTGATGTAACCAGTCATTTCTTTGAGTATGGACAGTGGGCATTCAGGTGGAGAGGGACTAATTTCATTGTTAGTTATTCATAGCTCACTATTTTGAACTGCATGAAGTACACATGCTGCTCTGTTAATATTTTAGAATAAAGAAAAAGAGAAAGAAAAAATTGTCATTCTTCCAGGGCAAGCACTCTCTGTGGTATGAGTGCTAATTTTTTTTTTTTTTTTTTCCAGAGAAGCACTGACATTTCTTAATTACTCTCTTCATGAGAAGTCATGTATAGCAATTACTGAAAACTCAGTTGAGCATTGTTCTTCCCATGCCTTGGAGAACAATAATGCTGACAGGACAGGGCTTCAGTGTCCAACACGCTTTTCCTCTCTCTTCATTACCCCAGCTAATTACTCCGGTCAGTGGTTATTGTGCAGCTCCTCTCCCTTTCTTTAACCCCCACAGCCTTCTACTGTCAGTGTAATTTACAGGAATAGCGTAATATTCTCTTGTGGCCATACTTTTCTACTAGTTATGTAAAGGCACAGCCTCCTTTTATCACATTCAGCTTCTGAATTATCTTACTACTGCTCTAGATGATCCAAGCTCTAGATTAATGGAAACATTGCAATGCTACGAGTTCCTGTTTTTCCAGGAAATCTGACCTTTATAATGAAATGGAAAATAATTTTTTTAAATGTCAAGTTGCTGTGCTGAAAGAGATATTTTGAGTATATTTCCACATAATGCCAGTGTATTTAGTCAATTCAGTTAAAAAAGAAAAATCAGCCCAAACAGTTTGTCATGGATGTGAGACAATAACGTAGTAATTAAATATGTTTTTATTTATAAATCTTATTACCAGTTATGCTAACACGGTATTTAAGCCACCTCAAAGTTGAATAAAATGAAACTTTACCTTTTTGAATACGAAAATAAAACATCTTCAAATATGTTTTAAAGAAAAATAATTTGACTACTTGGGGAATACATTCTTTGATGAAGCTGATGTATTCTATATAAAGTCACTATGCAAAATCTACTCATCAATCTGAATATAACAAAACTTACCTTTTTTTCTTCTAAATATCTTCATCTAAAGTTTATTGGGCAATTGCAATATGTTATACACTTTCCCGACTTTTTATTTAATTAATCTTCACCTGCGATTTGAGTACTAACATCACCCATACTTTCTACAGGAGGAAAGTTGAGGTTTGAAGAGATTGTGTAATTTACACAGTCATGCAGGGTTATAGTAAGTAGCAGAGATGGGATTTGATTACAAATCCATTTAAAATCAAAACCTGTGTTCCTAACCTTCACACCTCACCTCTTACATATCAGAAGACAGGTGGCTCTTCTATGTCGTCAGACTCATTGACATATTTTTAATCGAAAACTGTCTATCTTAGATACTTTGCCACTGCCATTTTCATTCTGTGTGAGATTATCTCTGGGCTGAGGTTGCTCAAAAATGGAGGATATTTACAATGACTTTTTAAGCTTTAAATGTATTAAAGAGTCTATTTACAGTGATGTCAGTAAAAGGAATGCCTTAGGGAAATCCTTCTCTGCTATTGAGGATGAAAAAGTGGTAAAATTAATATTTAATATTGTTCCTCATTTATTAATAGCATTCATAAACTGCCCTATTTTGCACCTGGGAATGAAAAGGCATCAAGCAACATTAATTAAGGGGGGGAAAAAAGCAAGGTGTACTCTTTTTCTTTGAATCTACAGTTATCAGCAGATACAAAGTTTTAAGAAAGATGAGATTATTTTTGCTAATAGCTCTAAACTTTTAATAAGTATATAATGTTCCTAGTTATATCTTGTTATGAATAAAACTATAGAGTCAAGCTTCTTATGTATGAATACTGATATAGAAAAACACCAATATAAGAATGACTGACTTGCAAATGTTGATATAAACCAGTTTGAAATCAGAATAAATTCTCTCATAAAACATAACATTATAAACCGATTCTCAGGTCCCTAAAGCAACCCACAAATCCATGATAGTTTATTTTCACTGAGGAATATTTATGCAATCCCAGTTATTTACAGACTTTCCTAAGCTTAGAGAGAAGGATGTTCCAGGATATTCAAGACAAAACCCAATTACCTTATTGAATTTACAGCCTGAATTAGGGGACAAGACATATGTGTAAGATTGTATATACTAATAAGGAGGAATTTACTAAGTGTCAAAATAGTGGTTGAGACAATATGACCTGTAGGAACTGGGATAAGAAAATAGTCCCTGAAAATTAGTTTGGTCTGGGAAGTCTTATTTGAAGAGATAGAATTTGAACTAGGTGAGAAACAGGAAGAAGCAAAAACAAAAGTGTATTCCAAGTAGGGTGAATTATGAGAGTAAGAATATTCTCTACTGGTCTCCAGTGTCCATATGGACGCAGAGTCAGTGGGAAGAACAATGATAGGTAAGCAATGCAGGATCTTGGAAACCAGACCAATAAATTTGGACTTCATGTTTGCATTATGTATGCCTGCCTGTGTTGCTCTGAGATCCTGACGCAAAAGCAGGTTTTGGGATATTAAGAGTTGAAAAACTAGGACATAAAAAGAAGAGACAAGCAGGTAACAGGAAGGCAACCCACCACTGGAGTACGAACCATGGAGCATCACTCCAATCTCTTCTCTTATTTGTTTATCTCTTTTAACAACAGCCTCCCAATACTTTGCTTGTAATGGAAAGATGAGTGCCGTCTGCTCCAGAGTTTCACATGTTAGCTTCAACCAATCATGAGAGACTCTATTCTCTCTCTCATGATTTCAAAATATTTGAAAATTCTGATTATATCAGTTTGAGCAAGGTATGGTACCCACTACTGGACTGAACAACTTGTCCAGGTGGTGAGGATATATACACTAATACTTCCTAGGTATTGTCAAGTTGATGGATCATTTTTAATTTTCTATATTCCTACTGATTTTCTTGTTATGTGTTCTATCAATAATTAAGGGATGGATGTTGAAATCTCCAAGTATACGTGCAGATTTTTTTTTGTACTTGCAGTTCTTTTAGTTTTGCTTTAAATATTTTAAAGCAGTGTTGTTAATTACATAAATATTTAGGATTTGTATGTCTTCTTGAAGAATTGACCCATTTATCATTATGAAACAATACTATTTATCCATAGTAATACTCTTTACTCTGGAATCTACTTATGTTTATGCTGTCATTCCAACTTTCAAAGTTATCATTAGCAAGTTACAATTTTTTTCATCCTTTTACTTTTAAGTTACTTGTGTCTTTATGTTTAAATTGTGTTTTCTACAGGCAAGATACAGACGTGTAATCTAAAATGTCAACCTGCCTTTTTATCAGGATGTTAGGCCATTTAAGGTGGTTGTTGGTATGATTGAGTTCGAATCTACCATCTTGCTTTGACTTGTATGTGCCCTATGTGTTTTTTGTTCTTTTGTGTTCTTTTTCTCTCTTTATAAAATTAACTGAATATTAGTTATGACTCTACTTGTCTTCTTTGTTGGCTCATTAACTGTAACTTTTTATCACTATATTTTAGTGGTATCTTTAGGGTTTGTAGTATATATCCTTAATTTAACATAGTCTACCTTAAAGTGATATTTTTACTACTTCACACCCAGTATGAGAACCCTATGATAACCCTTCCTTTTTCCAAGCCATCATTTATGCTATTGTTATTTATTTTGTTTCTACATAAACCCCACAACACAGGTACAACTTTTGCTTTAAATACTTAATTATCTTTTAAAGAGACACTATTGATAAACAAAACAAGCATATGTATTGTCCATGTAGTTAACTATTTTTCTGTTGTTATTAATTCTTTGTGTAGATCCATATTTTGTCTGATGTTATTTTCTATGTGCTTGAAGGACTTCCTTTAACATTTTTTATAGCGCAGGTCTGATGGCTTAAAATTCCTTCCACTTTATATCCTTAAAAAAGTGGGGTGGGGGTGGGGGGTGGGAGATGAAGGTAAGGGGGATCAAATATATGGTGATGGAAGGAGAACTGACTCTGGGTGATGAACACACAATGAGATTTATAGATGATGTAATACAGAATTGTACACCTGAAATCTATGTAATTTTACTAACAATTGTCACCCCAATAAATTTAATTAAAAAAAAGAAAAGTTTTTGTTCCATCTTTGTTCCTGAAAGATTTTTTTCATGTAAGTAATTCTAGGCTGACAGATTTTGTGTTTTTTTTCTTTTAGTATGTTAAAGATGTTGCCCTCGTCTTCTCACTTGCATTGTTACCAACAAGATATGTGCTGTCATTCTTATCTCTCTATACACATATGTGTGTGTATAAATATGTGTATTTGTATATATATATATATATATATATATATATATATATATATATATATATATATATATATAAATTTGTCTTTTTCCTCCTGGCTATTTTTATGATTTTCTCTTCGGTATTTATTCAAAACGATTTAATTATTATTATGATTTTGGACTAGTTTAATTCACGTTTCTTGTACTTGGGACTCATTATGATTATTGGATCTGTGGGTTTATAGTTTTCCTCAAATTTGGAAAAAGTTTGGTCATTATTTATTCAATTATCTCCTTCTCCCCTCTCCTTCAGGGACCCTGATTGAACGTTATTTGACTGCTTTAATTTGTTCATCAGTTCACTGCTGCTCTGTTAATTTTTTGTCAGTCTTAATTTTTTATAGTTTTTATTCCTATGTTTTCAAGTTCATTATTTTGTTTTCTTCTGCAATATTAATCTGCTTTTAATTTATCCAATAGATGTTTTATCTTAGATCTTTTTGCTTTCTCTCTAGAAATCAATTTGCATCTTTTTATATCCTTCTATATGTCTTCGTTCTTAAACATATGGAATACAATCAGAATACTATTTAAATATCATTGTCTACAAAAAAAGTCATTTGTATGATATATGGGTCAGTTTTGATTCTTTTCCTCTTGGGTACAAATTTTCTTCTTTTTTTTCTTCTTTGTATATACATTTTGATCTTTGATCAGAAATTAGAATAGAAACATTAAGGTGTTTGAAGAGCTAGATTTTTTTTTCACATAAATATTCTTGGTCTTTGTTCTGGAATGCTGCTAAATTCCTTGGGAACACTTTGAACCTCTTCGGTCTTGGTTTAACTTTGTTAGGTCATATCAGACCTACATTTAGTCTAGGATTAATCGTTCCCTGTTACAGAGCATGGTCATTCTTCATTCTAAAGAAACTGCTCCCCTAATTGTAAAGTTTTCTACCGTGGTTGTTGGGAAGAAGAACTATTCAAGGCTTATGTGAAATTCAAGCACTGTTCCCTCTAACTATTGTGGATAGTTCTTTACCTGACCTTGGGTATTTTCTTCACACTCATGTCCTGATCAACAATCCAATGACTCTACAAGGAGGAACAGTGTAGTTTTCAGAATTTCTCGTACGCAGCTTCTCCTCTCTGTCTATACTGCCCTGTGAACTCTTGCTTCCTTGCCGTCCTAGAGTTCCCAATCCATCTCCTCAACCCAGGGGGACAACTGGTCTATACCTGGGGTTCCTCTCCCTGCACCATGGCTTGGAAACTTACTCCAAAAGTATTCTGGAACAACCTTAGAGCTCACTTCATTTGTTACCCATCTCTTGAGGGTCATTTTCCTTTATTGCCTGATATTCAATGTCCTGAGTAACAATATTTAATATATTTTGTCCAATATTTTAGTTGTTTCAAGTGGGAGGATAAAGCCTGTCACTTGCCCCATCTTGAGCATAAATTTAAAACTGAGATGAACTTTAATAATTGATAATACCTAGGTTTCACAACTTTATTAGAAGGATATGACCAATGATGTGACAATTTTTCAGAACAATAAAAATCCTGAAGTAATGTTTGTTCAACATTTTATTCCTAAATATATTGTGATAGGTGCTATGGTGAAGATTGTGGGAGATACTTAATAAACATGTCCTTTCTCCTTTTCTTATGAAATATGTGGCCAAGAATATATATATATATATATAGTGTGTGTGTGTGTGTCCATATATATATCCTTTGTTCACAAGCATGCCAATACCTCCAGAGAGTAGATGTTGGTTTGTAAGGAAGAGAGTGATTTTCAGTCCTGGTTTTGTCACCTGATATGAGGCATGATCATAAATTATGATGAATGTTTAAATAAAACAAAAATTATTACAGTAAAAGACACATTTCCATTAATCCCCCTCAAAATCCCCCCCCCCCGACATCATACACTTATCCCATCGTTCTTGCCACTTTCTGAAGCAGTTCTGGAAATCCTCTTTTGTGAGTGTCTTTAGTTGCCCTGTCATGGATTCCTCAATATCCAGAATAATTTTGACTTTAGGGAAGAGCCAGAAGTCACTCAGTGCCAGAACCAGTGAATAACGTGGATGAGGACACACCGTAATGTTTTTATTTGACAGAAGTTGCCCTATACCAGAAGCAATGTGTGACACCGAGCATTGTCATGATGGAGGATGATTTACGGCACATTTTAAAACACACCTTCTCTCAATCATAGCTCACAGCCGACCGACTGGGCAGAGCAAGCTGAAACTTGTCACACACTGTTACTGAGGTTCCACACGCTGCTTCCCCTATTGAAGATCCCTGGCTTTCCCCTGGATGTCACTCAGCAGCAGCGCTCACCATAGTTTTTTATCACAATGGAAAGGCTCTGTGTCACACATCACTTTTGGTACAGCAGTTTCTGTCAAATAAAAACATTGTGGTGTGTTCTTCTCCACCTTATTCATCGGATCTGGCATGGTGCAACTTCTGGCTCTTCTCCAAAGTCAAAATGACCATGAAAGGAAAATGTTTTGCATCGATTCAGCACATTGAAGCAGCCACGACAGAGCAACGAAAGACACTCACAAAAGAGAACTTTCAGAACTGCTTCAGAAAGTGACAAGAACAATGGGATAAGTGTCTTCAAAGCAAGGGGGATATTTTGAGGAGGATTAATGACAATGTGTCTTTTACTGTTATATATATATATATATATATATATATACATACACACACACACATACATACGTAATTTAAACATTCACCCTATTGTTTAATCACACGGTGTAAATGACCTTAAACAAGTTCTACAGCATTTCTGAACTTCAGTTTCCTCATCTGGAATATTTGAAGCACCAGTGCTGGGTTAAGTCTATGCTACATTCAGAATACAGTAAACAATTAAGAAATGACTGCAGGATAGCAGGCGAATGTATGGAAGTTTCAATTAGAAGTTGAAGCTAATGGAATAGCACTGATCTCTGATAATTCAGACGTGTTTATTCATAATGTGGCTTTTTTTCTATCTTGTGGTTTCATTTCTTCATATCAATTCTCTCTTATTACTTTAGCAGTACTTTTGAAATATGCCACCGAGCTTTCATCTATGTTCAAAGTGACATTAAATCACTTTTCACTCATGTTCCTATAACCCCTTAATGGGATCCTGACAATGAAACTAATGCTATTTAGAATGAAAGAGATGTAGATTACTAAAGGTATGTAATTGGCAAATCAATTGACTGGCAGTTGTAAGTCTCACTTAACTATCTTGAGCAGTTATGTCATGCTGATATATGGTGCTGATTGAATAATAGAAATGGCAGTTTATGAACTAAATATGTTAAGTCATAATGTAAATAATGAGCATGCTATTCCCAACTCAAATAAAAATAGTTTCAAAGGCTTCATTAAAACTTTGAAGACAATGACATATTACCTTATAGTACCATGGAGGCTACTCCTCTCAAGAGAGAAATAGATTTATGAAGTGCCAGAGATAAACAGACCATATCCCTCCCTATCATTTGATGGATAGACTGTGAAGCCTAAAGAGATAAACCGTTTCACTAACTAGCTAGAGGCAACAACAAAACTGGAACATAGAACTCCTCATTCGCAGACCTATTTAGGATACCACGTCACCGCCCCAAAAATGGCAAAAGGAAAACTATGAAGATCAAAAACCTTACATAGTGGCTGAGTGTGACTTAAAAAAAAGAGGAAGAAAAGAAGGAGGAAGAGGAAGAGAAGGAGAAGAAAAAGAAGGAAGGAGAGAGGAAGAGGAAGGGAGGGGAGAGAGAGAAGGAAGGAAGGAAGGAAGGAAGGAAGGAAGGAAGGAAGGAAGGAAGGAAGGAAGGAACAGAAACAGAAAGAAAGAAAGGATTAATGATGGCAGATGGATCAGATATCTGTTCAAGTGTTTTTTGGCAGAGACAGCCAGTTATGCCACACTTCAGCATGCCCATGGCCTGCCACCTTGTTCTGCATTTCCCGGGAGACCATGAAACTTCTTATTCAAAATCACTGTGCTCTGAAATTTACCCTGCCTCTGAAGAAAAAGAGAAAACAGACTTAAATACATGATATTTGGGTATTTGGACAGCAAATGCTGCCTTATCTTTTTCTTGGCATCAGATGACAAAATACTTTAATTGAACTACTTAAATATTTCCCCCAATATTTTGCCCCAAAACATTGTAATTGGTTCCAACAGATGGAAGCACAGCAGGAGTCCCAGATTCATTGGCAAGGCATGAAAACATGCAAAGTGAAAAAAAAAAAAAAAAAAAAGCATTGCACCAAAAGGCAGTGTTATATTACCTTTGCCTGTTTATTGGCCAGTAGATATTTGTGGTAACATCTTTATGTTCTCTTATAGATGTATTTATTTACCTGTCATAAAATAAACTTACCTTTTATTTTATGTCGCATAGATACGACATCATATTTTGCACAGTGGATCTGTAATTTAGTAATTTTAAACATGGATACTAACCTCAAAGGGGGTACAGTCTATAAGGAAAATTAAATTCTACCACATGTCTATGTGAAAAATGGGTTATCGTAATTATAAATAGGATAGAAATACAAAATTATGGGTGTTCAGAGAAAAAAGAAGTGCCTGGATATCTTCATAGTGGGAGCATTTGCCCAGAGATAGGAGGAAATGATAATAAATGAAGCCTTAAGTGAGGGGTTTCATGCAGAAAGAGAGATAAAGGGAACATATTTAGCTCAGCAGTGGTTCTCAAAATGTGATCCACAGACCAGCCGAATCAGCACCCCCTGGAAAAGTGTTAGAAATGTGAATTTTTAGACCCCACCCCAAACCTGAACCAGAAACTCTGAGGCTGATGCCTAGAAACCTGTGTTTTAATGGATCCCCCAAGTGGTTCTAATACAGTCCCGAGTTTGGGAAGCACTGGGTTACAGGAGGCAATTAGAACAAAGCGACATGGTGATAAATTATGGGATATATGCAGGAGGAGGCCCAAGTAAATAGCTGAAGAATAGGGAAAGGAGATTCGACAGACAAAACCAGACGTGGTTGGGGATGCGTGAAGAAGGCTTAAATTACCAACCTAAGGAATTTTAACATGATGCTGTGGATAATAACATATGAAGATTTTTTTTTTATATGTATATGTATAAAGCTGAAAGCAACAAAGGGAGGTTGTTTTTTTTTTTTCTTAGTTTTCATTTTGTTTGTAAAAAAAGAGAGATGTTATAATTAATCCTAATGTAATACTATTGTATAAGAGGAATTAAAAGAGACAAAATAGTGTTGTGAAGTATTGGGAAACTCATAGTCGTCCACACAGGAGTATAAGAGCTTGAATTAGGACATTGAAAGCAAGAGCAAGAGCAGGGAATAGATTCAAGTGGTGTTTTCTTCGCTTACGTGAAAAGATGCAAGAGGTGTTTTAAGAATGTCAAAATCGAAAGTATTTGGCCTCTGATTGGAGGTGACAAGTGAGGAAGAAGAAGATGACTTTGTTTCTGGAAATTCAGGTGGAGATTGTACGAAGAACAGAGATAAGAAGCGACATTGTTTTGTAGGAGGAACATGAGATCGTTTTTGAACACACACACTTTTAGGTGTTAATGACACATTAGGTAGAAATAGCCAACGTACAGCTGGAATTCAGGTCTGTCTTTTAATATCGGAGCATTAAGCAATATGATCATTCTTTGCCTGATACCACCCCCCAGCTATTCAAATATTAATTTAGGAATTCTTAGTGGTTCAGTAAGTTATTTCTCTTCACTGTAAGCTGTACACTAATGCTGGCATAGATAATGGTTTTGGTACAGATAATGTCACTTCCCCAATATCTTATTCATCCTCACCCTGTCGCTGTTACAGACTGTTTTCTAATGATCCCACGAATGTGGTTGGCATCGATGTATTTGGCTTAGTGTGCCCCTGCAGAAACTGGACAGCAGATCTGGCTTCCTGTTGGCCATAAGTGCCAAGAATTCATGTTGTATCTTGGACTTCTCAAGGGACCTTTCCTTAGCTGACTGACTACTTTTAACCCATGAAATGTGTGCTGCTTTTTCATACCTCCAAATACTATTTTGCACTTGTTCAGTTACAGCTATTATGAAAAAAGTTATAGTATTTTTATTTAATTCTAATAAATAATAGGTCTGTTGTTCCACAGAGGCAAAGGTAAATGTTATGCAATAAATGGTGCTTTTGAATTTTAATGCTTCAAACAAGTAGCAAATGTATGGTTTCCAAGGCAATTATTCTCTGATTTTAGTTAGCTATTACTAATAGCTACTAACTACTATGATTTTTCTCTTCTAGTCTCTTTTGCATTTTTTATTATAAAATCTAAAACAAATATAGGAGAATTACACAAAACATATGCATAGCTTAATGAAATTGTATAGGATAAATACCTTTGTCACCATCACGTAGGCCAAGAAATAATTTTTTTCCAGATACCCTGGAACCCACATTCAGTTGCCCCATCCCAACCACAGCTGCCTCCTTCACCCCATAGGTAACTATTAATTTGACTTTTATGATACATTGTTTTCCTTTACAGTTTTATAGTACGAGTATCCCTAAACACTGCAATTTATTTCTGCCTTCTTTTCTTCCTTTGGAATATATTTTAAATATATTTTCAGTGATAGTGTATTAGTAAGAGTTCTCTAAAGAAATAAAATCAGCAGGGTATGTGGGTATTTGTGTGTGTGTATGTGTAGAAGAGAGGGGGGAGAGGGGAGAGAGAGAGAGAGAGAGAGAGAGAGAGAGAGAGAGAGAGAGAGAGAGAGAGAGAGAGAGAGAGAGAGAGAAAGGAATTGACTCACACAATTATGGAGAATTGGCAAGTCCAAAATCTGCAGGGTAGGCGAACATATAAGCTGGAGACCCAAGGAAAAATTGCAGTTCAAGTCCAAAGGCAATCTGCTTGCAGAATTCCTTCTTTCTTGGAGATTATCAGTTTTTGTTGTACTAAGTTTTTCAACTGATTGGATGAGACCCACCCACATTATGGAAAGTAATCTGCTTTATTCAAAGTCCACCAATTTAATTGTTAATCTAATTTTAAAAACACATTTACAGAAGCAGCCATAATAATGTTTGACCAAATATCTGGACACCATGGCCCAGAAAAGTTGACATATAAAATTAGCCATCCCATATAAGTTTACCTCTCCCTATCCTCTTTTGGCCTTTGTAATTTTTTTTGTGGAAGAAACTGGGTTGTTTGACTTGTAGAGTTTCCTACAGTTGTAACTTTGTTGACTGCCTTATTATTGTGTAGTTTAACATATTCTTCTACTTTATACATTTCTTCTAAACTGTTATTTAGATATAGAGACTCAATCAGATTCAGGATCTTTTTTTTTTTTTCATAGAGGATGTTTATTTTTCCATCATTCAATATTTGGTTGCCTCTCTTTTTGTGATGCTAGCAACCATTGGTGATCAAATCTATTGATTCATTAAAGGTTGCAAAATGGTATTCTAATTCATTTATTTCTTCTTCATTTTGTAGCAAAAGTACTTTTAAAGAGAAGTACTCTTCTGTAAACTAAAATCTCCTTTAGACTTGAATAGCTTTCTGTCAGTCCTACCTGCTGCCACTCACCAAACCAATCAACCCTTCCTTTCAAATTAGTCTTCCTCAAGGTTAACTCTGTTTCAAACATTCTTCTGCCCCAAATACCCCAGTAAGTCTCCTTTTGCTCACTGATAAGTACACATTTCTTTATTGAGCACTCATGGTCTTACAAATAATGTTCCTGTTGCAACTGTCTAGCTTTGACATTTATTACTCCCACAAAGGTTCCATATATCCCAACCAAACTGTGTTGCTCCCCATCTCCTAAATATGTCCCAGCCATTCTGGCCTCAGGGCATTTTTTCATGTTTTCCTCTGTTTTAAAATACCCTTCCTTCCTTTATCCTGAAATTTATCAAGGTGCAACTCAAATGCTACCAACTCTACCTGGAATCCCCAATCAGATATAATCTCTTTCCCCTTTTTTGTAAGGGAAGCTCCATAATACTTTATGTCTTATCATATTATGGTGATCATATTTTGCCACATATTTTAGTCATTTTTATACTTAATCCTCTTCATAGGAGAAGTCTCTTTTCTATTTTTATATTTCCCATTCATCTATTACATAATGTAACATAAGAGGTATTCAACAACTTAGATTGTTATAAACAAATTAAAATATACACATTTGTTATTTTCATTTATTGTTTATTTGCAAACTTAGTTTAAATAAACAATTTAATCATACAATACAATTTCATTTTCTTAATTCTTTTCAGAGGATTAATTTTCAGTAGAACCGAAGCTGTCAACAGAATAGCTTGCAGTTTAGCTTTAGTCTAATTTTAGGAAAGGGTAATATTATCCTCACCTTCATGCCCCATAAATTTGCAAACCAAAATTAAAACTGTCTTTTTCATATATATTATTTACTGAATCTTCACAGTAACTTTGTAAGGTTGCTATTATTATTTGTATCATATAAATGAAAAGAATGACTTTCAAAGAAGACAAAAATCGTGCCTAAATTTATAACCATACTGATTGGTAAACAATTTTAACAAAGGTCTCTTTTAGTTGTAGAACTTATTCCTCTATAAGAACTGCCTTTTTCCTCTAAGTTACATACCTCATTTATATTACCAGGTCAAATATTTTCAAATAATGTATAAGAATGACATAAAATTTATTTTGCTATCCATTTGCTTTCTTCATTAATAATAAAAGTGTCTATGGGAAATATCTTCAAAGAACACATAAGACAATACATCTCAATTTTGATTCTTTCCAGCCAGCTGTCCTGTCTCAAATTCTCATCACCATACTATTTTGCCTTTCCATATGTCTGATCGAATTTCCTATTTCTGTTTTTTCTATTCTTCTATTACTTTCTTCTCCTTGAACGTTCCTTTTGCATTTCTTAACACTACTTCCTCTTGTCATTCCACTTTCTTCTCTGGCTCCTTCACATCAACTCTTCTCCCATCCACGAATTAAATGTTCCACCTGAATTCCCCTTGCTCACCTTAGACTTCCTAGGAAGGTCATTCAAACCAGAGCATCACTTATCATCTATGTGGCAATAACTCAGAAATTTACTATGTTGTCTTCATCTATCTGATTATGTAGCAATTTTACTTTGTTTTTTATGAATCATCAAATTCAACATGCCAGAAGTTGAACATATCATCTTCCTCAATTAAAACATTTTGGGAAAAAAAAAAAAAAAAGTATTTTGAGATTCTGTATACTCCTTGGTAAATAGAATTACCATACACAGAACTCAAATACGTTTTGAGTCAGCTTAGACTCTTTCCACCTAAGTTACTCCCTAAAGTTGATCATTAAATCTGTGGTTCAGAGTATGGGCTTTGGAGTCAAATATATCTTGCAGGCAATCCTGGCTATATCACTTAATTTTCATGTAATTCTAATAAAATTGAACTCTTGCAATCTCAGTTTTCTGATCTGTAAAATACAGATGATAATAGTACTATCATAGTACTATCAGAATGCAGGTGTTTGGTTTTTAATATTTGTCTTTATTAATTTTATCCTCAGTGTTCACATGAGATGTCCTACATCAAAGACTGATTAGTTAATACTTTAGTTTGCCCCTCTTGCCTTCGTCCTTAGCCCTGGACAACATAATCATAGCCAGATGGGGGGTACAAAAATTTCCTTAACAAGTGCCCAAATATTTCATAAGTGAAAGGAGATCAGAAAAATATATTTTTGGCCACTTACATACAGAAGAGAGGCAGTGGCTCCACTCCCTCCCTGAATGGAGGAGAAAAAAACCTTTGTTCCCCAGAGACAAATGTAAAAGATTCTGGGTTCTTACTTTAACCCAGGATCGTTTCCAGACTCCAGATCTCTCCATGGCTGGATAGATATCCTTTCTATCTTTGAATTTATGACCTTTCTATCTCTGGCTTCCATTTTATGGCGTTTAGAGATGTGTCTGTCTTTAATTTACTTTCATATTTATATACCATCATAGTTGTTGAAATTCAGAATCAACTAACAACCATTGGTCAGATATTTCTACTGTACCATGTCCTGGGTCTCACTGCTTTAAATATAAGTAGGGAGCTGAAACTCTAGTCCTTCTTGCTTCTTGTGAGTTTTACCCTGGAGCCTAGTCCAGGCTGTAGACAGTTGTCTCTCAGGGAGATAAAAGAAGTTTTACTATCCTTTAGATCAGAGCATTTAACTTGAAAAATGACTATAGATGTAATCCTCATGGTATGTGAAACTAAAATGTTTCCATCAGGAATGAAAGCAAATATTCTTTGTATTGTATTATGTCTATGTTCCGGGATGCTGATCCTTTTTTTCATAGAAGCACTGAGAAATTCAGAAAGATGTATTTCCATGTGTATTAATTTCCTCTGGATATTATAACACTTTGCAACAAAGTGGTACCTGAAAACAAAGGAAATGTAATTTCTCTTCATTCTGGAGACCAGAAATTTGAAATTAGAATCATTGGGCTGAAATCAAAGTGTTTGCAGAGACATTCTCCCTCTGGAGGCTGTAGAGGAGAATCCATTTCTTGCTTCTTTCATCTTCTGGTGGCTGTCGGCAGGCATTATTTGGCATATAGCTGCATCACCTCATTCCTCTGCCCCCATCTGCACGTCAGTTTTTCTGTTGTGCGCCCATCAAATCTCAAAAAGCCTCCCCCTTTTAAGGATGCCTGTGATTGTATCTAGGGTCCACACAGATAGTCCAGAATCATCTCCCCCTGCCATGATCTTCCACTTAATTACATCTGCAATGACCCCTTTTCTTCCAAATAATGTAACATTCACGGCTTCCAGGGATTAGGACATGGATATTTTTGCAGGGTGAGGGGAGATGCTTTAAAGTCTACCACATCCCACAGCAGGAAATAATAAATATTGCCTATTATTATTAGTGTTGTGATTATCATGACACTTGTTATTATCACCAATACATCTTTAGAACCAGCGTTTTCCTTTCCTGGTACCACTTTTTAGTTTAGAACAGAACTGTGTATTCCCTGTGTATTACTGCAATAACCTCCAAACTGTCTCCCCACCTCTAGTCTTAAATTCCTCTTACCAAAGTGAGTGATCTTTTAAAACATAAGTTTGCTCAGATGTATTTTGTCATCTTAAAGCCTCACAGTGACCCTCCGATGCACAAAGCCTACCATTCAAGGATCATCTTCTGTTACTTCAGTCCTCCTGTTTTCTGCTCATCGATGTGCCATTTTTGCAGATTGCTCAACCTTTGCATCTGCAGTCCTTCTACTGAGATTCCTCTTTCCCTGCAAGCTTCTTCACCTTTCTGATTCAAACATCTTTCTCCCTCAAGACTCAGTTTTGGCATCTTCTCATTTTAGAAGGCTCCTCATAGAATATTCTCAGCTGGGTTCTCTGCTTATATGCTTTCCCTGGTATTAGCCACTCCAGGCGTCATATTCCATTGCCACATCTTATGAACCGTGAGCTCATAAACAAATCATGGAGAGTCTCTAATCCTCTGTAACATCAGTGGGAAAATGTGGTTAATGACACCATCGACCTCACAGGATGCTTTCATGATTACTGAGATAGTGTATTTAAAGCATTTGACAGAATTTTTGACATAATGCATGGTTCTACCTATCGTCTGTAGTAAAATGTCTTCTCTGTTATGGTTCCCATAATGACAGGAGCTCTTCACTTCATTTGTACAATTCTAGGGCCTGCTACAGTTTCTGCTGCATAGTAGGAACTCATTAGATATTATTAAACAAATGATTAAAATGGTGATTTTTTCCCCCCATACGTTATGTTCCAGAGAAAAGAAAAAAGCTATGGCATTTACATACCTTTGTTGCAATGGAGGGGAAATGTACATTAAGTAGCAAAATATTTAATTTTACTTCATAATTTATGCAAGTAAATGGTGTTTTTTAAAAATGAGTATTGACTATCATTGTTTTAGAGAGTGCAACTGAAATTTTACATAAGTGCAACTATGATTTTCTTTTAGTTAAATATTGAGGCAATATCTATTTTTTTCCAGAAATGGGAAAAGAGAAGGCAAGTCACCTAAGTATTCTTTTGTAAATGTTAAATTAGCACATGTATTGAATATAAATAGAATTAAATATCGGCCTTCACATTTAAATCTGTTTAATACTTGCTTTGCTTATAAAGTCTGATTTATTTACCTATTACTGAGTAGCAATATACACTACAATTTAAATTCTTCAACAACCATTTTATTTTGCTCAGATTTTGTGTATCAGGAATTCATGAAAGACTTGACTGATGGTTTTTCTGATCTATGTGGTATCAACTTGTTCCTAAAGATCCGCTTTTAATATAGCTTCTTCACTCAGCTATCTGCTATCTCCATTCTGTCTCCCTCTCTCTCTGTTTCTCTCTCTCTCTCTCTATCTTTCTCTCTCTCTCTCTCCCTCCCTCCCTCCCCCATCCTTCTCTTTCAATCTCTCTGTCTTAATTATCTCTCTTTCTCCTCCCCATATGGCAGTTTCATCCTATTGAGCCTCTTTACGTTGCTTTAGCTTCTACCAGCATAATTTGTCTTAAGGTAGCCATATTCCTTTCATGGCATTTGGCTTCCAAAGCCCAGAAGTTAAAGCCACCAGGCCAGTTAGTGGCAACACTCAAAAATGTCACAGCATTACTTTCACCATAGTTTATTTGTCCAAGCGATCATAGGGCCCACTTAAACGAGATGGAGAAATAGATTCTACTCTAGCCCTTTATACAATAGTAGCAAATGTACTTTGCCATAGAGCATGTTGCATGGGAGATTTTTGTTGCAGTCATCTTTGGAAATTATATTTGGGCAATATGCTTTTCTTTTTAGAATCTTGCTACTCCAGGGATGAGGCATAGATCAGCAGCATTGGCATTACCTAGAAATACAGAATATTGGGTCTCACCCCAGACTTACTAAATCAGAATCATTACAACTTGCAATTATCCAGGGTTATCAAGATCACACATAAATATAAAGTCACCTTAAAGCTTCTCTGTAAAATGCATTTATGCTTATTTTACTGACTAGGAAACTGAGGCATCAATAAACTACAAAAATTAGATGAAAGTAGAAAAAAGAACTTATTACTAATTCAGAGTTTTTTTCTATACTCAAGCAACTTGTGAGACTGGGCATTTCCTCCCCTTGACAAGATATCTGCTTTCAGATTTTATACGAGAACTACTGTTCAGTAATTTTGTCCAATTTGACACCTTAGGTATAACATGTAGGGAGTCAAAGACAGAAGAGGATTGAGTCTGGACACAACCCAGAGTGTTAGTGCCACTAACTCTGTCCTCCGTTTCCCCTCATGAGTTCAACCGTCCTCTTAAAAATGGTGATGTGGTATCAACTGGTTCCAAAAGATCCACTTTTAATACAGCTTCTTCACTCAGATTAAGAACTCAATTTTCAAATTCCATTTCTATTGCCATTTACATTAGTGGGATAAGTACTTCTTTCCATTTGAATATGAACTTTTTGATTTCTGCAGGAAACCACAATTGAGTGAAGCTTTCCTTTTTTTAAGAAATCCCTGAGTGCTTTTAAGAGGGATTAATTGTTAATTATAAATGTTTTATATTTTAAATAAAAGAAGGCAAAGTACTGTGCTTTGTTCCTCATGCTTTCAAGTATATGATTACAACTAGAACTCCCCAGTTCCTCAGGTATTTCTCTTAATAAAATTATACGATTTAACACTTGAGACATCCTCCCAAGTCCACTTAAACACATTTAAGGTTAACTGTTTCCCACTGGGAAGCTGCTAGAGCAGTGATATCTTTGTTCTGTTAAATCTTTTCCTGTTTTTAATAAGAAAGGAGTAGATATGCCATTACACTCCTTCCCCAGATACAAAGCTAGGCACCCCAGTTATAATTACATGACAAAAATTTATATGCGGCTAAGGTGTGATTTAGATATGACAAGTAGTCTAATTAACACCTAGTCAAATCAAATTTTATAACTTTTTTGAATTTAAAAAGACTTTAGTTCCTAACCAGTCTTATACACAAGGCCAAAGTCCTTCTCTTGAAGTTATCTTTGAGCTTTAAGGAAACTAGTAAAGATACTATTTGTTTAATTGAATAGTCTGTTGTTTACATTGAGATGTTTACGGGAAGAGGTTTCAGCTGGCTTGGAATATAGATGCATAACTCATGTACACATGGCTATTTGTTTCCATCTCCATTTCCCTAGTGGAAAGTGTGTCCTATTTATCACTTCATCCCAAGCATTTTGCACAGCAACAGGCACATGAAGACTTCCAATAAATGTTGACTAAATGGATAAATAAATGAATATAGTTACGCTGTGGCCTACATGGCCGCTGGCCTAATTGAAAGATACTGCAGCCTTTTTATGTTGCCTCAAGTACTGCAGAAAAGGAAGGACGCTGAAGAGGAAGGTGAAGCATGACAGGCAGGCAGCTGACTGCTTGGTTCTTTGTCTGAGGAGGCTCGCAAGCAGAGTTGCCCTCCCAGCTCTGTTTGGTCTCATTACATGCAGGATCAGGTCTCTGCAGTTCCAGACTTCTGCACGCAGCCTCAGCTCAAGCCCTCCGGAGGGCTGTCAGCCTTCTCATCTCTGCCAGACGAGTTGACAACACTGTACATGAAACACAAGGCTCACCACCTTTCAGGGTTTGTTTGTTTGTTTGTTTATACAGAAGAAAATAATACATATAGATCATATATATATATATATATATATATCTTTTTTTCTTTTTTAAAGAGTGTGCTGGTTTTTTGTTGTTGTTGTTTTGTTGTTATTCTTATGTAGGAGCCAAATTACCCAGGGGCAGCTTTTTTTCGAGGCGAATAATAAAAGCACCACTGTGTTATTCTTCTGTTATTTTACATTTGGGGGGCATGTAGAATATTAATCCCACTGGAACATTTTTCTGCTTATAAATCCTTCCTCTTAAACATCAAACACTGCTGCTCCCCTTCATCACCCCTGTTTGCTCAAAGTCCGAAGACTAATGAGCTCATCTGAATTGGTGTGTGTAGAGTTCGGGGCCATTTCTACCACCCCCTTTATGTCACAAGAAGTAAACTTTGCCTGGCAGCCAGTCTCCTCTGTGTCTGTAACTTCCAGATTTTCATATAGGTTTTCTACAACCACAGTGCTGTTCCCTGTCAGACTGCCCCTGTCCTTTGAACATGCTCTTGTCTGTGTCACACATGCAGTCCCAAACCCCCATTGCATCGGCGTACTCAGTCACCTTCTTGTGCGAAGTCCCCTCATAGATGTAAGCATTTGATCTGATTTTCTCTTAGCAGAATATATTCTGGAGGTGGGGTATTTTCCTTCCGTTCTCTCTCGCTGCCAAAACTTTCTAGTGCGTGTGGGTTAGCACATCCTTGCCTGGATGTAGTTTTCTATTTTTCTATTACTAGACCGTTGGTCTTTGTTTTCTTCTATTTTGCCTCTTCCTCCTTCCTCTTTAGTATCATCCAAATAATTTGCATGAAGAATATAGATGGTATTTCTCATATGTCCAAAAATCTGCTTGCATATATAAATACATGCCTTTCACTGGCTGCGATCCACTTAAAACTGCATTCTTTACCCTATTCTCTTGCTTTGGGCCTCTGTCACCAGCAGCTTCAAATTTGGGTATAGAATTGCCTTTTGATTGCCCCTTCAGTTTTCCCCAAAAGGAAATAATTTATGACTTTTCCACTCAAGCCAAGAGCCAGATTAACACAGTGTCCGCAGGTATTTGGGGAATCACTATACCTCCTGACAGCTGATCAAATGTTAAAGTCGTTTGTTTTATCTAGAGATCACCCTTTCGTATATTGAAGGTGACGGGGGAGTGAGTTTATAGGTTCCACGGGAATTTAGTCTCTCTCCTCAAGCCTCCATCTGCTCTCTTTAGTAATGTAAGCTTAGGAGGACATGTAAGTGGGGTAACAAGTGTCCTTTCATACTACCCCACTGCCATTGCCCCCAAGTCCTCTATATTAGGGAGGAAATACAGTCTGTTTACAATGTTTTCTTTTTGGCTTATACTTGCCAAGGAATGTTTTTCCAAAGGGTCTCCCCACAGATAAGGTTCACTACATGAGTAGGTAGAGGCATTGTGAACGCGTACACAGTAAGGTATGGCTTAAGACAGACAGAAAAAATACTTAGATTGATTCTTCCTAAAAAAAAAACAAAAACGTCTAATAGTTAGCCCACACATTTTTATGTTACTTTGTACTTTGGCAAATCATGTTTATAAACATCATCTGACTTAAGCTTCACAACAACTCAGTGACTCTAAAGGAAGGATTGTTAGAATGATAATGAACATGGACATTGGAGTCCAGTTTGTAACACATCTGAATATCCCAGTAATATATAATATGTCATCTGTTATGCTTGGAAAAAAATCTATTTTTCATTCAAGAAATAAGTTATTTATAATATTGCCACTTATTACATATTTCATAAAGGAAAGTAATCTATACATGAGAGAGAGGCAGAAAGGTGGGGAGGGGCAGGTAAAGGAAAATATTATCATTTATAATGTGGGAGTTTACCCTTAGAGCAGCACAGTACTTATATTATAATTTGGAGGCCCCCATAGATTTCAGATAATTGGCATACCTTCTTCATTCAATGACTTGTGTGGGATGAGTTTGTAAGGGAGGAGAAATCATTCGTCTCTATTCTGCTGAGTTAGTAGCTGGGACCCCTGTAAGAAAAGTCAGATTAACAACAGGAAAAACAAACAGATGTTTATTCATATGTAGACCTCATGGATACATGAGAGATCCCAGGGACAAATAAGTAAAAGCCTGAGGTGGTTTAGAATTCAGGATTAAATAGCATCTTAAAAAGAAAGGGGGAAGGGATGTGTAGGGCTCTTAGGGGAGAGGAAATGAATTTTTTTTAGGAAAGATGAGTAGGTCCTTGGAAGAATAAATGGTAGGTAGTATAGTGTTTGACAAAATCTGTCTGGGTGCGGTGTTGCCTTCTAGTCTCCTTTCATGTGACAAGTCAACCTTCCCTGTTGATGAAACTCCAGGGATTTATGACAATTAAGTTCCTTTTAGAGGCTCCGTCTTCAGGTAGATAAGGGAAATTCAGAAAAAGCTTCCCCTTATCTTTGCTGTTTTTTAAGTGTCTACAGCTCAAAATAATCAATATGCCAAAGTAGTATATTTTGAGATGGTGTATTTCGTTTTCCTTCTAATTAATGCACAAACCTTTAAACCCTAGCATTTTTCTGTCAGTTTTTTTTTAATTATTATTCATTGAATTCATTGAGCTTACATGAAAAATTAAAAGTACTAGTTAGTCACAGGTGTGCCTTTCCCCCCCCCCCAAACCACTGAATGTTCAGTTTCCTGTTATATTTGAAATTTTGTTCGAGATCAGTTCTGTCACATATAAGTCAGTACCAAAGAATCCAGTTTGGCAGCCTGTCTTAGATTCAACAAAAATTTACTCCTCTGAGTCTTGAGTTCCTTGACAGTAACAAGGATGTTCACCACAAATTTGAAAAAAGGAAACTCATTCATATTTCACTGCATCATCGAATGTGTTCCTTGGTTAAAACTAAACACTACAAAACAGATGAAAACATGTTTCTTACTTGCAGTAGGAAGACACCTTTTACCTCATATTGAAAAGTTTCCCAACCTTGATGCTTAGAAAGTGAAAGCTATTGTGCTGAACAACAATGGCAACACCGAGGACACAGATTTCAAGTAAAGAGTTAGCAATATCTCTTTTAAAAATGTCAGAGCTCTTTCTGAGTTGAGAACATTTTTCACCCAATGATAATAAAATAGTCTGGGATGGCCTGGACTTTCACACCGACTTCACTCCCTTGATTCTACCCTTTTGTCAATTGCTAGACAAAATGCACCGTAACAGGACCTTACTTAACACAAAGCAAAAATCACAGCCAAAAAGGTCTGACCTTTGATTATCTGAATTTAGCTTCGGAAGCGATTAAGACCCCGTTGAAATTCCAGCAATGTGGCTTATTCCCCAAGGTGCAGATCCCCGCTGGTCAATCTGGAAGGTGCTGGGGATTTGCTCCCTTTGAGAAGTGCTAATCATTAACAATAGACTCCTGCCAAGGGGTGCCTACTCTAAGTTACAGAAGAAAAATTCAAAATTGCTCAGGTTGTAGGTTGGCTACTTTCAATTGACAAGAAGTCTTAGAAAAACTCAGGTATGAAGTTTCTATGTACTGTATTTTGTTGTTTGTTTGTTTTTCTCTCAGCATACAGTCCAATGTATAGTGACTTACACGACTCCATTTTCTTTTCTTATAGGAACAAATAGTAACTTATATACTAGCTGTCATTTGGGCTTTGAAAGTAGATGAAATAGGTCCATGTCTGATTCGCTTTTAAGGATCTTTACAGGCCTTTCCATCCCTTCCCTTCTAAAACTTGTTACCAGCTTCATACAGTAGAATTCCTGCCATTGAAGTCCCTCTTTTGGGCTATGGTGTCTTTTTCAAAAACCTAGGGATTTCAATTATCTGTTGCTGTATTACAACCCATTCTGAAACTTAGTAGCTTAAAACAATAGTTGATTATTGTTTTCTGATTCCTTGGTTAACTGAGCTCAGCTGGGAGGTGCCTCTGTTCCAGATGGTGTGTCTGAGGCCCTTTTGTACATTCAACTGGGAACACAATTACAGCCAGAATATCCAAGATAGCTTCTTACCCACCAGTGTGTCCTCCACGTGGTTTCTCCTTATTGGGCAGGCTAGCTTGAGCCCTTTTACAGCATGACAACTGACTTTCAAGATTGTAAGCTGCAAAGTACAAGTGCTTATCACCCCTCTGCTTGTATCGTGCTTGCCAATGCTAACACCCCATTGGCTAAATCAGGTCTCCTGGATAAGCCCCGTTGGTGTGGGGCTAATGACATGGATAGAGTGAGGCATGGTTTGCTGTAACAGTCTGTCACATCAGGTTAAAATGTTAAATCCAAATGATGGTACGTATAAGCCCGTTTATACTTATGCAGTACTTTATTGTATAAAAAATGCTTTTCTCACATTAATTTGCAAGATTCTGTAGGGTAGGTGAAGCATTTTATTATCATTGTCTTTTTATAGATGAAAACATGCAGCAGTGAGGTTAGTAAATACTAGTTAAATTGAACCAAGACGACATAGATAATAAATGACAGAGCCGTAGCTTGAAACCAGCTTTTCAGACTTTATGGATGGTTTTGGTTCTACTTTTCTGCCTTAACCACAATATATTTAGTCCCTATCACAAATTAGCAAAATATTGGCCTCCCGTACCTTACTGGCCCTCTAAAATGCGTATTGGCATTTGCATACTGCCTTGTGAGCTTTTCATTAGATTCTATTAGATGGCTGAAATTTAAGAACTCAATATACCTGTAAATATCTTTTTCCTACAAAAGAGCTTATGTAGATATTCCCCAGTTGCTTGTAAGGCCACAATATTGCATGACCCCAGGCAGTGTCTCATTACTAATTCATATGCTCAATAAATATTTAGCGAGTACCTATTATATATGTTCTACGCACTGTCTTGAATGTTAGGGATATAGAAGTGAACAAAACATACCAAAAAAGGCCTGGTTTTGTGGAGCTTATCTTCTATTAGATAAATCAGGAAACAACAAAATAAGTGCTCAGGAGAAAAACAAAGAAAGGAGGAATAATTGTGAAGGGGGTTTCCATTTTTAGGTTGGGTGGCCAGGGTAGTTCTCCCTGAGAAAGTGACATGTGAGATAAGACTTGGAAATAAGGAAGCACGACATGCAGATATTCGGGGGAAATGCACTATAAACAGAAGGAAATTGGGGGCCTGTCTGATATGTTTAGGGAAAAGCAAGGAAGCCAGTGTGACAGGAGCAGTGGGTTGTGGGGGAAACAGGGAGATGGAGATAGGGTTAGTGTGGTAATTAGGACTAGAGCCTGAGGAAGGACTAGGTCATGAATGTCATTGGAGGTACTTGTCACTTTTGCATTGAATGTGATGGGAAGCCACCATTTGATAGAGGGGCCATCTAACTTACTCTTCTACTTCCAGAAAAGGCCTGCCCGAGGAGGTGGGAGGATACTTGTTAAAAATGCTGATTCAAACTCAGGTCTGCAGAGTGCAAATCTCTGGAAGTGGGGTTATGTAATCTACATTTTCAATTGCTCTCAGCTGCACCCTGTGTCCACTAAATTTTGTGAAGTACTGCCTGGCCCATTATCACATTTCAGCTTCCAAAGACCAGATAAGCAACCTCCATTGTACCATCTGGATAATGCTAAATGAGGCTGACTTCCAGTTAGGTTAATGAAGCTACAAAGAGACAGAATGCTTCTGCAAACCACAGCTGATCTAGCACCTTAGAAACTCCCCATAAGACCCCAGGAAGAAGTATTTGCAAAATCTCTGAGGTGCATGTGTAGAATCCACATAACAGCATTAAATTAGCCTCCTTAATCAAATGAGTAGTTTTGCAATTTGTACATGAACAACCCCTGCTGGAATTTGATCCAGGAGCCTTGGAACTGAAAACTAGAGCTCTGCTCCTTGTAAATGAAGGCGAACTACCAATTACACAGATAAACACTGAGCTTCCTTGTTCCTTTCGCAGGTCTGGAATCATTCTCAAGCAAGGGTATCACAGCATGTAGCTGAAGAGCATTTTCCATCTGAGCCCTCGAGTCCCCAGAAGCTCTTTTTCTAGGATAATTTTAGAATGGGTAAAATACTCCTAACACTAGCCGTGCAGTAGCAGAATACCTCTATGGCAGTTTATCCCTAAAGAGCACCAAATTGTTTTCTATCAGATTTAATTTTGGTGTGATCTTAGATTTTTCTCTTTTAATAGAAAAAGGAAACTAGAAAATATAATTTAGGGTTGCATTGAAGAAAGACAAAAATCATTACTGGTTTTGAACTTTGGAAGTGTAATATCAGGTTAAAAATCCAAACTATTTAAACATAGACTAAAATGAAATGCTGCAAGAAGCTATTTTAAACAATAAGCTGTCTATTTTGGGTCTTGATGCACCAATCATTTCCTCAAAAAATAATCCATTTCTTCTTCCACCGTCTGGACCACGTGAAACTTGCTTTCTGTGAGCTGCTAGTTTCTGGGGCTTTCCTAATGATTATCTTAGGTAACTCTTACTCACTTATTATAACTCGCCTCTAGTTGCTTTATACCCACACTTGTATCTTCACTTTCAAGTTAAAAATAATATATAATCATCCGTAAAATGTCTCTCCTAGAGTACCTTAAAAACATGTTACCATTTCTCTTTTCTTCATCTTTAAGGTTTTCCATTTAATTGATCTTTTTATTTTTAATAAACTTTAATAAATTACTTCTGCTCAGTTGGTTTCTTTATTTTTCACCTTTCCTGCTCACATTTTCATACTGTATCTCTCTTTCTCAGTCTGTGCTTAATGTTCATGGTTAATTTTTCTTGCATCTTCCCCTGCTCCCCAACTATAAGCATGTTTTCCCAGGTCAAATATAAACAGTGGATTATTTGATCAGTACCTGTGTCTGTATCCTCATTTTAAAGTAGTTAGAAAAAATATTTTCCTATAGGCCAGATATTGAAAAAGATGGGACACTCTGAAAAAAAAAAAAAAAAAAAAGTGAAGGAAAAAGAAATGACCCTAATGAGTTATCTGACAGTTCTGATTCTTTTTTCTTGTCTGTACTTTTTTTTAAATTAAGTTTATCTGGGTGACATCTGGATTAATACAATTACATAGGTTTCAAGTATACAATTCTATAATACATCATCTATATACTGCATTGTGCATTCACCACCCGAAGTCAAATCTCCGTCAGTCACCATATACCGGGCTGCCAAAGGTATACAAGTGAGCATTTGTTGCTCAAGCAGTAGTTCACCAAAATCAGAAGTAGTTACGCTGATGGTAACTACTTTGAGCACCTCTTGTAATTACAGAAGTCAAATATGACTTGTATTCATCTTTTGTTATAGTTATATATGAGTATTACAATTTTAATAGTTTTTTTTTTCCTTTCTTAAAATGTGTATACATATTTTTGGCACCCTGTGTATTTGACCCCCTTTACCATCTTCTACCTCCCCCCATCCCCCCTTACCCTCTGGTAACCACTAAACTGTTGTCTGTGTCTACGAGTTTTTGCTTGTTTGTTTGTTGCTTTCAGTTTTATACACCACTTGTGAGTGAAATCATATGGTTTTCAACTTATGCTGTATAATTTATTTTGCTTAGCATGATAATCTCAAGATCCATCCATTTTTTCACAAATGACAGTATTTCATCTTTTCTAATGGCTGAGTAGCAGTCCATTGTATATATATATATACATATATATGCAAATATATATGCATATGTATGTGTATGTGGTATATATATATATATATATATATATATATATATATATGCACATATATATACCTATGTGGTATATATATATACCACATCTTTACCCAATCATCTATGGAAGGACACTTTGGTTGTTTCCATGTCTTGGCCACCGTGAATAATAAAAATCACTCTGAAGCTCATTTGTTTTTTCCTTCCATATTATTTCTACTACCCTGTGATCATCTCTGATTTCATTCATCTAATTATTATTCAGAATAATAATAATACAGATACCCACTAATAGAAGCAAACATCTCATTTTTCAGATTTAAGAAAGACTGAATCATTTAATTTGTCTTAAAGTGATTTTTAAAAATACAATAATAAAATTTTTGTCTCTACAAATGACACAGATAAGTTGTCAAATATCTTTTAAATTAAACCTGAAGCAAGATGACTTAATCAAGGACAGGATATCCTGCAATGTCTAATAATAATACAGGAAACTACATGAATACTAGCTCTCTAATATAGACCATATCATCAGATCAGAGCTTTCTTGTACTTCAGTTTTCATTTTCTAAGATGGAATAAAGGAGAGAATGAGTTACCAAAGTGAAAACACATCTGGTCAAGGAAGTCAGTGGTAAACTCTCCATAAATGGGGGCGGGTGGCGGGGAAGTTTTACAGTCCTTAAATTGGGACTAGACTAGACAGCCTCCAAAGAGTAATCCACGTATAAAATTTTATTTTCTACTAAACATTGAAATGAAAAAAAATACAGGAAAATATAAAAATAAAACGCAGAAATAACTCCCTTAAATCTGGACTATATCAAGTACACAGCAATCCAGGCCCTGGTTATAGTCTTCAACTTGAAATACAAGAATTTATTTATAATACATACTAGAAATGCATGACTAGAGTTTTTTTGTATCAGATTTTTGCCAGGAAGAAGAATCTACTGACAAATTATGCAGATTTGAAAATGGAATTAACCTGGTTTTTAAACAATGATTATGCTTAAAATTTGCATGGTTTACTCCCAGTTATTTTATAGTGAATAGATTATGGGGATGTTCAACTTTGAGTTAACAATGATTATTAATCCATTATAAGAAATCAATGTCCTAATAATGCAT
Organism: Rhinolophus sinicus; assembly: GCF_057876585.1. Lineage (NCBI taxonomy): Eukaryota > Metazoa > Chordata > Mammalia > Chiroptera > Rhinolophidae > Rhinolophus > Rhinolophus sinicus. The sequence continues at coordinate 191,258,851 of NC_142517.1, read as the reverse complement.
AGTCTGCTTAAGGTTCAACAAAAAAAGCATTCATTTATCTATGAATGTGGAATGCTGAAAATTTTGCAGAGATAAATCTGTTAGACAATTCTTTCAAGGTAATTACAGTTCAATGGAAATTAGAAGATCATTATCAGCAATAGAAAAAGTATTTGACTTAAGAGAGACACAGACTAATGAAAGAGGCAGTGGGGCTTACACTTTATTTTTATTGATAACAATAAAAAGTAATGTAAAATTTTGAAAAGCAATTATTTATAATAGTGGTTTGGCATTTTCAAGCAGTCCTAGAAGTCTGATCTGGAACTGGATGAGGAGTTAATAAAAGATTTAGCTATTGTGGAGATTTCAGAAACTAGAGGACTTCTGATAAAAATGGAGATCTTTATATTATTTTTTTTTTTCAGCTTCCATTATGGCGCTAATTGAACTTGATATTTCTTTTGTTCCTCTCTTCCAAACTTAGTTACCTGATGTTGACTATTAACCATATACCAAGAGTATGTGCACGTGTGTATACATTAAAAAGTGTTAATACAGAGGGTGATAGATGGAAGTTCAAAAGTTAGCTAATTCATAGTGGTTTCACTCAATGTTCATTCTAGAAATATGAACAACTATACGATGAGCTAAATAGAATAAACGTTTTCTTCCCAGAGACAAATGTGCCTATCTCTTCCTTGACTTTGTTCCTTTTTCCCAGAAGATGAGTAGTGGGATTGTCATTCTTGATAGAAAAAATACTTTAAAAACACAGGCTCTTCAAATAAAAAAGGAAGTCTCAACTCCCAGGAAGTAGTTCATAGAGCACAATTAAATTTTCCATCTCAGCTGTCCTAAATCTTTTCTTCCAACAATTTGAGCCACAAATTACTAAAGAAATAAATGTGTTTTGGTTTTGTTTGTTTTTTATGTTTGTTTTTTTATTTCAACATTTTCTGAACATGTCACGTGCTGGCTTATGTACATATTGTATAATCAGTCAAGTATTTGGAGTGATGTGACACTTCAAATACTATCTTAGCTTTGTTTTTTGTTTTTTTGTAAACCTGATTTAGGTGTTTTTCTAAAGTATAGTTTGTGCTTTTATGAAAAAAGCTTATGATAAGTGAAATCAAGTTCTCAGTTAAATTCAGAAGATTATAATTTTCATCATTTTATTACTACTTAGGGGGGAAAAAAGAGAGGAAACCGTAATATTCCAGTACATTTGGTTGAGTCAATAACACTTCTTTATCCCTTTCTTAGAGCAATAAAAACTGTGACTTTGCTTATTTCAATGTTTGCAGGAGGTTATGCAAGTATTCATGATGATTGAGAGATTTCATGTGTTTGGTTTAGATTTTCTATTTTGTTAATAGTGTGTATTTTAGCCTAGGTTCCTCTGAAAATAAAGCTTGAAGCAAAAACATATGTGCTGCTTCCTTTTTATGGAGTATAACCTCAGGAAAGCTGAAATCAGGCAAATTTTTGCTCAGCATTTGGGGCAATCTGTCATCTGAATGATTGTATCTCAGGAAAGACCCTCTGAGGGGAAAAAGGCAGATAATTTATTTACAGTGTCCTGTCTCCCATTGGTCAAGGGCACATCCTCCAGTAGGCTAGCTCCTCTGCTCTTGGGAGTTGTGCATGCATGCCAGCTGAGCAAGTCTCAGAGCCTCAGTGTCAACAGGGAATCCCTAGGGCGAAGGTGAGAAGTGAGAGGTATTTAAAGTGAGGATGAGGCAAAGCACCTACTGGTTGTTCCACATTAAACTGACCGGAGTCCATATAGAGCTAGCTGGTCACTGCAGCAGCAGCCGGAATCAATAAGTGCCAAAGGCCCAGGAGACAGGCAAGGCAACAGGATCTGAAGTAGCATGTAAGTGATGTGAAACGTAGTGAGTGAACGTGAGACTTGCACTGGACCAGAGGCCCCTCTAACCAGTGATTTGGTCTCTTGGAATAGCATGAAAAGCTGTAATAGTAGTTGCTATAGTCTCCATTTAAGAAGGTTAGGGGTAAAATCCAAATCAGCTTCATTTACTTTACAAATGTAAGTATTCATTAATAAAAGAATATATTTATTGTGTGCCTAAAGCATGTATGGCACTGTGCTAAGTGCTGGGAATACAAAATCATATATGATATCCTTACATTGTTTGACTAGATTGTTGCCTGGTGAAAAGACAGGCAAAAAATGATTTTTAAAGAATAGAGTGATTTTGATTACAGAAAGCTTTATATACTGTACCTCATGATAGTCTCACATCAAACTTGTGAGGTGGCTGTTGGTATCTCTCACTTAACAAATGAAAAAAAATATTAGACTTGGATGCCTTACTTCAAATTCCTCACTTGTCATAGGTGGCTTCCCAAATGCATTCTGCTCATGAATTTATACACAGTAAGTTTCTACATTTGAATTACATACATACAATTGTGTGTGTGCATGTTTATGTGTGTGTGTGTGTGTGTGTGTGTGTGTGAGAGAGAGAGAGAGAGAGAATGAAAGAAAGAGAGAGAGAGAGAGAGAGAGAGAGAGAGAGAGAGAGAAACAAGCTAGCAAATCATCACAGGTTTAAATGCCTGAACCTTCTAGAAGTTGAAACTGTATTCTGAAAGCTGGCTTAAACATAGCTACTCTTTAAAAAGTCACTCAAAGGAAATTCATTACTAGTGAAATTGGTAAAATTAGACTTGTGTAAATTGTGAAGAATCCAAGAAAACACAAAAAAACTGTCAGAAACAAACAACAATTAAAGATATGGAAGCAGTAATTTCAGAGTACTTCACTTGTGGACACATTTCATTTTTGTTATTTTTTTTACTTCAAATAAAAAAAGTAAGTAATCATATGAACAGGGTGAGAGAAAAACATAATATGAACTTTTTTTGTCATTTTGATTCTTAGGTAATTATTGAATTCCCAAATGATGAGAAATCTATATGGGCTTTATCTGTTAGCGTATGCACATTTGAAGTTTCCCCCCACCTTTCTGGGGGGAGGTGGCTCTGATGGTGAAGAAACTGATTTTAGTTGGCAAAAAAACAAAACACCAACCAGAAACAAAAACAAAAGACTGCTGAACAGTGCTGCCACCTACTGCTCAGAGAGTTGTCAAGCAATCCTGTGACTCCATTGTCCTGTGCAATGCATAGAATATGAATATGTAAGTGTTGACAGCATTCAAATGTACAGTCCATTGAATTACCTTCAGAAATAACTTCTCACACCATCTGGTAGAAAATAATTATTTTACGTCCTTTTAAAGAATTGCAGCTTGCTGTCAGTAGTGCATACCGGCTTACACAATGCTGAATTGTATTTCACACACACCAAAAATGTAAGCTGTCTGTGTGTACAAGAGTATTTTCTATTGAAATAGATGGCCATATTAGATAGGGTAATTTCTATTTAATTGTGCTAATGAAGTTTATTAGACACAGAAATAAAAAGGACACTGAAGGAGCATCACTGAGGATAAAACACATTCTTTGCTCTAAGTAGCCAAGACTGATACATTCAGCAAAAGAATGGGTCATAGAATTTTGAAGATGGTTTTCTTTAGGAAATTGTTCCAAAACTCACCAGGCAATAGTGATAGCACATCCTGTGTGCTGGCTAGCTAGACAGCCCTTACACAAGTGAAGAGACAGAACCATCCTGGCGGGAAGGCTCACTGACAAGCCAAATGAAAGTTGGCCACGGTCTTTGTTTGCTTAATAGGAAAAGTTATTACCTTTGCTTGTTATCCCAAGAAGGCTAATGGAGCTCTCAGGGGTCTCTCTTTCCAGACACTAAATAACATCAATTACAGTGATCCCAATTAAACAGGGAGTAGATGTGAAGTTAAAAATTGAACCAATAACTCCTTGACTGACATTCTCCATAACTTTCTTTTGTCACATGTGCTCTTTACAATTCTAGGTTCCTGCATTAACTCACATCACCTTAAAAATGTTTAAATAATTTTTTTTAAAAAAGCAGTGGGAGGAAAGGGTAGAAATACGTCTGTTCTACTAATGTTTGAGGTCATCTAGTGTAAGTGGAATTGGGTACCCGATTTTCTAAATATGTATTAAATCTACTATATGCAAAGTATGATCTAAGAGGTATGAAACATGAAGTGAACAAAGATATGGATTAGAATAAACTGGATTTTCAACTTTGTAATGTTTCAATTATAACTGAAATAGTCTACTGTCTAATGCTTTCTGAGCTTTTATTCATAAACTCTTCAGTATTAATAGGTCAGAATTTATATTCTCTAATTAAGTATTCTTAGATTCCAAATATGCTTGAAAGAAGATATTTCACATATCTTATGTAATCAACACATAAGTTTTAACAAAATATATCAATACAACTATAAAAATCTAGATTTATTCTAATATTATTCCACAGTATTAACCCACTTTTAAAAAGCTGCTGAATGCACTTAAGTAGTGGAAAATTGTGGAGAAACTGTAGTACAATTTTAGATAGATGTCTGGAGATTTACTTGCAATTTTTCGAAAAAGATATTTAGAGACCTGTGTATTCTAATTAAAATCCGTCTTTATATAGTTGAATATTGGACTTTCTCCACTTATGAGAATATGTAGAATTTTCATATTTTTACTGTTCCCACAACTACTATTGAGCTTTAATGGTTTAGTATTTTTTTCCTAGACAGTTCACTGAAGCAGTGCTAGTGCATTTTGTGAAATGGGATGTACAGGTACATTAAAGCAGATAAACTCTCTACAAAATAGCAAGTGAACAGATGGTTTAGTTGGCATAGACACATTTTTAACGTTAGTTAGCCTGATGCAACACAAAATGCAGCTTCCGTCCTGGGATCTATGTCTGCTTCTCTGCTATTTCCTCGTGAATGAGGTAATAGTATTGATTTATAACACATGTCTATGGAATTAAGATCCAAAGTACTCTAGTGCTATAATATGAATTTAAGAAAATGTTAGAGCTTTTCATTTGAAAATATGTCTAGTAGATACAGTCAAAAACACATTGTACACTACTAATTCTCTCATGCTTTTCTATTTTCCTTGTTTTTTTTCTCTCTTTTAAGTGATAATTAATTAGTGAAAATATTGGAGAGTCCTAGAGTATGGAAAGGGGAACATGAAAGAAATTTCAAGAGGAGTTTTATAAGCATGGTGAAATTAAACAAACCAAATTTTTGTATGTGAATAGTGCTCTCTAGAGTCGTGATATGTAGTGGCACTGAGTAATATCTACTATTTTGGTATCTTTAACACACTTTTAAAATGAGCTCAGGACTTCAGAGACCTTAAACTTTAAAGATATGAATTTAATTACACTCCTATTAAATGAGAGCACTATTTTTTTTCCACTTAATCAAATGTTAATTTGCCCCTTTCTTGGAATGTTAACATTTCATTGTTGAAACCATTACCTAGCACCTTGAATGAAAAGGCCCATATGACAATAAATAAAGCAATAGAAATCATTGGGAATCTAGGCTACAAATTTTCTGCTTGCAATCTGGTATTAAGGAAAATAAAGATGCATTGCATGAAGTGAATGTGCTATAAAAGGGGAAGAAAAAATCCTATAAATTCAATTTTCAATATCTTCTAATTTCAATACTCTGAGAGAAATAAATATTGAATCATTATTATTGTTATTATTATTATTATTATTTTGAGGTGGAATAAGATTTTCAAAGGAAATATTGGGTAATATTTACCTACCGTGACTTAATTTGGCCAATACCATATTCATATAGATATTCTGCTGTAAGTTGAGATACTTAGTTACAAAGCTACTTCATTGTTTTTCTTTTTGTGTGTGTATCAATAAGTAGTTGATCCATTAAAGAACATATGGGACACTACTTCAAACTGTATAGTGATTTTTCCATTTGTTAAAAAAAAATGGGAAGAAATAGCATGTTTATATATTTTTTTATCAAAATATTTTTATTTGAGACACAAACCGAAATTTTCTTCAGCAGAAATATATGTGTTGATCTTTATCAGGTTAAATGATTATGTGTGGTCGAGTTTTGAATACATGGTATATATTCAGAGCTATTTCTCGGTATGAGTGTCACTTAAAAGAAGTACAAATGAAAAGTAAATTGCCTAAGAGTCCTGCTTCTAGTGAAGTATGATAACTGTGGTATGAGAAAACAAGCCAAGTCTATAGATGATAAAAGTTTACTCCTGATAACTTGACACTTCCAGTGTCTAATACCTTTTGAGTACTCACTATATGCATATGCCTGACACTTAAGTTAGGCACTAATAACTACTACTTGGAACTATTAAATAGTTATTTCTAATTTTTTTGAGACAGGATGCTTTAGTCTTCAGTAGTGTAGTATAAGTCTAGGATACATTCTTTCTGATTGCTATGGGGAATGAACAATTTTGTTGACCTAGAAGCTTTCAAGAGATTCTATTTAGTTCGATCTTGTTGCTTACACCAGCCTAATATAGCTTAGTCCGTACTCTGAGTTCTATATGTCCCTCTGCCCACCTTTGCTTTTCTCTCACCCTTCATTTCCGTGGATAAGAATAGTTCTTTTGCTATTAGGCTCTTGGCAAATTTTTCATGACCACCATCTAGATACATCTCTGGGTTCTGCATCAACCCTTGTATACCACTGCTTTTTACATCCCTCCTCTGGTATCCTCACTAGTGCCCTGCCTCCCTTCTTTTTTTCAGAGCTACACCTCTTGAAAGAATAGTTTAAAATTGCTCTTTCACCATTTTCATCTCCAATTCCCTTTTTGAATCACTACAGTCTGTCTTCTGTCCTAACACTTAAGCAAAACTTTTTCAATAGCACTGCTAATGACTTCCTAAATGTCAATTCCAATTCCAATAGCATCTCTTCAGTCCTCTTTTTATATTGGCATTCCAGTATTTGACATTGTCAATCATTCCATTTTTAAAATGATATATTTCCTGAATTTCCACTGCCTTGAGCTTTGTTGGCCCTCCTCCCGTCCCCCTACCTAATTTTGTCATCTCAGTTTTCTTCCCCCACATCCCTTCTTTCTGCCTGTTGCTTACATAAGTTTCCTCTCTTTGAGTTCCATGGAAGGATCTCATCCATATCTGCAGCTTCAACCATTTCACATATTTGGGTGACTCTCCCTTCCGTTCGCATTTTCATTCAATAAATGCTGATTGCCCACCTGCGGCATACAGGCACTGCTCCAAAGGGTAGAGAGTACAACTTAAGTGCAAGTGACACATTGTCTGACCTCATAGTACTTTCATTATGCTGGTGAAACATACAATAAACAGGTAAATAAACAATATGCTTATCTATTATCAGGTAGTCATAAATACTTTCAAGAAAAATAAAACAGGATAAGGATTTAGAAACTTACAAAGAGGAGGATGATATTTTAGCGCTAACAGTTGGAGAAGTCTCTGAGGAGATTTAAGCAGAAACCTGAATAATGTAAAAGCTAGTTCTCCATATATCATTATCCAGTCAGTAGCACTAACTAAAAATTTGAACTTATCCTTGACACTTCCTCTCTCTCGTGCTCTTATTTGATGTGATATTAAGTACTGTTGATATGAGCTCTTAAATATCTTACAAATCAATCTACTTCTCTACCACAAATCAATCTACTTCTTCTACTTCTCAGGTGGTTCATCACTACCACCTTTTCTACCACCACCTTAGTTGCAGGCTGCCATCATCTCTGATTTGAACTGTAAAATAACCTCTTAGCTCCAATTTTCATTTTTATCTTTTCTCTCTAATCAGTTTTACCCACAGTAGCCAACGAGATTTCCTCAAAATATAATCTAGTCATGTTACTTCCCAGCCTTCCCACTTAAAACACCCCAGTGACTTTCATTACCCTTAGGATAAGTCAAAATTCTGATCATGGATCCATGACCTGCGTATTAGCCCCTATAGGCCCCTCTAGCCTTATCTCACACCAAGCTCCCGTCTCATTAGTTTTGTCCAGTCACATTAGATTTCTTATAGATTTGCCAAATCCCATATCCCTCTAAGCTCAGTTTTGCCCATGCTATTCCCTAGAACTGAAGCCAAATTGTCTACTTAAAGTTCCAACGATATTGTTTACTGTGTGTCTTTTGGAAAGTCACTTAACATGCCTCAGTTTCATTATCTATAAAATGGAAATAATAATAGTGTGTACTTCATGGGGTTGTTATGTAAAGTGTTTATAACTTAAAAAGTATCATGTTTACCATTATATAAATCCTTGCTGTTATATCACAGTGCCTAGAATATAATAGATTCTGAATAAATACTTGTTGAATGATAATTGATTCCCTAGTCAGCTTCTAGAGGATCCTTCCTATCTTCCTCCAAGCACACTTACATCCAGACTTCTAACTTGCATGGGAATCAAGTTATCCTTTCTTAGCTGAAGAATATTGTAGCCAATATCTACAATATTCCTCTAGGTAATTTCTCATTTCCATTAAATTAGCTTTCCCTTTATTAAACCCAACTTTATGTTTTATAACTCATCTTTAGTAATGAAATAGGCTGTAATACCTGATACATATTGATTAAGGATGAGGATAATTTTTCACAGATGGTATGTGAGCTTTCTATTTCATACTCAGATTTAATCTAGATTGCATTTGAACTATTTCTGTTCAATTTAAATATGAATATAAGCTCCTGTTCTCAACAGAAAAGAACAATTAACAGATTCATGAGTCAGAGCTCAATTTATGATATTATATGAATAACCATTTGCTAATTTAATAAACTATGCCTTAACTGCAAATGTTAATAGATGAGAATAGTAGCTGAATTTTGGACTGACTATGAAATACAAAATATTAAGACTTTACAAAATAGTTATACACTTTAGGAAATATCTTATATTCATTTTATTTTCAATATGATGGTAATTGTACTATACTATCCAAAACATTTCAATACTGTAATAACATGAAAATGCAAAACTTGTTTTCAAGTTAAATTCTGTGTAGGTCTGCCAGATGATTTTCATAAGAATTCAGAAATGCTATCACCAATAATTTAATTAAACCTTATTTATCAAACTGTATGTGTGGGATACACTATTAGGTACTAATGATTATTAATATCTAGACATAAATAATTTTAGTTCATAAAATAATTAAATTTGATGCTAGAAGTGTAAATAGAATAATGGTTAATACATTTATTCATTGGTCTTCTTATTTGGGAGCAATGAAAGATATTAAATATGTATACTTGAATATTATAATTTGTCCAAAGAGATTTTAAATATTGTAAGAGTAGGAAAGGTGCTTTTAGTTATTTTTTAATCTCTCACAGTTCTTAGTTCTGCATATCTTTTAGTGAACTAACTAACCTCTCTCTTAGTTGTAAGATGATATATGATATGTGATCTCAGTGCTAACAGACATCTAACATAGATCTACATACATTATTTTAAACATTTCATTAAAGTAATTCTTTGTTTCAAAAATATTTAACCTGTTTTTGTGTTTAATCTTAAAAGACTAACTAAATGTATGTTTTAGTGCAGTATAGCTCTACTGAAAAAATATTCTAAACTTTATTCATTCTTTAAGATGTATTTCAAGTCTCATTATTGCTAACAAACGTTGCTAAGTCCTCCATTTGGAATTCATCTTTTACCTCCATGTATGCACAGCTCTTTGTACCTCCATTATAGCATTTATCACAATCCACATCGCATTATATCTGCGTGTGTGTGTGTGTGTGTGTGTGTGTGTGTGTCATGTTGAGCGGATTTGAATGGATGTGCCCCTGTCACCTCTAGAAGATTGTAAGTGACTGCAAGAGTATTTTGCCCAAGTTAATTATCCTCCAACAATATTTGGATTTAAACTCATCTTTTCTGGGATGCAAAATTCAGAAGAGTCTCCTTCAATGGTATATTCTGATTTAAGTTAAAAATAATAATGATAATAATAAGGCTAAACAGTTTTTTACTGTGAGGTTTCTCCTCATTTGTCAAACCTCAGTCATATTCCTTATAACATACATTCTAAATGAAGTGTTCAATTTTGTAAAGACTGTGATTTAAACAGTCTACTAATCACTTATGTCAAAAGTTGGATTTTGTTTCTTAGTAAATCTTATGTAGCACCTCATTTTAAGGTCTGAATAGCTTAAATCTCCTGATACTGACAATCATTTACATGCAATCACAATATACAGAAGCAGAAACTAAGTTTGGCTGGAGTGTATTTAACAAAAACATTTGTAAAATCTTTATGGATATAGAACTGTTTTATAAAAATGTTTGTCTTGAGTGTAGTTTCTGTGTGTTTCCAAATATTTAAAATTAATAATGTAGTTCTAAGCAGTCTGTTCATGACAAAATTCAAAGAAAGCGCCATTATATTTTAAGAGACTTTATTTTTTTGCCAAAAATATGGTTTTTCTACCAGAATATCAATATTTTAAAAAATGACTCCATTTTATTTTCATATCTTTGCATAAGATTATGTTTACAGTGTCATTATCCACAAAAGCCTTCTATAGAGTATTTTTTTTCTTATAATTAGAACAGTAGGAATTAATGACAGGTTAGGGAAGCTTACTGTTTTTATAATAATGAATTGGACTATTTGAATGGGTAAAAAATGTTAATACAGTGATTATTTCAGACTGAGCTAAGTCTTGTCATAAAAAAGTATTAAATTTGCATTAGATGTTTTAAAAATGAAATTGAATACTGTAAAGCCATATAAAGGTATTCCAACTTTTCCAAACATTATTACAGTTGTGAAGAAATACAGAAGTTATGATTCAAATAAATTCTCTCTGACAGCAAAATAAACCCACTGATTTTTGTAACCCAAGGACACCAGTTTCATTAAACACATATATTTAGTTCTTTGTTGTGTATGTGTTACTTCATTGTACTACTCTTTCAGTGGTTTATAAAGGGCCTATAGTTTTCTTAAAGTAAGGACCTTTTAGATAAATATTGTATGTTGTGACATGGGAAAAAGAATCCCTACTTGTAAAAACAATATGACAGTTAAAAATTAAGTTATGTAGGAGACATGGATCATTTGTAATTGAAAATATAGTGGGGATTATTGGAAGTAAATTTGTTAAAATAAATTACATAGTGAAAAATATCTTGTTCGTATGATTGGAAAAAAAAACATACTCTTTTATTTAGTCTCATTGTTTTAATACATATATGTATTCATCTGATGCTATACAATCACAGTCTGATCCTGTTAGATTTTGATATTTAGCTTAAAATAAAGTTTTAAAAATACAATTTTGGAGAAAATGATTTTACTTTTAAAATGTGTGGATAGAAAGAAATAGATTGTGACCTATGTGTTGGTTGGTGGTAGTAAGAAAGCCTTTTGAAAAAGTAACCAGCTTCAAAACGCACACTAATATCCAAAATCATTCTGAGTATCTAAGAGTTTTTCTAACAATCATGCATTTTTTTTTACAAAGTTGGTTTTGTTTATTTGTCCTGATCTTTCTCTTTTTGCCTCACTTCCCTGTTTACACTCTTCCCTGGATGAATCTACAAATCTAATTATTCTCTTTCTCTGCTTCAGAGGACAATAAAATATCCAAGCCAGCTGATGAAATCACAAGCTTACAGTTCTACCATGGACTAGCCCTCAGCGTTCTTTGGCCACCTTCACTTTGTTCTCACTTTGTGAGCTTTCTTTCTCACTCTCCATGGACACCTGCTTTACAAGTGCACACAGTGAAATCCAGACAATTTTCCTCCTTTGGGCCTTTACAAACCTCTTCTCTCTGACTCACATTTCCTTTCATTCTCAGCATATGTTAATCTCTTCTAATTTACTGAAAAAAATAACAATAGTAGGACATGAACTCCCACACTGTTTCTCTCTTCCATCTCCCCATTATTCTTGCATTGCCGATTTAGAGAAAGTAATGACTGCCTATTTAATTCACTTACTTTTAAAAAGAGGATAATTTTTCTTGACCATTATTTATCTCGCTTACCCTCGAGTCCACTGAAATCTAGTGGCTTTTACCAAGGACACCAAGTCTATGGACTAGATTGTGTCCCCCCCCCCCATCCCCAAATTCATATATTGAAGGTGTAACCCCCAAATGATGGTATTTAGAGATGGGAGGTAATTAGGTTCAGATAAGGTCATAAGGGTGGAGTTACTGCTGTTTTAAGAGACAGAGAGAGCTAGTTTCCACACCCTCTCTGCCATATGAGAGCACAGTGACAAACTGGCTATCTGCAAGCCAGAGAAATTTACCAGCCTCCAGAACTGTCGAAAATAAATTCCTGTTGTTTAAGCCACTCAGTCTGTGGTATTATATTATGGCAGCCCTAGTTGACTAATATAGATTTTGATACTGATAATGGGGTGCTGCTGTAACAAACCCATAAACATGGGGACACGTCTTTGCAACTGGGTATTGGGTAGGGGCTGGAAGAGTTTTTAGGTACATAATAGGAATATGGACATTAAGGGTGATTCTGATGAGATCTCAAATGGAAGTAAGGAACTTACAATTAGAACTGGAAGAAAGACTGTTCTTGTTATAAAGTGACTAAGAACTTGGTTGAATTGTGTTTGGGTCCCAGTATTTTTCGAAAGGTAGAACCTGTGAACAATCAAATTGGATGTTTAGCTGAGAAGATTTCCAAGTTGAGAGGGACCCAAAATTTTGCCACCCCAAAACATGCCTTTTCGGATATTGATTTTAAGCTGGGTATTAAACAACAAAAGACTCAAAAAGAACCTTTGACCCCACCCCTTCCTGCCTAAAGGAATTCAGATAGAAAAACCTGCTTCAGGAAGGGAAATTTAGAATATTCACATTAGCACATACCAGACCAGAAGAAATCTAGCAAACCCTGTCTCTCTCTGTGTCCCATTGTTTTTGGTTGTCCCTGCAAGAATTCTTTTTTTTAACCACATGTCTGCTGTTTGATGGTTACCTGTCAGTGGTCTAGTTTCCCTCTGAAATCCCAGATCCCTGCTCCCATTCTCTTTTGTCCAGAAGAGTATATAAGCCTCAACTGCCCAAAGTATTGCAGGTCTCATACCTTATGACACTGTCCCCATGTACATCCATAATAAATCTTGGACATTTTCTTCTGTTAATCTGTCTCTGTAAATTTGATTGCTAGTTGAGCTAAAAGAACTCAGAAGGTGAGAGGAATATTGTTTGCATGCCCCCACATAAGCAAGTGTTGAAGGAGGGCTTGTTACTCCTAACTGATTATAATACATAAAATGTGAAAGCAAAGAAATGACTTGGAGAAGGAATTGTTAATCAAAAAGGAACCAAACATGAAGCTTTGAAAAATTCTCAGCCTATTCATATTGGGGGAAAAAAATGGAGAACACATTTTGAAAAGAACATCAAGAGTATGGATGGACTATAACTTGAGAGTTTATGGGATGATACGAGCAGGAACATTTCCAGTTTGAACAGAAGAAGAGATGATAGGACAAAATGAAAGAAGGCTGTCAGACTCCCTCAGTAGCTTCTCAGGATGATGGAGCTATTTGGCTGCAAATGTGCACTATTCTTTAAGAGGGAAAAATGTCCTCAGAGTCAATTTAGAGATTATCAGGCCTACTGTCTTGGTTTCAACAGGTCAGATGGCCTCTGCCCAAAACTTGGGGCCAGGACTGCCCTGTGGAGCTGCAGAGCACGTGACATTACTCAGCCCAGCTCAGCTATGGAGGCAGGACCTCCACCCCAGTAGTTCCTGAAGGGAGAGCACTGAACCAGAGCTTTGAGATCTGATGGACTTCACCTTGCTAGAATTTGGACTCGCTTGACACCCATGACCCTTTCCTCTTCTCTATTTCTCCCTTTTGGAATGGGAATATCCTATCCCTGTGCCCCCCCACCCCCATCCCCCATGGTATTTTGGTAGCAAGCAACTTGTCTGGTTTTACAGGTTAACTATCTGGAGAGAAACTTCGCCCCAAAATGAAACAGATACCTCAAGTCTCATCCATATCTGATTTAAATTATATTTAGATGAGACATTGGACTTCAGACTTTAGAGTTGATGCTGAGATGCATTAAAACTTTTGGGGCTTTGGAATGGAATGATTGTAATTTGCATGCAAGAACACAAATTTTGAGAGGACAGGGGTAGAATGGTATTTTTTGTGATGATCTGAGATGACTAATACACCAATATTCCTATTTCCGAAATGAAGGCTCTCTGTTCAGTTTTCCTTTATGACTTTTTAATTGCACTGACACTGTCACTAGTTTCACCTTCTTGAAATTCTCTCATTTCATCTCCAACTCCACAATATCACTCTGTCCTGTTCTTCTTCCCTGAATCTATTACTTATAGTCATTCTTACTGGTTTCCTTTTCTGTTGCTCTTGCATTTAACAATAATGTTTTTCCTGAGTTTGACCTGGAAAAATTCTGCATTGTGTAACCCTCTCTTATAACTGTATTATTACTACTAAGCTCCTGTCTTTATCTGCTGCTCTCAACTTAAAATTAAATTCCAAGTTATTGCCTTAGTCAAACCCTAAACTGTGGCTATCTGAGCTAGTATGAGAGTATTGTCATGAATCTCCTTGATACTTTCTAATCTATTTTATCATTGTCTATTCTTCACGCAACTTCCAAATCAGATTATGCCAATTTGATCATGTCATCAAAACTTCCAGTGACTTCTTTGCACATCATATTAGGTAGTTCTGTTAAGTTAGACACTCAGTTGTGGTATTTCTAACCCTTGTCAATTTATGTCACATCCTCACAGAACTTTGTGGGTGTGTCTTTTTTTCCAGACATATCATTCGTTACCTTTTAGGATTCTGCTTTTTTACATGCTTTTAACGCTGTCTAAGATATTCTTTACTGACTGTATTATAGCCAAAAATGTAAATATCTATTTTCATTCAATAGCAAGCTTACATTCTACCTCTTCTGTGAGACCTGTAATCAACACAGAATGTGTTACCTTCCCCTTTTTCTGTACTTTTGAAAAACTTCCTTTACACCGTCTGTTGTATCCACATATTTCTCGCACACCAGATTATAAATAGCTTGAAAAAAACCTGTCATCTTTGTATAGAAAACAATGAGCAGAGTTCCCAACAGTATATATATAGCTATTCAGTAGATGACTGCTAAGAGAAACAAGGAAACTTTATCGTTTTCAACAATCTGTAGAGTGAATTGTGCATACAATGTATATGTACATACAATAAGCTAGACAAAGATTAATAGAAAATAAATAATACTTGTTTTTTTCTACCGGTTCTTTTAAGTAGCAAATAACCTAATGGAATATGCATACATAAATATAAATATAAGGAGGACCTGATTTTTATACATAATAAATTCATAAAAGAGGCAAAAGTAAAAATCTGAAATGTGAACAATAGAGCTACATGTTATAAGTGGGGTTCAATTATAGATAAGAGTATCATAAAACATCTAAATTTGCTTTACCTTTACTCCTTCTGTGCAGTGATGGATTTACAGCTTTTTCCCCATGTACTTCAATTTTTCTATTTTTAAAATCAATATATAGTCATCCAGCTTAAGTTCAATAAGTGTACAATAAACACTAAAGATATGCTAGTTTCAGCATAAATAATGATATCTCCGTTTGTTTTAATTTTATTGATTTCATGAAAACATTATTCTTAACATATTCATTTTCACCCCATTTTCTTTTTAACATTAAGGAAATAAGGAAAGTGTCATTCAGGTAATTGTATGAAGAAATGAAAGTATACAAGCACAAAACAAAGTTTTGCTGAAATTAAACTATTGCATAAAAGACAGCAATACTGGGATATATGGTTGTTGATTGATAGATGATCTTTGGGATTCTAAGTTTAAAAGTATGCTTGAAATGTCTCAGAAAAAAATATTAATTAAAATGTATTGGGGTGAAAATGGTTAGTAAAATTACATAGGTTTCAAGTGCACAATTCTTAATACATCATCTATATATCACATTGTGTGTTCTTCACTCAGAGTCAGTTCTTCTTCCATCACCATATATTTGACCGCATTTACCTTCATCTACCACACCCCACACCCCTTATCTTCTGGTAACCACTAAACTCTTGTGTATATCTATGAGATTTGTTTCTTTGTTTGTCTTGTTCCTTTTTTGTTTTCAGTTTTATATCCCACATATCAGTGAAGTCATATGGTTCTTGACTTTTTCTGTCTGATTTATTTCACTTAGCGTAATAATCTTAAGATCCATCCATGTTGTCGCAAGTGGCACTATTTCATCTTTTCTCATGGCAGAATAGTATTCTATTGTGTATATATGCCACATCTTCTTTATCCAATCATCTATCGAAGGACACTTTGGTTGTTTCCATGTCTTGGCCACCGTAAATAAAGCTGCAATGAACATCAGAGCACATATATCTTTACAGATAAATGTTTTCAGAAATTTGTAAGTTGTTTTAAAGCTGAAATTTTGAAAACTAAGAATCATCTATAATGTAAGGTGCTGAACAAACAGGACAATGATAATAACTAACAATGTTGAGTGTTTACTATTGAACAGGTACTTTTCTAAGAGTTTTACATTCACTAACTCATTTACTTCTCATAATAACCTATGAGAAAGGTGCTATGATTATCACCATTTTGTACATGAGAAAGGTGCTATTATTATCCCCATTTTATAGATGAAAATACTGGCAAACTGAGAAACAAACATAACTAAGGTCACACAGATGTCTATAGTGAGTGGTTGAGCTAATATTAAAGCTGAGAAGTATTGTTCTACAGCCAACACTCATCACTGTATCTCTCTCTCTCTCTCTCTCTCTCTCTCTCTCTCTCTCTCTCTCTCTCTCTCATCAAAGATGAACAGAAGTGGGCTGAAAATGACCCTTTAGAACGTGGTTTGTGTGATGTATATTTTCAAGTTCCTTCCATGGGAGGTCTTAATTACATAGTCTGTGAACTGGAGAGGAGTACAAATGAAAAGGGCAGCTTTCAAATTCCATTTTGTCAGTGTGCATGCGCAACACGCTGATCTTCCACCTTTGTAAAACTATTATAGTATCTAGCACAAAACCCCAAAGTTTTCTAAATGTAAAATTGTTCACTAATCAATTTACAACATAGAGGCAAGTAAGCTTGAAAATTAGTAGGGATTTAATATCAAGAAATGAACAAAGGGCTGATATGATAAAAATCACTAACATTAGAAAATTACTTACAACAATATTAGACAGTTATTGTCTTTTTTTCCACTGTCTTTACTTTTAATCGTTATGAGACTATATGTTTGTGACTATATGTATTATTGTCGGCAGTGCCTTCTCTCAAAACCTGGTGATTCAAAGGAAATAGGAGGAATATGGATGAATATAAGGGGTAGAGAGAGGAGGAAGTCGATCGATCAACTACTGCTTATTGGCAGTCTAAACTGTGAGGGATTGGAAAACGTGAGGAGTGTCAAACTGACTTATGTCATCTCAGCAGGAGGGCACCAATCACAGCCCCAGGCAGTTAACAATCCATAAGGGTTTGAGGCAAAAGAATGAAAGATGGTCAGATTAAATTTCTAACTTTTAGGATTAGAGAAAGCCAAAACATAACTTTCTACTTCTGTCCCTCACTTTGGCATTTAATTCTCTTAAAAAATAGTTTTACAAACCAATCAGATCAGTATTTGAGTGCTCAAATGGGAATCAGGTGTATTTGAGTTATTTTCTACTCTTCACCTGAAACTGATAACGTTAGGCAATATGCTGTATAGTTATTTTAAAACTTGGGCACAGACGACACAGTGTAATTTATAAATATATGTTCTTTCTGCTTTACATAAACTTTGATTTAGCCACACACTGAACGTTGTTCTACAACAATGCTTAATAATCTCAGGGTTCAGTTTTAGGTAAGTAGACAGATTGATATAAAGAAAATTGGACGTGGTGAGGTCATATAACAGAGAGACACAATCTACTTTGAAGTTAGGAAAGGCTTTATGGAAGAAATGATATCTCATTGTGATCTAAGAGACTGTTAGATTTAACCAAATATGTCTGAAGCATGGTAGGAGAAGTATAACAGTGTATGGTGAGGGGGTGTTCCAAGTAAAGGGAAAAGTAAGTTCAAAGGCAAAAGAGCCAAGATAATTTTCCCATTGGCTTGGGACATAGAGATCCAGTTGAGGAATTCCAAGAAAGAAAAAAGCTAGAGGTACAAACAGAGTCAAGTTGCTTGTGGACTTTTTTTTTTTTTTGTACAGGAGAGAAAAGGTGGTTCACTGCATGTGCACAAGGACATATATGTATGTGTGCGGGAGGGTAATAGAAGATAAGAAAGTGCCAGAAAGTGCATGGAGGCAAAGAAATCAGCATTGCCACAGGGGCTCCATCTGTGGGTTTAATGGCTGCAGATATCAGTGCAGCCCTTGGTGCCCTAAGAAAAAGCACCAAGAGTATTTATGGACATCCATGAGGCTCCCCAGAAATACCACATTTCTATGCTGTAAGTAGCTGTAGGTTCTTCGGAAACAAGTTGGGCCTAAAAATAATGAAATATGTGTCATTCCTATGACACCGTATGTATCCTGAAGCCTATGAAGACAGCAGAAACTCAGATGACAACTCTTTGCCAGTTAAAAATAGAGATAGACCATCTTCCTTTTATAGTCATGTGATGATATCTGATCCTATGGTGGTGATATTGATCTAGAAATGAGCCAAGGAATAAAGCAAGAATCTCTTTCTCTTGTGTCCTATGCAAAACATTACAATTCTGTCAGAGGGAGAGTACAATAAAACAAAGGAATTGCATGAAAAAGGGTTTCTAAATCAATTCTAAGGAACTGAGATGAAATCTGGAAGCTCTAGTTCAGATACTTTTGAGGATTTTGAAGAGGAGCATGAGTCAGAGCTGGCAATTGGGAAGCAGCTGGTTGACTTTCAGAAGAAAGGATGTAGGTACCACCACTGCAAGTTTTACATGTGCTGGGTAAGCATTTGCATAGTTGGACCAGGTCCATTGGTGTCCAAATAAGACAGAGGCAGTAGTCATTGAAATTCTTTAGTTCTGTACAATGGCAGAAGTTTTGCTTTGTAATAAGGATACGTCATAAAAAGCGATATAATTACCTTAAGAAGGAAAATTGTTTAGACATATCCCCCACTAGTGAACCTTCTGGCTTTCAACCAGTAGCATGCAACTCCATGAAACCACAGAATATTAGTAATGATCTGTTTGTGTTCAATTATAACTAAGGTGTCCGATATTCAACCTCCTCCCTGTAGTGTGTGAATGTATTTGCACAATATGTATGCTTAGAGAAAGGCTCAGCTTCTATCTGTTCATCTAGAGGTTGCGGTATTAATAGGTTGTACACTTCATTGATTTTTAATTAATTTATTGAGAGACACAGCGGATAACTGCAGCCCACAGGCATGTTCATTTTCATTGCAGTCCATGTCTTTATTGATCAGCTGCCTAAGCAGCAGAAGTAATCCATTTTAAGTATACTTCTCTGAGAGAGTGTGGACACTATACGATTCACTCGTCCCGTTGTAATGATATTGGCAAGAGGTCAGTGAGAGGGGAAAACTGTAGCATGTTTAGTATTCTCTTGGTCCAGGCCGATAAGCTTTTTACCTACTATTTATTTAGTAGGAAAGCAGTGTTTTTTCACATGTGCTTTTAAATCTTACTTTATTTATTTGTTTATTTTATTATTATTTTGTTGTTTCTTGAAGAGAATTTAGAGTCCCAAGAAGGCTGCCCTGTAAATTCTTCCAATGAAAGTTTCCAAAAGCTTATAAAAGGTGGTAAATTAACTTTTTGAAGAAAAGATAGGGAACAAGAAGAAAAACATTCTGTTATCCCTGCCAGCCTCAGGAATCTGTAAATGGTGTCCTCATTCACTTCTTCCTGGTATTGTAATGTCATCTTTGGGGGTTTGGCCTAAGTGCTGCAGGGCTTGCTTTCCTCTATCCCGTCATAAATATTGTAGACTTTTAAATTTGCTCCACCTACACTACAAAAACAAAACCAAAAACAAAAACAAAAAAGACGCCGCTACCTGTAATCCAAAAATGCCACTGTCAGTCAAGTGACAAGCAATCTTTAAATTGTCCAAAATACATAGTTCAATTCACAAACAGTTAGTTTGTAAAGTGCCTCCAGAGGCACCATCTTTGCGGAACCCAAAGAGAGCTGTTTCTAAGCGTTAAGTACGTATTATGCACAAAAGTTTTAGCTTCATTGAAGTCTTAGGGAACCCATTGCCTGTATAACAATCATTTGTTATACTCATATGTGCTGTCTTTTGTTAGCTTCATATATTGTTTTATAATCTACTGGCTATAAAGGTAAAAGTATTGCCTCTAGGGTAAAGATGCCTGCAGTCAAATCTTGTTTCTTATAAGCTTTGTCCTTTGCTAGCTATCACCATTAGGCGAGTATTTTTCTCTGTGTGTCAGTTTCCTCATCTTAAAATGGGAATAATAGTAGTAGAGATCTCATTGAGTTCTTCTGAGTCCCTGTACATATACAAAGCACTCAAAACTGTGCCCTACCACAGAGTGCTTCATTAAATGTTAACTTTTATATATACAACATGCATAATGATAACATACACAATTATATTTTGTCTTCCCCATATGATTTTAGTGTTCTCGACTTGTAAGAAACCTCTCTATGTGTATCTTCCACAGTGACTATTTATACCACTGTGTGTCTGGATTCTCCTACACTAAAATTAGTGCTGAATAGTAGATAATTTATATTGTTAAACAAATTTATAGCATTGCACAAATAGTGTTTGTGCTCAATTCAATTTGTTTGTAGTGTCAAAGTCATGGAGGTAAGTTTGGTGCTCATCAATAGGGGAATAGACAATAAGTTGACTGTGCATGCTTGTGTTAAATATATATATGCTTGTGAGTTTAATTTCATGGAACAATGATAAGCAATAAACTGGACTATGTATAGCAACATGGTTGAATCTAAAAAAAAGCATAATGAGCAAAACGTGATCCTACTTAGTGCGCACCACTATTTATGTATTAGAAATAACACAAAATGCTTTTGTTAAATGCAGATAAAAATAAATAAAATATGTATGAAGGAATGGAAACACATACATTAAAAACACTATTATGAATATTTATGATGGATAGAAGAATGGGATTGGGGTGGAGAGTAGAGGGGAACAGTGATAATACTGCACATAAATTATAGAGTATGGTTAGCTCAAAATTCCATGTACCTGAGGTCCTAAAAGAAAACAAAGAAAAGCGGCATACATATTGCCTTAGGTGGACTTCCAGAAAAGTCTCTGAGACAGATTTGCATGCAGGACATTTTTTGTTGTTGTTGGCAAGTATGCTCAAGAACAATATCCAAAAGGCAGTGAAAAAGCATTATTAGGTAGAGGGAAAAGTTGGGCTATGATGAAATTGCACCAGAGGTCTCATCTAATCCCCAGGGTACCCTGGAACTGGAATAGCTCATCAAAGTTGCCCAAGGGGGTGTGGCCTTTGTAACCATGCATCAACTAATTACTGGATGTAGCTGCTTCCTGTGAAAGGGTAAAATACCCAGAAAAGTGGCTCCATTTTCAGTTAGGGGGGCAGTGCCCCAAAAATGATGCAACTGAGATGGGAGCCATCATCAGTCAATACACCCAGAAGCTGAGAATATGAGTCCATTGATCCTGAAGAGGTTCTAGGGTCTACTACATGCGGGGCGGGGGGGCGGGGGTGCACACCCATGCATGAGCACACTCAGATATATCATTGGGACACTGAAAACATGTTTCAAATAGCAACAAATAATGTTTTCATTACATATTATTAAAATGACAGAAATTTGGTTATCCTCAATTTCAAAATCTTAAGAACTGCAACTGACCAAGTCTCTTAAAGATCAGATGTAGATACAAGTGAAAGATATGAGAATTAACCATTTTTAACTCCAAGCCAGTCTGAGACAATCATGTAAATCTGCTTTCTTCCTCTGAGCAGCGTGATAGGAAGAACATTCAGGAACAAGTAGAATGAGACACACAAGTCACTACACCTAACACTGCTCGACAGCCAGTAGGTATTTCAGTTGGCTGCCGATTCTTTTGTCTTACAGTAGTCAAATAGTATTTTGAATAAGAGGGCTGGAATTGAGGTTATTTATTTATTTAGCAAACCATGGTATCTTAGAATATTGAATGTTCTAGGTGTTTTACAAATATTAAGCCATTGAATCCTGAAGACAATCCTCAGGTTAGGTATTATTATTATCTCCATTTAGTGGATAAGAAAAGTACAACCCAAATAAATTTGCCCAAGTTCACACAGCTACTAATAGCCAGAGTTTATTTCTGATCCGTCACCTTAAACATTCGGTGCACTGAACTGACTTTTACTAAAACATATTCACGGCTCTCGCTAAACATTTGAAGGGAGGCATCTACTCTACCTCTTTCCTGACTGTTGTCTGTGTCTATTATTGGACCATGATTTAATATTTTAGATGGATATATTTTACAGTTCCATCTATCCTGGAATAAAAATTTAAAGCTAGAGGACACCTCAGAGATCATTTAAGCCAATCTGTCACTTTTATAGGAGAGGTGAAATGAGCACCTATGGTCGTTAACCCAGTGAGCAGCATGTCAGGACTTCTTCTACCTCACAACATTCAGTTCTGTATGCTTTCTACTCAGCCATGAATCAGCTTTGGCTGGTTGACAAGACTTCTCAGTTGATTCAATTACAGAGCCCCCTTAGTTCCCCTTCATGCACTATTTGGATGAAGTCAGTTAGTTCTTTAAAAAAAGTCCGCCTTTTTTCCCTTGACCATGCTCATATCTTTAGCCCTAACAGTAGAGAGCATTATAATTGTTCTTGTCATTGTTTTTCCTGGTAGAATTGCTTTTAGAAGGAAAGGTAGAAAAAGAGTGATTTTCATTTGAAGCTCCTTTCCTGAAGCTCCTTGTTATTGAGAAAGCTTCTGGTTATTAGAATGAAAACAGGAAGAAAAACATGTCCTCTTGCTAACTCCAGAGATTAATGCCTGTGAGAGCTGATTGCAGCTTGAAATTTTTAGCTCCATATATGTGTTTGATGAAATTGTCACATGGCCTATATGTGGGAAACGAAGATCTATTGTCAGATATAGTCTGGTCTCTCTTGACTTCTGTTAGCTTCCTGTAGCTGGGCAGAATACATTTTCACATTGGATTAAATAATAATAATAATAATAATGATGATTTTTGCTAGACAGCTGTGACTCAAATATCATAAGATTAAAAAGGTCATTGCTAGATGTTCTTCAATAGCAATGTTTTAAAACTAAGTGTCACTGTTTTGTTTTGTTTTTCCATAGAGCAGTTTATATATAAGTCAATTCTAACCACAGCTTAAAACTTTAAATTCAATTATAATAAAATTATCCTTGGATTCTGTATTAAAGTGCATTTCTGAAAGTCAAGAGTAAAATTTGACTTTCCCTAGGTTCTCTGTGTTCACTGACATATAATTTAAAAGGTATGAGCAAAATAGAAAATAAGTAAGCATTCATTGAAAAGTTATTATAACACACAGAGCAAAAATGAAAAATGATAAAATTCTGAATGGTTTAGATAACGGTAAATTCTGAATACTTTGTGTAAAATCAGACTTATAGTACCTGGATCAAAAAGTAGATAAAATGCTCCTAAAACTCATCTACTGAAAACTCCCCTTAGTGCTGAATGACAAAAGGCAGATACTTTGGTACAACACGTTTACTATTTTATTCACCCATGGAAAATATTATACAGCATTGAAAACTTTTTGACCTCTTTTGTAACCTTTATTTCACTAAATTCCTGAATCTGTGATCTATTTATGGAGGGCACCAAATATTTTAATAGATTCCCTACATTTTTCTTCTCCTATATGGCAGCATCCTCAGGTGAGTCATTATTAAAATAATACTTCCAACAGTAATTATTCTAAAACTTGTATCTACACATTAATCATGATGAGTAGGTTGTAGATATATATATATATATATATATATATATATCACCATTTGCAAACATTTATTGAACACCTACTGTGATATATTAGTTGAGGTTCACAGATTTTCTGAAATAAGCAATTCATTTAATGAAGGTATATGATTCTTGTGTGTGCTAGGACTATATCCAGCTATGGAACAATGATAAGAACATGCTTATTCTGCACTTATTACATGCCAGTTACTATTTAGTGCTTTACATGTAACCTATTTAATCTTCACAACAACCTGTGAGATAGGTGCTATCATGGCTGTTTTAGAGAAGAGAATGGTAAGTGACAAAGTGTTTAATTAACTCACCAGAGTCACACAGCTGGAACATGGCAGAGCTGGGGTTTGATCCAGACAACTGACTCCAGAATCTGCACTCAAACTCACACCACCATCCTGCATACCTTGGGGACAAAGCAAGAACTGAGTTCCCAATTCACACAATTCAAATTCCTGCTATATTATAAATGGTTCTATAATTTAGCTGAATGTTAAATAGAAATACAAACAAGTCAATCACCATTGCCTTGAAATTTACAGAAACATCTAAAACTATTTTTTTTTTCTGTGAAAGTAACTGGAATATTTTAAAGGTATATGACTTCACTGTGTACATTGATTTCTACATACCCACACAACCCTGTGATCCATCAAAAGAGCAGGTAGGCTTAAATATATGCAGATTTAGAGTTCCACATCAGGGGATCAAATCCATGTTCTCAGCCAGATGACTTGGAGCAAGTAACTTGTGCTCTCATAGCCTTGGTTTTCTCATATTTTAAATGTGATGAAAACAGTATGCATCTCATAAAGTGAAGTTAACGACCGATGAGGAAGTGTTGAGTATAATTCCTGCCATGTTCTAAGTGCTCGGTCAATGTTAGCTGTGGTTGTCAGTGTTAGTATTCCCATAACGTACTTCAACTGAGCTGACATGGCAAGGATGTGGGAGTTGCTACAGCTCAAAGTCAAAGGTTTCTTTTCAACAAATGCAGCATTCTTCTATCATAATGAATGACTCTTCTTTAATCATCTTTGAACTTCAAGGGACATCAGTTTATTTTTGTCACTGCCTTTTCTAATAACTATCTTCCTCTTTAATGCCTCACACTCTGATTTAAGGAGTGGTTTCATTTTAAGGCAATCTAGCAGAGAATGTGACTCTAATGAGATCTTCCAGTAAGAAAATCCTACCTTAATGATTGATGTGGAGAAGCCTATTGTGAGCAATCCATAGATGATTCAACACTCTAATTCAGGGTGTGAAAGTAGGACTAAGGTGGCAGTCATAATTAAGGCTTTGAAAGTGTGCATCTGTACAATGATATTTCATAATTACAAAGCAACCATAACAATGTATTTTGATGGTTTGGTAATGATATAGATGCTTCTGGTTGTATTTATTTTAATGATGGTTGGGTGGGTGGGACAATTGTATAGCAATTATCATCTGGTTTCCTCAACTGATTTTTTTATTGTTTTGAAGAAAATACATTTTTTTCTGGACAAATAGCAGTGCACTACAAGGTATTCTATCACCTGCTGAGGCGTGGTGTATAGAATATGTAGGAGCTTTTCGAGTTTTTGAAATTTTGCTTGTGATGTAAAATGCATCAGTAGAGTTTTGGTGAATGGGACATTTCTTAAAAGGACAAAATTATTGAAAATGAATTATCTCCAAGGCAATACATTTATTTA
The DNA here is from genome assembly GCF_057876585.1 of Rhinolophus sinicus. Lineage (NCBI taxonomy): Eukaryota > Metazoa > Chordata > Mammalia > Chiroptera > Rhinolophidae > Rhinolophus > Rhinolophus sinicus. The sequence continues at coordinate 191,233,175 of NC_142517.1, read as the reverse complement.
TTTACTTTTTGATCCTTCAAGTCATCTAAGGGCTATATGTTTTCAGATTCACTTTATTCTAGGAATTGTGAAGTTGGCATAATCAAGTGAAAAGCACAGTTTAGGAAAAGGGGCAGAAACTCCATAAATCCCAATCGTGGGTGGATTTCAAAAAACGCTCATACATGTGGTGTCACCCAACTGCTGACTGATTGGAACATCTCAGGCAGTATCTCCAATGGTTGTGTTTAATGGGCATTTATATAGAGTTTGGCACATGATGTCGTTTGAAGCAATCTTCTCTTTCCACTACGCTGAGTATACAGTTCATAATTTTTTGACCTGTGTGATTTATGTGTCTGTTTTCTACAGCTTTTATTTTGATATCAGAAACCGTTAATCTTTCAAAGTCCTGCAGTTGTAATATTAACTGCACACAGCACTGATCTGCAATTTGCATGAGAGTATGCTTTAACCATTTTATAATAATTCTGATTTGCTTTTGAATGACAATTTTTTTTACCACCTAAATCCTCAAATAAAGAATCCCTCCTAACTCTTTAATAAAAATATGTTTATTTAAACAAAATATATTCACTCTAGCCCTCTGAGTTCATTTCTTTGGCATTATATCAACCTTTTAGTTAAGACTAGTATTTAATGGCTCTTAGTTTCCCTACAGCTGAGGTAATGATTTATAATTATTGCTTCTATGAAATTTAAAAAATCTGTGTAGATACTAATATATATGTTATGTGTACATAGATGGCATATCTACATATAATATATGCATCTGTATGTGTACATAAGTATATGTAACGTGTGTGTGTATGTGTGTGTGTGTGTTTATTGGGGGAGAGTCAGCTATATCTCTTGTTGGCAATCAGTAATACATTTTATTTTCAATTATCCTGTATGTGTCATGAAGACAACATATTAAAGGCTAATTTGAGGGTCGTTATAAACTATATAATTTCATTTGTGGGTTCTTATAATAACAACTAATGTCGTCAAAGCCATTTTTTAAAATTATAGGCTGTTAATGACTCTAGGGTATACTTTATTTTTGCATAATTAATAATAACAGTATGATTCTCCAGCCTTGATAGACTCAATGATTGCAATTTTGGCCGTTAAATATTTATATGAAATACCCCTTTTAAAATTATAGATAGGTAAGTTTGTTTGGAGTGGGTGTGTAGGGCAAAATGATATGACACAGAAGTTACTGAGAAGAAAATATTAGGAATATGTGAATTAGCCCAAATATGAGTACATGTTAGCTTAACTACTAAGACACCTGCACACCTCACTAATGAAAGTGTTTGCAAAAGAATATCAAGTCTGGGGGGAAAAATGATCTAACATTTAGCTCATGTGTAGGTAATTTATTCTTCTTCATCGGAATTTAGGGAGAAAAGGCCAAGCTATTTGTGGTTTGCTTTTTTATCCCAGATTTTCCCTAATTTTGAAAATATTCCAGATTCTGCTTCATGTAGAGAAATCAAGTACTTTCAACTGAATGCCAAGAAACTTTTTAGATAATGGAAAAGCTTAGGCATTAAGTGATTATCATTGGGCAACTTGGTGTTTTTCAGGGAATGATGTATCTGGAAGAAAGACGGCTTGTTCATCGTGATTTGGCAGCTCGTAATGTCTTAGTGAAATCTCCAAACCATGTGAAAATCACAGATTTTGGACTAGCCAGACTCTTGGAAGGTGATGAAAAAGAGTATAATGCTGATGGAGGAAAGGTGAGTATCTTTTTGAGAGAAATAATGCTTGAAAACGTAGTATGATATCCTTTTATCTCCTTATATTTTTATAGGCAGAAGCCAGTAAGCTTTAGGTCTAAGAGATTATAAAATTCCAGTTCTACCATTTGCCTTCTCTCTGCCCAGGGTAAAAAAATATATAGAGAGAATACATCACCAACTTTGATTTCTCAAAAGTAGCTAAAATAAGATGATGTATGTCTGAACCCATGTGGTATTTATGTCAGATCCAGTGTTGGAAAGTGAGTGGATCCTTAGGGACTCTAGAAAGTAAACTTTAATCCAGGGCCATAGAAATTGCTCCATTGATCCTAAAAACATAGGACTGATTCTTACATAAGAACACAACTTCTCTCTCATAGATTAGAGAGAAGCTTGGCTACTACTAAGAACCATAACTCACTGGAAGACTGACCATTCTATTTAACTTCTTATCCTCCTACACCAGATACAACAGATTCCTCTTATCTGGCTCTTTTCTAAGCTTTTATCATAGTGTATGAGTTACGATTTACTTTATTTATTACCTGACTCTTTCCACTAGCATGTAATTTGCTATAGCCCTGGGGTCTGAACAGTGCCACAGTCTATTCTATCTTTTCTGATGCTCCTGCCTGACAACTGTGTCCCTTCCTCTCTCACCCACCATATGTTCGTGCCTTTGTTCCAATTATTTTCTTTCCTCATTAACCCATGGTGAAATTTGCCATTCTGGGCTAACCAACTAGTATACTCTTCATGTGGAGGTCCCTCTCACTTGACTGTGGAAACTGAGACCAGGAGAGGTCAAATGAAATAAGCAAATGCAACTTTAACCTATGGTGATCTATAAGCTTATGCTGACAAAAAGAAAATATTATTTGTATATCATATAAGTATTTTTATTATGTGCCTTATGCATCATGGCTCATCCAAATATGTATTATAAAGTTTGTAATGGTAAGATTCCAAATGCTTAACATTGACTTTTATACTAAACTCTTACATAACTATATATATTCAAATGTTATCATAGGGCAAAATAACATAAAATTTATTTCAAAAAAACCTTCAATTCTGTAGTATTATCTGGCTTTTTCTTGACTTTTATTAGACTAGTTTGCCTGTTTACTGCCAAAAGTGCAGCAGTTTGAGACCACAGCATTGAAATTCACTACAAGATTACACAAAAGTAGAAGTCTATAAATCACATGACTTCACTTGTCGTGAGAACATACAGCCATAAGATTTGTCTAAAGCAAGATTCATTGTAGGTTTAAATGCCTAGTAACCATTAAGTCTTTATCAAGCCACCTGTGATTTAAACTTACTTCTGTAGCACAATGTCTGTAGTCCGTAAAGTCAGCTAACTCCTAGCCCATAGGGAAATTACTTTCAATGTGTCTTCTGTTCCCTTTCACTGAATACCATGTTTCTGTCATCGAGTTACCTTGGTGTCACCTTGGTGAGCAGCCAACCTCAGGATTTCAAAGGCCTATTTAGTTTTAAGCTTTCAACTGCAAAGAAGTGTTTATCTTTATTCCATAGGATCTAATTATATTTCCAGCTATGTAATGCTGCCCTTCGTAGTTGAAACTCATTCTGCTGACCCATCATCAGCAGAGTATGTGAGTTGAGTTGTTTTGCTCATAGTCATGATGGATTTGTACTGATTCTTTCACATTCTTTTGTATAATTCTTATATTGAAAATGGCACATATTTTCAATACTGGCTAAACAAGATGAGGGAGATCATTTGTGGAAAAGGTACAAAACAAGGCTAACTTGGAATTTATTATTTTAGATGTGTTAGTGACCGAATTATATGAGAGGAGAAGGGAGGGGACAAGTGTAGAAAGAGTCCATTTCACTAGTGGTCGGGTATTTGTCTGAGGGTAAAAAGGGATAACTGAGATTATAAGGAATCCCATTTTGGGGAAACAAGTATAATATGACCCCATTTTTACAATACAGGCTTGATGTTTATAGTATTGTCATAATGTTAACTAGTAAATTAATTACTGAACATTAAGAGCTATAAAAAGTGATACTTATTTTATCATTTTACTTTTCACTGTTTATGAAGATATTTAAAAAATAGATCTATCATTAGGTTAATTTACTTTATGAGTTTTATAATTTCAATTTATTTGTTCCCTGTGTTGAAAAATAGCATATTTATATTTTCTATACACACAATCAAAAATATAATTGAAGCAAGTCTAAAGACTTACATTTAGGAAATAAATATAGGCAATACTTGTTATATAACTATAAAATTTTCACTTCTTGTTTCTCTATAGATGCCAATTAAATGGATGGCTCTGGAGTGTATACACTATAGGAAATTCACCCATCAGAGTGACGTTTGGAGCTATGGTAAACAAATCTTCCCTGTGATTTAAGGCTTTTAAGGCAAAAATAAATGTTCATGCAAAGTATCTTAATCCAAATTATTTTATTGTGTTGAAAATACCTATTTATAAGCCTTGTTTTTGAATCAATTAACATTTTACTCTTCAATTAAAAAAAATTCTAAATACTATTGTAACCTGTCTTTTTAGTTATTCTTTGCTTCCCTAAAATGTAATATATTAATATCTTGGTTGAGTTGTCTACCATAATCTTTGGTTTGGTAGAAAATTGATAATTTTGACAGAAATAAAACAGCCAAGTTTAGTTTAGGTAGAATTTCATAGTATCTCAGGGCCATAATTTTCAGCAACTCTTTGAAAACATAACTCTAAATACAATGAATGTTACAAAACAAGAACTTTTTTTTCTTGTGGGAATTTCTGTTCTGTACTAAGAAAATGGCAATTATTGTTATAACAAAAAACAATTACTGAAAACAGTAAGGTGGAGTAATAAATTTGAGGGGAGGGATTAGAAAAAGTTTGCTAATTGCAGCTTTTTTTTAAATTTACGAAATACTTTTGAAGTAAACAGATGTACTACAAGGTAAATAATATGAACAAGAAAAGAGTGATTTTTAAATTTAGAAAATTTATTTAATTGCATTTAACTCAGTTGTTGAGATGAGCTACTTTGTATCTGATTTTTTACAGCTTAAGTCCATCCACGTATTAGTAAGACTCAATCAATACTTTTTTAAGTATAAACACACCATATAAAACTAGCATTTCTTACAAATTAAAAGCATGTTGCCTATTTAATGAAAAAGTTGATGGTGGGATTTCAAAGCATGGTAGAATTTACTTTACAAACATTTAAGCTTAGTTTTATATTTTCTTTTAATTTTTAGAAAAAGTAATTAAACCATCCAATCACTAAAGAACTTATACCTCTTATGTAGAAAAGCATGATCTATCTGTAAAAAAATTTAGACATTTCTATGAAGTGGTTTTCTACGCCCCCCCACATGTGTGCCAGGGGAGGTATTAAAATTTCCATGAAGGCGTCATGTAGTCTACTCAGCTTAAAACTATAAAGGGTTGTGTGTTTGAGATTTAGACCAGTACAGGGGAATACTGGACAAACTTACTTGTTAAACTGTAATGACTAAATAGAAAAAATAAATTTATCATATATAATCATTATGACATATGTATACCATGTGATCTATATAGCATGTAGATAAACATTTATATACTATATTATATAAATTGTCATATTGATAGATTTATGTATTATATTTTATATACTAGATTTATATATTACCGTATCTCCCCCTTTTGTTCTACTTATGTTTTCCTGAATTAATATAACCATCTGCTGCAGGCAAATTTTGAATTACCTCTAAAATAAGAAGTAAAGTGTATATTGGCAGGGCAATCACATTTCTAATAGTAAAATTTAACTATGGGGGGAAATCCTGTTACTCAGGTTATAATTTTTATCTTCATGTTCAGTTGCAAAATCTCAGGAAGCTACTCAATAAAAATGTAAAGATGTATAGATAGATAGATGATAGATAGATCTCTGTTTTGAGACATAGCCCAATCATCAAACCATATCCATACAGCATTTTAAGATTTTTATGGTATATCATCATCGATTTCAAAAGCATACAAGAAAGACACAGATACATAATCTTATTTGCAGTGCACCTTTGTAGAAAATTGCCACTGGGTGCATCTTTATTTTTATAAAAATAAACATGCATCAGCTATGGTTTGTATCTTAAAATAATAGAATTGTAAGTTATGAGGATGTTTCTGACTTAGTTTTCTTGAAATTGTCCTTCTATATGAAATCATCTCTGTTTAACCCTATCTTATCATCACTTCTGCGAAGATATAATTAGATTATTGTTGGCAAAAGTGGGCGTTTGATGTTTCTGTTTTTGTTTTTGTATTTATGTTTCCATTTATTATATCTTTTGTTATTTTGATTTGTAATTGCTTTGTATCTTGCTTATGTTAGAAGTTTTGATAGAGATGTAAGAATATCCCTTCTGTGTTTTATAACTGCATAGGTAAATTAACATAAATAAATTAATACAAATTAAATATATGTTCTGTAAATATGACTGACTGAATAGAAATGAACGACTGTTCACTTCTTTTTTCCAGCCTGTCTCATGGACACTGAGTTTCAGTCATTGGTTCTATGGAGCATTCTTTAATATGCAAAATTAATTAGGATTTAATAATTATCAGTTAAATTGTGTCTCTAGTTCAATTTTGTGATGCCTACTTTGTGTGTATTATATCTTACATATAAATGTAAGATGTAAGCCTCACTCAGGCTCTCATGTGCTAAAGAAATGAATCAGTTTTATTCCACCTGTTCTCTTTATGTTAATTAAAAAGAGAGCCACAATTATTTCCCATAACATAAGGTATTCATTCAGGAACCCAGTTTAGCCATGAGGGGTTTTAATACAAAGATGTTAATCTCAAATTTAGTCAATATCAGATCTTACCTGCAATCATATTTACTTGATACTGAATACACATGTATATAGTAAATAAATTATTTCATAGATTCTAATGTGGTGTGATAAAAGTTAACTTGAGTCAGCAAACATAAGCATTATTTATAAGTCAGAAATGGGGAACGCATTCAGTATTCTTATATCCACTTTGAATTGTCTCCACTACCCATTAAAAATTTCAAGACAATAATAGAGGAATTGAATTTCTCACAAAGATTTTGTCATTGAGCTTCTCATAATAGAGGAATCAGAAGAGCCTTTCTTTACACTGTTTTTGATTGCCCTCTTGGGAACATTCCTTTGCCAATTGCATATTACTGGTTTGCTCAAAGTCTGTTGTTAGTCTGCTTATGTAAGAATTTGCTCTCCAATTTAGGTGTCACTATATGGGAACTGATGACCTTTGGAGGAAAACCCTACGATGGAATTCCAACCCGAGAAATTCCTGATTTATTAGAGAAAGGAGAACGTTTGCCTCAGCCTCCTATCTGCACTATTGACGTTTACATGGTCATGGTCAAATGTAAGTTTGCAAAATAACTTTGTCATTACCATCATCATTCTTAGTAAAGTGATCGTACAGATTCATCTAGCTGCATAAGGTTTCTGTATATTGAAAAATATAAAAGTTCAAAAATAATTATGAAAGAATCATGTAAATACCTGTGTTTGTTGTGATTATTGTTATTATGAAGCAATGTCATGCTTCCATGCTATGAAGTCAAATTTATAAGACTGCTGCTCTTTCTGTTCATTTCACTTTGATTCTTATCATTTCTATGACATTCAAATTGCCTTTCATAAAGAGATGTAATTAGTCACAACAATGTTAGTAATTTTATAGGAAAATAGTAAACTACATAAATGATCTAAATATAAAGCTAGAAAGTGATAGTTTTACAAAACGAGTTAAATAGAAATGTTTACCAGGAAATTAGCAGGGCAAAATGGGTAGTGGGAAGACATGAATCTACTTTGAACTAAAAACATTATGAATGTTTTTTTGTTTTTATTTTCCAATTTGATCATTTGTTTACATCTAACTCTCTTACTTTCCTTTCTCCTTTCTATGCCCCAGATGCATATGTATTACAAACGTGTTTTGGAAGTCTAGGCTCTTAATTTAAACAGAATTAGAGAAGTCTCTGGAGTTTCTGACTTAATTTAAGTGAGATTAACATTCAGCAATCCTTCTAGTGTAATCTGAGGTTTTCCGCTTTTGATTTACACAGGGTTAGCAAAGAAACAAACTGGTGAAGGTGAATAAGCATCTTATTAATAAGAGACTTTGGACCCAGGTCTACCCAGATTTATATTCATGACATGTGTGATACATTCTGACAGTGAGGGAAGAAATAAAAATGTGTTTTCCAGTTCAGGTCAGCATGTCCTTTTCTCTAAGTATAGTTCTATTTACTCAATATTTAGTTAGAAACTGATACCTCCCTGCAAAGTTAACCTTTTTTGGTTCTAATAGTTCTAGAAGCACCTATCTTCTTATTATCATCTTGACATCAACAGTATTTTTGTTAACTGTTTCTCTCAGTGGATGTATATAGAAAATAAATATTTCAACTTCATTAGGAGAGAAAAAAACTCAGGTGAAATAAATGATATATAAAATGACACTCATAAACTTCCAGCACAATAATAAAAATTGAACTTTGAGAAAAAGGAGAAACAAGGTTTATAGCTTTATTGGATCAAACATTGTTCACTAGTACTCTGTGAAAGAAAATTTAAAAGCATGCATGCATTATCTAATTTGATCCCATAACTAGCACAAGGGATGATTTAGATACTTCATGTAGAGACCCTGATGAAATAATGAAAAATTAGGGAAACATGTTGCCTAATAGAAATTTTGCCTTACTTTAGGTGTTTTAATATCTAAGAAAAGGGTCATTTGGCAAGAAAATCAAGGAAAGCTTGGTGCTTTTCTTCATGTCATCTCATCAGCTAAACAGAGCCTGGGGAAATAAGACCTACTTTACCTAGATTTCCAGCTAAATAATAATACACACATTGAAAATTGCTGATGTTATTTTTATGCTGGAAAGGCTAATACTAAGATAAGCTAATGGCTGTTGCTGAACAAATATTACCAATCACTTTGCATCAATTTTTTTGTGTTTTTTTGTGTGTTTTTTTTGGTTTTTTTGCCACCAGAAAAAAAGTAACATAAAACAGTTGCTTTCTGTTCTTTTTTTCCCCTTTGTGCTGGTGTACCACATTGTAACCAGCTATTATTATTATTATTATTATTATTACACTATTATTCTATTATTGTAGCATGGATGACATTACTCTATCTCACTCCTGATTAAAAAATGATAAATTGTATTCCAATCACCTCTTCTATAACCATCAAAGAAAAGTTTTAAAAGAAAATGACTTCCATACCTAAGAAAAAAGATCTGAAATTCTGTAGGTTAATATAGTCAGCCTAGGTTATATTTTCCAGGAAGAAAAATTAATTTTAAGTTAGAGCAACAAAATAAAAAGTTTGTTATTCTGTGGTATATTACATTTAGTTATGAGTGTCAACAAACTGATTTAGATAGAACCTCACCTATTGGATTGTTTCTTTCATCAGCTTCCTTTGTTTTCAGATCATTATTATTAAAACAATATTATTTAAAATTAACCTGTATTTTCATAAATTTTACATCATACTTTTTTCTAATTATGAGTATGACTTTTACTGCATGTACATTTCTAGGTTGGATGATTGATGCTGATAGTAGACCTAAATTTAAGGAACTGGCTGCTGAATTTTCCAGGATGGCTCGAGACCCTCAAAGATACCTAGTTATTCAGGTTAGTGCATTTGAGTTAGATTTTTTAAAGAATTTTCCAATGGCAAACTCACTTCAAAACATGGATAATAGCTGGACTTTGGAACTGTGGATGTCACCCCTCACAAATAGATTTACTAAGCAGAATATCATGTGAAATGACTTATTACTTAATGTCAGAAGAATTCCAAGCGCCTTCCCTTAATAATCAAGTGTCTCTGTTATTGAACAGCCAATAATTATAATTATTCATATACATAAAAAGCCTTTATCCTCAGACAAGGCTTTAGCACTCTGCTTTTTATTAACATTATGTGTAAGCCATGTTCATTATTATAATCTTCTCTTTCAGAATAAAAGAAAGATGGATTGTTCTTTTTAACTTGTCCACGGTTGAAGACAATGAATTAAAAGTTTTAATACATTGACATTTAATTTCCAAGAAAAATATTTGTAAATATGTTTTGTATTGTTTTGAGAAGTGTGCATTATCTAAGCATTATTCAGATTCAAATGTATTGATGTACACATGAATCAAATAATAGGCCAAAAGAACATTTTATATTGAACACTAGAAAAAATGGATTAGATAATTTAAAAATTGTAATATGTTTCTCTATGATGGTTTTTACCTAAACCATAAACAAATGGACCTTGGCTTACACTGAATTAAATTTACTCAATATAACAAGGTAGCTTTATCTTCATATCGATAGTCTGACATAAAGATGAAAGCTAGGTTTTAGAAGATAACAACCCAACTATCTTGATGCCAAATTAAGTTTCATAAACAAATTGTTCATCAAAAAAAATCACATAACTTTAACAAATGTACATATTTCCGAAACAGATAAGTAAAGAAAGAATATAACAAGGCTTTTGGTGTGTCTCCCACCACCATTTTGTTATGTGCCACCTGTGCTGTGATTTCAAATACTGTCACTTTAACAATGTTATGCTATAGAACAAACCATGGAGCCTATGTCTACTGATAACTCTTTCAAACCAACCAAAAAGATAAAGATTGATAAACCAACCAGCCTTTATTATTTATGCTGACAGTCAGAGCCCAAACACCACGTTGGCGATGAAGCCTACCCTTATTCTTAGATCTGATCAAGATTTTGCCTCCCTCAAAACATCCATAGCATTCTGCTTATTTATCTCTAATGGAATTTCTCATATTCTTCTTGTACTAAATTAATTTATCTTACCTTATCATATCTGAGCATATTATAGGCTTCTTTATGGCTGGCAGTTATGCAGAAGAATTATTGTTTTTTAAATGAGTGCATGAATTTTCAACCATTTGTTTCAATCCTACATAAATTTACTACAAAAACCACATATTAAGATAAAGGAAAAAAAATCTTTTTTGTATTCCTAATGACAATCCTTTAGGGTGATGATCGTATGAAGCTGCCCAGTCCAAACGACAGCAAGTTCTTTCAGAATCTCTTGGATGAAGAGGATTTAGAAGACATGATGGATGCTGAAGAATACCTGGTCCCTCAGGCTTTCAACATCCCGCCTCCCATCTACACTTCCAGAGCAAGAATTGACTCAAATAGGGTAAGAAGTAATTATATGCCAAGTATGGTATTATTTCTGAGAAATGAAATCATGTAAATATATTTTAAGAACTAAAATGACAAAACAATTATGTAGCATAAATCAGTGTGATTGCTAGATGAGAAACATACCATATACCATACCAACAAAAGATATGCCAAGCTTGCCACATATAGTTAATTTTGGAAGAAAAGCATGGACAATAAAATATACCCTCTGAAATATCTTCAAGATTTCAAAAGGAGAAACATTTTCTTCATCTTAAGTAAGTTAAAACAAATCTTAATTTTAAAAAAATCTAAAACCAAGTCAGATGAATAAAACTGTACGTGTTTATAAACAAATGGAAATGCTTACCAAGATAGGCTCTCTATTTTTCTTTTTTAATAAGATGATATACATTACTAGTCAAGAGGTAATACAAATACAACTCTCTTTCACTCACTTAAGGGACAGTAAATATTTTCTGTCAAATTGAACTAGAAACAGAAAACTGTATAATCTTTGAAGTAAATCCATCATATTGGGAGGACTGCTGAATCATTTCTAAGACATAGATTTAAGTTTTGAAAGAAGCTTCTGAAAATAATTTACATTTCATTTAACATATTAAGCCCACGCTGTAGGAACACCATTCTTTCTCTGAAAACTGTCAATCCTTATATTCATTTGTTTGTTTTTAAAAATCCATTCATCAGCCATTCAACATGTATTGAATATCTCTGCATCTGAGGTATTATTAGACACTTGAGATTCAAAGAATGTTGACGTAACTCTTTCCTTTAAAAAGTACCAAGGTAAATGAAAAAGTTACACAGATATGGACACAGAGCACAGCCATGATAAGTGTTGTAATCAAGTGCCCATTGGCCATTATGGAATATAGAGAAAGAGTACAACAATCTCTGTAATCAATTTCATCCATTGATAAAACATAAACAGGATATTTAATATTTTTCTAAGGAGCAATTTTTTCTCTTAGTCTAACCCTCCATTTAAGAATGTTATACCTAGTAGAACAAACAGCATCCTATTTGTCTTGACTATAGCATAATCAAACACTAAACCTGCTGCTCATTCTCTAAAAAAAAGCTACTTGCTTTATTTCAGATTGACAGCAATAATAAAGTAATACCTAGTGTTTCCTATGTGTCAACACATATATAAGTCTCTTTATCCTTGCAACAATCCCATGAGATTCTATTGTTATTATTCCCATCTTAAAAATGAAGAAACTTGTCACAAAGTTAAGTAATATGACAGATGTCACACAGTTAGCCAGGGGAAGAACATGATTCTAATGTATGCAGTCTGTCTCTACTACACATACTATTACTTCAAAGTTGTTAGAACGTGTTCTTTTCACGAAATGGTTGTTTTTCTTGGCATCAACCTCAACATATTATTTGAGAAATTTCCCAGGTGATTTTCTTATAAAGTCACCCCCAATCTGCCCCATACCTTTTGTCCATGCTCCCCCATTTAGAAGATCTGATAAAGAAAGAGGCAAAGATGGAAACCTCAATTACATTTTATTTTCTATGAAAAATATTTCTTGCATCCCAGTCGGGAGGAGATATAACTAAAATATTTAAACCATAGATATTGACCATCAGTCTGTTGTTTATAGGAAGGACCAGTCTTTAAGGTGTATAAGGGAGGCACATTTTTTTCATCTGTACACTTAGCAAAATGGCCAAATTATACCTTTGATATTTATAATTTTATGTGAAAAATATAGTACTTTTTATTAGCACAGGGAAATTTCAAAGAAATTGTTTTCCTTCCTTAATATGGAATGCTATGAAGGCCAAGAGCTTGAATCTTTTTCTTTCATAAGAATTTGCAAATTCCAACTTTCTGTGCATTTTAATCCATGCTCAATGCAAGGAATTCTTAATAAAGGTTTGAGTTAACTAAATGGAATTAATGAAACAAAGTAGAATTCACATGAGAAATTATTTGGCCTGTAGTCATCATTTCTTATTCCACATTATTATTTAAACAATATTATCTGTGGAATTCTTTTTACTTCTTCAAGTCCTTATTGAAGACATTGTGCTTAAATATCACTTTTATTTTCAGGCATTAAACAGCTTTATTAGTCATCTATAGTATCCTGTTTTTTTTAAATCTGGCTTTGTGTAACTTTTGTGGTAATTTCTAATATGGGAAAATGCTTCACACCCCCCTTCTTCTTTTCTGTGAAGCTAATTTATGTGATTTTATAGTTAGAAAACAAGCTACTTCAATTTTAGGTTCTGTGGATGACTTATGTGGTAAAGGAATAGCTTAAAGTGAATTTTAATGAAACATTTCTTAAGAATATTTGTTGGACTTCGAAATAAAAAAACAATAATAATTCTGTTTCTAAAAGTAGACTGTTCACTAGCTGAGAAGCTTGAGGTAACATGCTGAATAACCCTATGCTTTGTTTCTTCATTTGTGAAATAAACACAGTACTATTTATTTCATATGATGGTTAGGCAATTGGTTTTTAAAAAATGCAAGAATATCTGTCCATAAATATTTATTACCCTCTCTTTAGAATCACCCAAAGACATTTAATTGAAGACCAAGCAAATGAGAAAAGCAGAAGTTCTTTATTCAGAGCTTTCTATACAGCAACAGCATCAGCCACCGTCACTTGTGTTTTGGCAGACTCAAAGGCATACAAAGCAGTGAGAAAACTTAATAGGGAGAAAAGGGAAGGCTTCAGGTATGCCCTGAATGGAGGCTGTTGGTGTGGGAAAGCTGTAAGTGGGCTATCTAGAAGCGTGGCATCTTGTATGATTGGGTAGGGGTACATATTTGGCTTTATCTGGTCCTAAGTTAAAAGTGGGAACACAAATTAGGGAAGCTGTTAGTTACTAATCAAATTGTTACAGAAGTTATTGTGTGACTTCCTGGATTGCTATTACAAATGGCAGTCTTGCTTTCTACAAGTCTGACGTAGCCAATTGGCTTCCTGGGCTATGTACCATAGATATGGTTGCCTGGGCAAGAAGCTGTAAGTGGTGGGTTAAACTTCTATTTTGACATATTAGGGTGGTGCAAAAGTAACTGCAGTTTTTGCAATTATTTTTAACCTTTTAAACCGCAATTGCTTTTGGGCCAACCTAATATAATCTCCCATTTTCTGTTTGTATATTCAGCCTATCAATAGATTTTAGGTTCTATTACCACCTTTCTTCTCTCTTCATGTATTTATTTAAATACATTTTGCTCAATATTTCAGCTAAATGTTACATACAGTTTTAAAATTTCTGCATTTTTTTTCTGTTAATGTGGAAAGGTTTTGTCTTGTTTGTGAGTTACTTAGATTTGTGTTTGTTTGGTATAATTAATTGTATATTAAATGCAACAGCAATGAATAGATAATAAATTACCATGGCTAAAGATATTTTGGCTTTAATATTATAAAGGTTAATTTAATGTAAAAGCCTGAATGAATTTTTATAGAGGATGGCATAATTAAAATTGTTGTCATTTGTGATGAGTAGTTTTAAAGATTAAGTGTCCTACCTGTTTCAAAACATATCAGCCAACTTCCAATTATCCAGGCCAGAAGAAGACAGAGAAATTGTAGCTGCTGCATATTGGTGGAGCCGGTGACCCACAATAGATTTATCAATACAATTTAAACTTTTCAATTTCTTTCTGATCTGCTAAGGAATAACTATATTAATAGATTTGCATTTTTCCTCCTCTTTTTTGCTCTCTTCTCCTAAGGTGGGTACATAAATGGGAAATATGGATAAAATGTAGTCAGTAGTGAAGGATGAAGAAAATAAGAGTTTGATAGCTCAAAAATTTGATCAGTTTCTAAATGATTAAGTTTATTAAGTGTATGCCATATAGTTGAGTACTTAGAAAATGTGGCTCTATATACTTTAGTTTGTACCACTATCATATTGCCCTGAGATTAGATTTAATACATTTGATAAATATATTTTAGTAAGGTTATCATACACATTATAATTACCTTTGAGATTTTTACTAATTCATCACTTAAAAATAGAAATAAAAGACAATGTTGGTTCCCCAATAGGATTTATAATATCATGCTATATGTGCTTCTAATGATGTATAAACAAGTAGAAATTCAACAAAATGACAAAGCAGAAATAATGATGTCATTCTCAACAATGAAATTTGAAAATATGGGAGTTTCAATTGGGTTTGTCTTTACAGTTCAAGAAATCAAAACCATGACCTTTTATTTTATGAAATAATAAAAAATAGTAATAATATCAGCTAAAAGTATTGAGTATTTACTATAACTCAGGTACTATGCTAAGTGTTTTAAATGAACTATTTCCTAAAGCCCTGTGAGGTAGGTATTAATATTTTTCCCATTTTAAGAGTAAAAAAAAAAGAGTTGTGGAGAGTTTAGGTAACTTACAAGTGATAAAGGGCAGAGCTAGGTAGAAACTGAGTTCAGCTTTCAGCAGTCCCACCTGTAGTCCATATTCCTAAAATAGCAAGTTGCAATTAAACTTCTTGCTAATTATGGAATGAACACTTTTCATTCACTTAATGGTATTTGGACAAATATAAATAAATAAACAAATAAACTCTACATTAAACATCAGGAATCTCACATTCTAGAACCAACTTTTTAATACTTCAGCCTTGGTCATATCACTTAATCAGAGTAAATTTCTTCACTTCATTTATAAGAAGATTGTACTAGATCATCAATAACCTTTTCCTAATTTTAAAAATACTTTATCATAGAATGACTTTTCAAAATAATTTGGTTTTTTTTCAAGTTTTTTATTAGTTTCAGGTGTACAAAGCAAAGAAATAGTTAGACATTTACACCCCTCACAAAGTGATAACCCCCATCCCCCAAGCTACTACCCTCTGACATCTTATATAGCTGTTAACATACCATTGACTTTCTTCCTTATGCTATAATTTACCTCCTGTGACCATATATATATATATATATATATATATATATATATATATACATATTTATAGTTAACATTTAGTATTATTCTACTTCAGCTTCGCCACTTTTATTCAACATAATACTGGAAGTTCTAGCCACAGCAATCAGGCAAGAAAAAATCAATCAATCAATCAATCAATCAATCAATCAATCAATATAAATGGCGTCCAAATTGGAAAGGAGGATGTGAAATTGTCAAAATAATTATTATATTTTATGCATTTATATTATTTTCTTCTAGGGAATTTTTAACTGAAAAATGATGAAAAGCATTTTAGATTACTTCTATACACAAACTTTTTCCTTATGTGATTGAAAATAACTAAAGACATAGTTAAGGAAGCATCTCATAGTTAAATGATGTCGTGGGAGAATTTTGTGATTATATAACAAGGTTATTGTTGTTGCAATTTACTAAGGATCAATCAATTCTAACAACAGCTGTTACTTGATGATGAGTAATTGTAGTCTCAAGATATTGGTTTTACATTTCTTCCAAAATATGTCCAGAATTCCTGCACCATACCCTTGGTATGGTGCTAGGAGTTTTTTTGTTTTTGTTTTTTTTAGTATCTATTAAATCAGAAGAAGGAGCTCTTCTTATTAAGACATTCTGTATCACTAGATATGTTTTATCCCAATGTGGTCCTTATTTAAACAGTAATGTATTAAATTGTCCAATTTATTATGACGAAAGTGTAAATGAGTCAATATACTGAATGTTTAGCATGGCATAGGCATTGTGTTGCACATGAAGATATAGAATTGCAAGATAAAGTTTCTGCCCTCAAATAATTTATATTCTAATTGAGGGGATAATATCCTAAGAGCAGTATGCCAGGTATTATAGGAAAAAGACAAAGGAAATCAAATCAGCTTAAGAGGCTATAGAAATTTATTTTAGCTGCATCATTATTGGAGGATGAAGATCTAGCTTGAAATAAAAGTATAGTTTTAGTAGGGCAGGTCTGAAATTCATCAGAAAGAAGACAAAGAAAAAAAACATAAAATTGTATTTTTTGGTTTACTTTTAAAATCGTAGTTTTTTGTGTGTTTTTTTCGTTCTTTTGGTTTGTTGGTTTTGAGTGTCTTAGACTCAAAGCTTTAAAATTATTCTAATACTGCTTATTATCTATTTGAAACCTCATATTGAAATTTTAATATTTTTATACTGTACATGCTTGAGAAGTCTTATAAGTTATATCAGAGGATGTAGGATGGGCTTTCTCCCAATTTTCCTATTTTTGATCAGTGTTATGAAGGCTGAAAACTTGGTTTTGAAGTTTCTTGCTTCTCATTAGAATAAGTCAATGCAAAACAAAATCCATTTTTGGCCTTTCTAAAAAAAAAAACTGTAAAATTCCTAACTTCAGTTTCTCCTGCCATGTCTAATTGAAGCCCATCACTTCACAGGCATTAGTACAATATCCCCCTGACATCCATTGTGTGTGTGTATGTGTGTGTGTGTACAAATGTGCTCAATTTCTAAATATAGTGTTTACATTTTACCACAGGAAGGGCAATATGAGTAAATATTTCAAACACTGGATCATTTATCGGCACTACATCCTTTGAAATCTTGTGTCCTCATCTATTTCAAGCATACCTATCATTTTCATCAATGGGATAAACTTGAATGATATGTGTTTTATTAGATTTCTCTTTATATGACATATAATCCCATTGTCGCTAACAGTTGAAAGATTTTTGAACATTTATCCTAGGAAATGCTTTGGTCATTCCAGTTGACCAGTCACTGCAGTTTATTTTCTACTATTCTCTAGTTTAAACACACAAAATCGCCTAGAGCTGCAAGCATTATTCCAACCCTGATCTCTTTCAAAATATAGATTATGTTGGTGTTTTCTGTTTTAGTTTGAAGGTGTGGGTGGGTTATTGATTTATTTTAACAAAGAGCTATCGCTCCTTATGCATTATAGATTTGTCTTCTTTTTTTTTTTTTTTTTTTAAGAACATTGAGTTAAACTGCATTTGTTTATTCCTCCAAGTTCTTGGAAATTACAGAAATATCAAAAATAGTTCTGATCATTCTGATTGTCCACCAATTTGAGAGTGTCCCTTACCCTTTCAAATGATTGCTTTATATACAGCAAAATAGCAATGTCTTTTTGTGCAATGTCTTCTCTAATGGTGACTTGCTTAAAATCTGGCTATATTAGTTTTGTTATACTGTTCTTTGTAAACTTTGCTTTTCTTTAACAAAATACTTTTACCTTACCACTATTATTCTTTCATTTCTCCCTAACTCTCTAAGGATTTTCATAAAGTTTTGGTCATGACATCTTAATAAACATAATGATAAGCCCTCCATAATATCAGTGGACTCTTAATTATAACCCTATATTTAGGAATTACAAACAAAATTAAGTTATTGTTCAATTTCACAAGTAAGGAGGAGATCACTTTTAGACTTTGTTTTCAAATCGTATCTCCAGGAAGAAAAATCACTTCTAGCAGCTTTTGACTTTGCATAGCATTTCCTTGTTATAGTATAGTATGACTTACTCTATATTTGTTTATTGATTCTTTAGAGAACCTGTTTTTTCTCTTGGAAAATGACTGCATATAATCCCTTTAACATTTTTTCTTTATATTACATATTACTCTTATTCCTTTCTCTCCAATCTATAAACAAAGTCTAATCCTCTATATGTTTAAAACGAAATACTAATGACTATAAATGCTTATTTGCACATGTACTAATCTAGGTGGAATATCTCCTAGGCCATGGTAAATCAATGACCACCTCCACCTCAACCCATGCTAAAGTGACAACAAGATGTTTAGACTATCCCAGCCTCAAAGTTGAGAAAGCAGAAAAAGTTGGCAGGAAATATATATGAATGAATGAATGAATGAATGAATGAATGAATGAATGAATGAATGAACGAACGAACGAACCAATGCATGAATGAATGAAATGATTTCCTGTTCCTAAAGTTTCACACTACTATTACACACAGACACCAGGCCCTCCATACCATACTGACAACATAATCTTTTCTCCTCTCGTTTGCTACTTCCTTTCCCCTAGTATGTACGTATGTCCTTCTCTGGACACTTGTTCTGACCAGATTTTCCCTGAATGGAAACATAACCACTGTGGTTTGTCATGGGCCCGAGTATACAGATTAACTCTAAGTGTAGTAATTTGTACCACTGAGATGCACCATTGTAGTATGAGGTGGATGTGTAAGTAATTACACACTTATCGAGAGTCAGAGCTGGAAGGGATCTCAAAGACCTTCTAGTACAAACCCTTTCATTTCACAGATGCGTAAATTTATACTGTAAAAGATAAAACCATAGCTCAATGCCCTTTGCTTCTAAGGGAGGGGGGGAAGCCATGCTCCAATCTCTCATCCCTAGGTCAAGCATTCAATCTTCTACAGGTTTTGTCTGTTTTTTTGCTGGTCAAAATTATGGAAATCTTGACTTTGACTTCAAGTCTAATGAGATTTAGCATCAATTGGTTTAAAAGGTTCCTGCTGAGAATGCAAGGAAAGCCACAAACCCTACTGCTGTTTTGCTTCCTCTGTTTATTCTTCTGTGAGACTCCCTGTCATCAAGAATTAATGGTTTAGGAGGATCAAATGGAATTGATAAGGCCAGAATCAAAACAAAAACACTGGGAGAAGAATGTCTGTATTGAGACTCAGTAATTACCGTGTTTCCCTGAAAATAAGACCTAGCTGGACCATCAGCTCTAATGCGTCTTTTGGAGTAAAAATTAATATAAGACCCGGTCTCATTTGAGTATAAGACCGGGTCTTATATAATATAATGTAATGTAATATAATACCGGGTACAACATACAATATAATATATAATATAATATAATATAATATAATATAATATAATATAATATAATATAATATAAATACCGGGTCTTATATTAATTTTTGCTCCAAAAGACGCCTTAGAGCTGATTGCCTGGCTAGGTCTTATTTTCGGGGAAACACGGTACATGCTTGAAGATAAAATGATCCTTACAAGTTTCACAAATATTTCAAAACTTTCAAACACAAATTTAAGTATAGATACCATGTATTAATCACATATTTATGTGTTAGGTTCTGCTCAGAGCTTTTACATTTATTACCCTTCATCTTCACAACCAGGGTAAGTGGAAAGCATTCCTGTTTGCATGTTACAAAGATAGAAACTGAAACATAGAGAGGCAAAGTCTTTTTGCTAAAGTTTTCAACTTGTATGGTAAAGAATGAGATTTGAACCCAGATCTGTCTGCTCTGCAATGTATGATATTTAAGTCCCACCCTTCATTTGGTAAATTAATATATCACCTTAAATAAATAATAATTAAACCAAATATAAATAAAAGCCTAATAATTATTCAAATTTAGTTCATTAGAAGTAGTATAGATTTCTCTTTACTTTAACTTGTTTTTAAAATATTTTGGACAATTTTTTTTTCCACATTTGTTTCAACTGCAGTTGACATACAATATTATATTAGTTTTAGGTGTACAACATAGTGAGCTATTAGACATGTGTATAACTTATGAAGTGATCTTTATGAAGCCTTTTTTTTCACTCTAGCCTAAAAAGTAACATTTCAAAAATTACCTTAACCCTTCTTTGAATGCTTTGAGGATTCAAAGTCCACTACAAGCCATATAATTATAAAATCAGAGAGAAACTTTCATTCTTGGAATATTGACTTTGAAAAAAGAGGTAATAACTGGATAATGCTTTAAAGTTTACAAAGAACTCTGACATATGTCGCATTTTATTTTTCCACCATAATTCCAATTACACAATAATTAAAACCCATGCCCTAGTAAATGATTTGGTAATGTAATTAAGAGGTCGGTAACTTGAGAACCAAACCAGTGTCAGGTCTTCTGACTCCAAACTGAGTGACCTATCTATTCAATAATAGTTCATCTGAAAGAACTTCCTGCAGTCGTCATTATTTGTAGCTTTTTACCAATACTGAAGCGGAGGCTGCCAAACAGGTCCCTACAACACTAAGATAGCACGGACCATAGAAATGCTGCTTGTTTAAGAAGAGCAAATGGTGTTAAAGAACATTTCAGTGATCTCTGTGAACTTATTTTACATGTGAGCAATTGTCAGCTAGCACAAAAGCCTTTTTGAACAATCAAAGGTGCTTTTTGCCTTCTTTGTTCAAAAGTGCTAGAGAAAAACAAAATCAGAGCTAGGAAAAGAAATAGAGAGGAAGGAGGAGCAACTAGAGATGATACTCAAAATTGGAAGGTTAATGAACGTTTTATCTAAATCATTTAGATGATCATTTTTTTTTAGTGTTATTGACACAAGAGTCCCAGCTCTGCTGTACATTATTGGAAACATCTCATCAGGAAGCCTATTCTTTCCTGTATGAGACCTGGACAGCACCACTGTGAGTTTCTTTACCCTTTACACAATAGAACTGGGAGATCATCATCAACTTTCTATTCATATCTTGTGGAGGTTATTTAATTTATACATTTATTTAATTATTTGTACCAATCCGTCTTTGTCTGTAAGAGCTCCCTGCTCAGGCCAGCTTGCTCTGCTGATTATTCCTGCAAAGACTTGAGAGAGATGTTCTATTTCATTCTCAATAAGGATTGATGGCATTTTGAGAGGTTCAGAATATCCTTTGATTACTCCATGAAATGGAATGGAGGAGATAGTTGTGCATAGTGGGGGGGCTGGGCTGGCTCATCAGCTTTCCTTTGTGCACACTCTGTGGTTGAACATCCCTTAATTACAAGCATCTTGCATTTCAGCCCCTTTCCTAGCTCATCTGCCCACATGAAAAGTTCCCTTTTTCAGTTTGGACTTCTGACACACCAGAGTGTTCTAAAGAGAGGCTAATTTGTGCTGTGTCATTTTCACTCAGACACTATAAATGAATGGCTGTGGACCAGCCTCTCATTACACTTGAACAAAAGCTGAATTGAGGGATGGGTAGACCACTGTGGGAAAAATTCCAGATACTATCACTGTATCTCTTGCTGCAAAATGTTTTCTACCATGTGATGAAAGAACTATGTAAATCAGAGAGGGAAAGAATTTGGAAGATTAATTCACAACCAATTTGGTTTGCTTTTTATAACAATAATCATAGACATTTTTTAGTAATATCCATACTTAATTGTTCTCTCTCCCTGGGAGAAAATGATGTTTAAAATTCTTAGCATATTGGAGATACTGAGATGTACTTAATTCAGGTTTATTGGGAGTCTAGTATAGTCTCTCTCCAATTGGAATCAGGTACTGTAGTTGTGTGTTAGAGAGACCAAACTATTGGATACTCCTAGCTTAAAATAACTAAACTCATTCTTTTACTCCTAGTAATCACATAAATTTATGAGTATGCAGAGAATAAATAATAAATAATAATAGGTGGTAGCTATTATCACTTATTTTGTGCCAGATACCATATCATGTGTTTAATATTTATTAGTTTGTTTAATTTCATGAAAATATATTATTGCCTATTTTGTATATAAGGAAACTGAGGCATGCTGGGCTCTAGTCTTCCTAGAGTCTGTACACTTCACCACAATGATGCATTGCCTCTAACTCTGCTTCTCATAATTTTTTGCTGTTTTATCCTTACTCTAAGGTCAGTACTTGGCATTTTAAAGATAAGATGAGTATATCAGTAAAGAATTTTGAGTTTTTGAATATTTGTATTATCAAATTCTTCATAAATATTAATTTTTACCGTTAAGGGACTAACTTAGTCATACTAGTAGCTGCTTATCCGTGAATTCAGACTTAGAAATTTTCACTCACCTCTGTCAAATAACAAATTATTTCAGGAAAGTAGCAAAGAACATCTATTCATTCAATCATTGATTCATTCATCACACATTTATTGATGTATCTATACAATGCATCTAATCTCATGGTTGCCTACTAGGGCCACATCCAGTGTTGCCCTCAAAAAAATTACAGATAAATAACTAGCTATAAAATGCAATGAGAAAAGTGTCACAATAGGGACAGACAGAGATTGCATAAGGGGTCATTTGAACAAATTGGTCTTTTTAAGCTGGGACGTGACAAGGTCATATTTGCTTCTAGTGAGTAAAATTCTGGCAGCTTTTTGAAATGTGAACTAAAACAGAGACTGCTTATTTCCTGAGACAAGGGAGATAGCATGTAAAGTTTGATGTAAGTGATGGTTTTCAGACAGAATCAACAGGATGTGGGTTCCAGCTGAATACTGCAGACTGAGATGGAGAGAGAAGTCAAGGTAACACCAAATTTTCTACATGGGAGAATGAGAAGTTGTTATAAATGTTACTAGTAATATATGAGAATAGAGGATATAGAATAAGGAAATATAATTAATATCTTGGAATATAAGTAGATAGAGCCATTAGACACTCAGAAATGTGTGCCTGGAGCTTGAGTGAAGTTAAGTCTTGATTTGGAAGCCATTATTATTCTTGATTCATGGCATATTGGTTTTTTGTTTGTTTGTTTGTTTGTTTTTTGGTAGTTCTTTAGAGTGTGGAACTTGCAGAGAGCGGAATACAACTGACTGAAACGTAAAGGCAGGAAGTAGGAAAAATTTGTTTGAAAAATTCTTCCATGCAAAGGGAAGAAAGACAGAATGTAAGCTCAGAGTGAAAGATGGTTCTAGATCATCTAGAATCATCAATAGAGGAAGTTTTCTAGAATGGGCATCTGAACACTCAGAGTAGAGTGAGGTAGGGAAATCAGAGACAGCAAAAATAATAGGAAACAAGAGAATAGGTGGAGAAAAGTCCAGGAGGAGTTAGGGGAAGATAAGTTCCAATACATTCAAAGGAAAGTGCATTTGAGGCAAGAGGAAATAATCGTTGGCATGAGGAAGTTTAAAAATGAGATTTTAACCCACCTGTCAGATGGGGGTTTCTCTGTGCCCTGAACACTAGGCAAAATCGTTTTTCACCTAAAATTTACAGACGGAATACATTCAAACTGCTTCCCCATTTTTTCCTTCTAATTCACTGGGGCAGGAGGCGGGGAAGGGAGTAAAACACTTCAAACAGTAGGAATAACTATTTGCTCTATTCTTTTCCTAGTCTCCACTTTCCTCGTGTAGTGCCTCTCTCCCACACTCCACTGACTCCGACCCATTTTGTGATTTCCACAACTCAGTCTCTTCCATTTCCCCAACAACAAAAGTAATTCACACCAAAACTTTGAGTTTGGAGATTTGATTGAAGGTAGAACTGGTGGACAAGACTAAAGGGTCACAGCACAGAGAGCCATCTTCTACTAGCTTACCCTTTTCTCTGTTCTTTGCCTTTTTCAGTTCGATTTTCTTTCAGATGGATCTGGGGCTTCCAAATGCCTTTGTCTGTTGTGTAGTATAATTTTCCTTCTCATCTGAAGCCTTGGCACTCAGCTCGTGAATGATTTACCTTCTACTCCAAATACTTCACCAAGATTGTTTGTTTGTTTTTTGGTAGGGGGGAGGTGGGGGGGTAATTTTTAACAAAGCCTGTTAGTTGTCTTCCAAGAGATATTTAGACCAGTTTTGATAACAAACAACAAGTGCCCCATGTTATTTTAATTTACAGATTAAACTGAAGGATACCCAGCATAGAGACGTTTAGATTTGATTCTTTCCGTTGTATAGAGAACAAGGTTGTTTTAAGAGAGGGAGGAAAATCAAGTTGTGTTAGGAAGCTTTAAAAAATTGCCTAAAGCTTGGGGGAAATGCAGTGATAAGGTATACCAACAAAGACTAATGAGGGGCCAGTAAATCTAAGGACTTACCAAAGGTAGAAAACATGGCTTTTTCGAGGCACCATGTTACTTGGATGCATGACTGTTGAGTTGCATCAAAGAAACTATGAACAACGGAGAAAAAAAAATGATATACGTGTATCAAGAGTCGAGAACTGATAAGGCAGCTGCACCAAAATAATATGGAAACTGAAGGAACTAAAGGTTATATTGAGGATCAATGAAGTAATTAACCATGTGGCATCTGTAAGTTTTTATTTTTTAAGAAATATCTATCTAATTATTTATCTACCTAATTATAAGTAAGTATGTACCTACTATTAACTGAATGTTATATAGGTTGTTTCTTTACGTACATTTTTTATAAAATATAATACTAACAAAAAGAAGGGGCATTGTTCCCCATTTTAGGTTAACGAAACTAGGACTCAGAGATTGAGTAACTTGTAACATAGCTAGCTAAGTGGCACGGGATTTAAATCCATTCAGAGCTCATGCTGCTAAAATAAAGTCTCAAGGAATGAATTGAGGAGCACAAAAATGGCAAAGTAATTGATTGGATCAGAGAAAGAGAATCAACTAAGTGACTGGATCGAAGGCTGTGGCCAGAAAAAAACATGTTTTGTTTTTTTTAAAAATTGTGTAACAGGACTTTTTTTCCTGGTGATGTTAAGTTATAGCCACGTGGTAGTTAAAGTGAAGTAGAGATCAGCTTGTAGGCATGGAAGAAACTACGATTCAGTGGCATTCGTGGTGAAAAGGGCTAGAAACGAGTGAAATCTTACCACTGAGCAGTCTGAGCGATACCAGTGAACAATCTGAGTGTCGGAAAGTGCCTGCAAAAACTGTACGTAAAAACCACAAGGACCTGTAGAAAAACCATTTAGCATGACCCTCAAAATGAGGAGGGGTCTGGATGGATTCTAAAGAGCTGTGATCTGGAAGCTTACAGCATATTATCCCCAGCTTTGATTCCGAAGTGGAATCATGGAATAAACATTTTCCACCAGAAAGGATATTCCAAAGAGGCCTTCTGGATGGATGTGCAGGAGGGCTACTCATAAACGCCCGGTTTCTGAGAAAGAATGACTTGTGGGAAATGTTTCCTGAAAAGTGGGGTAGGGTAATGGATGGATCGATGTTTTGTGGAGCCAGACACATCAATGGGAGTAAGGTTGGGGCCTCTTTAAGAAAAAGAATGCAAATAAAAATCTTTAAAATTTACCATATGACAAAACACATGAACCTATGACTTGAGCTCTTTCCCAGCCCTTAAAGGAGCTGTACAATTGAGGGCTTGAAGTTTCAAGCTTTATACTTTAAATTCACTCCTGGTAGAGGAGGTGAGAAAACATGCAGAGGTAACGGCTGTGGGGAATTAATAGGTTCTTGGTTTCCAACAGCATGTTAGTGAAAGCTTCCTTTGGGGCTTCTGTTGTTTAGAAACTCAAGATGGATGTGTGGGCCCCGGAAATTTAATATAACAAGGAACTCCTTGTTTATTGTGCCTCCTTCCTCCCTCTGGAGGAGGATGATCCAGCATTTTTGAAAATATTATTTGTGGGCTGATAAACATTTTATGAATGTTGACCTGACCGATGCTTAGGATGAACTTGCTACTTATTTTTGCTCTTTTGACCAGAGAAAAATAGGAAGGTATTTCAAAGCAAATAATTTACAACTTAGACTTGTGTCAAGCTCTCTTGGCAATATCTTCGCCTCCTGAATAATTGACATTCAATATGCTTTTGTATGGCAACAGACTGGGTAAAAATCCTAAAAATGCTGTCAGTATGCTAATATTAGTTCTAATTGCTTGTACCTGAACTTTTGGTTACCTAACTTTCAATAAGAGTTTGAGAGATCACTCCTATGACGGATCAAAATGTCCACATTGTTTTTGCAAAATCTGAGATAATAGCTATCTTTTAAATATGTAGATAAATAAATTTGGGAGAAATAAGAGAGGCACAATACTGATACAACTGGTTGGTTATATATTTAAGGAGTTTGCTATCTTAAAAGATGATGTAGATGACTTAGAAACAGTCGCTAAAATTCTTGGGTATATTTATAAATCATAAAACAGTAAAGGTTCCTAAGGGAGTCTGAGGGGTACGTAACATTAAAGACGTATGACAAGAAAGACAACTATACTTTTCTTTGTAATTATATTTGTAAGATTGAGTATTAATATTTTCTTTTGTCAGAACATAGCTGCACCTTGGCTTAATATCTTCCCTTAAAAATGATAAATAATAATTGTTCTAGTAAGTAATAAAGGACAAAGTGGCCTGGGAAAAATACCAAGGGCTTTTCTTATCTGTCTAGTACTCTTTTTGTTTGTTTGATAGTCCTTGGGAGAGAGCCCAAGGTATATAATATGTGGGAAAGTCTAATTTATTTTATTTTCCCCCAACTCTAAGTCATTTATCAAATGATTTCAGGTTGCAAATCTCAGCACTTTTCACTAACTTAGCTACTTTCTCTCCAAGACATGTCTTTGTTAAAAATGTTTAGTATGCTTTTAAAATCTATAAAATGCTTCAGATCTTAATTTATTAAAGAGGTGACACATAGGAATTCTCTTTCCACCAAACAGGGCAAGAGAATTCAAACATTTCCTGCATTACTATGTGTCTCTCTTTAATGTGCCAGCTTTCCCTGAAAAAATCAGTAATCACAAAGAAGAAAAAAATTCAATCTAAGCACAAGTTCAGCACTGAGGACTTCTCCTTGGCCTGTTGACAATGCCTCGGCATGAATTCTGAGACATTTCTTATTAGGAGTCTGTCTGGATGCATTCAAGTGTTCAGTAGAAATGATTCAAGAAAATCAAGGCCAACATATACTCTGCAGAGATAGGAATTTCCAATGTCTGTGTCTCATTGACTCTCACACTCATCATCTAAAGAAAACAAAAGTAATGAAGATTTTATTTCAGTTTATCATAATCCCTACTGTTAGGTTGTTGTGTCAATTTATTTCAGTTGGTTAAGGACATTTTATCATTGGACATTTAATTTGTACCTTTCTGTCACTAAGTGGGAAAGAGTTCTAAGGGCCCTTGCATTGATTTACTGCTGCACAAAGAAAAGCATATCATTATTTTTAATTTTCAAAGGAATGTTTTACAATGCCTTTATTATGTGTTAATCAATACACAATCAAATAAAACTTGGAAATGATTTCCCACTTTTTCTTTACATCAATAACACCAACCATTTTTGATAGTTGTCTCATGTGAAATATGTGATTCTAAATTTGCAAAATAACCCCTATCATCACACAGATAAATATGTAGCTGTATGAATCCTTTTATTGTGATGTATAAGAAATGTATTATGTATGTGGTTTGCGACATTTAGTATGGTTTTGGGTGAACGATACTTGGACAAGTCAGCATTCAGCTGTATTTTTTTTAACTTACTAGAAAAAGTACCATGTTTCTCTTGTATATAATGCATGAGTTTATTAGATATGTAACAGGAACATGAACCTATTAAACTCATAAAGCAGGAAAGACATTATTATTTCCATTTAACAGATTAGAACATTAAGCTCTGAGGAGTGTTTATCTAAGGCAGCAGAGCTGTTAAGTAGCAGTGCTCTTCCCTGCAGCTTCTTCCCTTCGTAGAGATCCACACTGTAAACTTTTGATTTAGAATTTCATTGACTTACAACGCTGATTTTCTATACCACTCAGCCACGATTATCTTAAAATGTTTTTTGAAAAGTTTAAAAGGATCCTTTCCTAAAGGTATCTGTGTTATGCACTATAGTATGAAAATACAGGCAGATGATATGTACTAATTACAGAAGATACTTGTAGGAATCTCTGTCAGATTTTTTAAAGCCAAAACTACATTTTCCAGCTGCCCATGGGCAATTATCCTCAAGGTCTGTCTTTCCTTTTGTTCTTAGTTAACAATTTATATTTTTCCGGGGTAAAGCTGAAGCCTGAGCTTTCTAGACCTCCAAAGCATTAGGAAATACATAGACATCTCAAGGGAGTGTTGTCTGACTAGTGATAGAATCCTGAAGTTTTATAACTAAGTGTGAAATGTCCAACGCATTTGGAAACATTCACTATTTGTATGAATATATTTTTCTTCTTCTTTTTCTTTTCTTTTTTTTTCTTTGTTTTTTTTTTTTTTTGCTATTAGAATTAAGATTTCAAACAATGAAATAGTAACTGATAGAGAGTAATAGTGAGTGTATGAGATGAGATAATATTCAGATAATTGTATCAGGGGTTCAGTTTCAATTTAGACTCACCCTGAGTATCTACATAGTAAGATGTGTATAATACGTAATTTGAGGAATGCTAAAGTCTTATATTTTCTAAAAACATATTTGATTGGCTGGATGGAGTCCCTGAGATTCCCATCAGTAGAGACACTCTTTGTGTTTAATGCATCTTCCTCTCTATCCAATCTTTACTGAATATTCACCATGTCCATGTCCCTGCCAGTGGTGGGTATCAAGGATATGATGGGAAATTAGAGTAAATCCTCTTCTAAGTAGGTTCACAGTCTAAGAAAAAAGATGTACTAATGAAGGAAATAAACCACTAGAATACAATTGATGAAATACTCATGTGGCACATTGTCGCAAGTGCCTGGAAGAGCAGTCGCCACATTTCAGTCTCTTCCTGAAAGTCAAGGGAACATTAATCCCTCGGCAGGGCACTACGTCCCTGCGTGATACTTGTGACACAAGTGGGGAACAAAGTCCTGACATACAAGTTCAGACAGAGTGAGTAACACAGCTTTATTTGGGAACCAATGTCCCTCCAGAGGCCAGTGCTCTGGTAAGCACAGAAGGTTATACAGAATAGAATACAATTTCATAACTAACCAAGTCCCAGAGTCAATCGAGGTGGAGAAAGTCCCTGATCCAGAAGAGATGACCGGGCCCACAACAGGTCTGAGGCAAGCTGGTCTTGCAAGGAAGAACTTTGGAGAGTCCCAGAGTAATGTGACTTGCACCCCGCAGAGGGTCTTAGCTGGAGGGCCCAGTCAGACTTCTCATGGCATTGCTCTGGAGTTCTGCTTTATCCTCTTTGGACTTGTTTACTTCTTAGGTGATAATCAAATGTTCTTTTGGTTAAGGTGTTTTCCACTCAATTTGTTATGCTCAGTTTCAAACATAAATATAAACATGTCTAGCTTCATGTATATGCTCTACACATAAACATGTTTACTTTCACTTCATCCTTATCAGTTTCACACCTACTAGTAAACAACTTGTTTTGCAAACCTCCATCCAACAACAACCTTGTTTATAGTATGTATTTTATATGCTCTATACAGGCACATAATAATTTCTTCATAAATATTTTTTGAATCAATAACTAAATGCAATCACTGCAGTGGGAAGAGTCCATGGGATTAACATGTAATCAAGGCAAAGAAGCTAGAGAAAGCGTTAAGGAAGCAACTGGAGCTTGGGCAGAGGCCTGAAGGTGAGAGAGGTAATGGACAATCCTGGTAATTGAGAGTGGAGAAGTGAGGCTGGAGAAATTGGCAAAGACAATAGCTGCCAAATGCCTTCAATGCCATGAGAAATCGAGGCTGGGTTTAGCCTGAGACAGTAAGGGTCTTGTTTTGTTTTATTTCGTTTTGTTTTGTTTTGTTGTGTTGTGTTGTGTTTAAGCAAGAGAATGAAATGTGAATATTAGATTGGAGTGAAGGGAAAGACTAAGACCAAGGAAACCAATTAGACAATTCTTAAAGTAACCTGGTCAAGAAATTATGTTATAATTAAGTTTATCACATGTGTCTGTTTTCACTAGAGTTCTGGTCTGCTCCTATTAATTATTAATAGCACTTTCTTTTACAATTGAAGCATTCCTGTTAAAATAAGTTATATGTCACCTTAACCACAACTAAAATAATGTCAATGAGGATGGCATGAATGGTTGGATTCTCAAAGTATTAAGACATTGAAATGGATAGACTTTGGATGCTTAAATAGGAAGAGTGAAATAGAGAAATCAAAGATGAAACTAAGATATTTGATCAGCACAAGTAGATAAATTGTTAATACCATTCACCAAGCCAAGATAAGAAAATTAGACTTGGTGTGGGGAGAAGAGATGTTCATTTCAGTTTTGGAAATGGGACATTTAAAATGCTATAGAACATTCCAGTTGAGCTGTCAGGCCAACAGTTAATTATTTGGGACAGGAGTGGTATTCAGTATTTCAGTGTTACCTGATATGGGGTCATTATGACCTACTACATAACAACCATAATATGAGAAAATTCCTCAAATTAATCAGACGATGTCTTTTGTCCTAGCTAGAGCCAAATCCCTGAGGAGAGGAGAGGAGTGTAAAAAAAAGTGGATGTTTTGAAGTGTGAGTTACTGCCACAGAATATTATACCTTTGATGGAAGAAGGGTATAGATATAGTCACATTTTCTATGGAACCAGGGCAGAAATCAGGGGGCTCTGGAGTCTGTTAGAGAAGATTAAAGAATCATGGGCCTGAGATTGGGAAGTCAACCATGGTGAGGAAATGTTGAGATCAGAATTCACCTACTTTACATTTTCACCTGGGTTGCCCTTTACTCAGTTAGGCAAACATAATCTAGGATTACCAGGTAGATTTTTTTCTCCCCATAATAAACTATAAAAATATTCTCCTAATTTGGCTATTTCCGTATTATTTGATTTTTGCTTGTTAGTAACTAGCTGTGTGATCTTAAGGAAAGTCACTTTCCATCTATATTACCTTACTTAAAAAATAGAGTGAGATTGTGTGATCTGGCATCCATGTTAGATTTAAAGTAGATTACTTTGTTTTGGGTCTCTTTTATATTTTGCCTCCTTTCTATATTTTTTATTAAAGTCTTAGCCATTTTAAAACTTAAAGGAAACTATTATGACCATACTCCTGGCTTATCTAGGTTGACTTTGGCAGTAAACAGTATAAATAAGAAACTAAGGAAGATTGGTCTTTTTTTTTAGGAAATTCCAAAGTGGTATACAAATAGATGCAGGAATTCTTTGTATATTTTATTTTTCCTTTTCATATGAAGCAAAATGAAATTTGGGGGCTTTTTGAAAATGATAAAAGTTGCTTAGACTATGATCAACAAATAGCTCTTGGGGAGAGCTACTTTTTTCTCTTGGGGTGCTTCCTTCAATCTGATATTCATTTTGGCTCAGATCAGTTGTAAATACCAGCCTGTTTCTGTGAAATGTAACTGGTGTTTGCTCTGGGCTGATGGGACAGCCATGTGCTGTTTGCTTTGTCAGTAGCTGTACCCAAGTATTCACAGCACATTATTCAGATCAGCTCACTCCAACCAGCTGTCCTAATTCCAGGTGGACTGTTGGAAATCTTTTTACTTACAGCAACAGCTGTGCCACCTGGTATCTTAAAGAGCAGTAGTTGGATGAATCAACCGTTGTTACAAATTCACTTTTTATCTGATAAACAGTTTGCATAAACTAGCATAAATGAAGATATTTCTAGCCTAGTCCATACTGAAATGACATGAACATTGAAAACCTTGTCTGTATTATGTTAAATTGGTCACTAGTTGCCAACACCTATCATTTAAGATACTGAATAATTCTACATGCCAAAATTAGATTTATATAATTTGCAATTCTATTTCCCTATTATTTGTTTTCCATTTCTCAATACACAAACATATATGTATATACATATTTTTTTTCACATTCTCACACATAGCTTGCTGTGAAGATTATCATCCTTATTTTGAATATATAACTTCCTGAGCTTGGATTATTGCTAAAGAGTAGGTTAAAATATGGAATATGTCATGATCAGCTTATTTGCAAGTATATAAAATGACTCCAAATAACCACTAAAGAAACACTTCTAATTAGAACTCCCGTACATAATTTTTAGTGAACAAGAATCATTCACTGATAAATACCCACGCTTGAAAAATGTAAAAACAAAACAAAAACAAGCCCACAAATGAGCTGTTAGCCTATAAAATGAAATGCCTTTGAGTGAGTTAACTAAACCTTTTCTTGTTTTAAGCTATTAATGTTCTTAGTGTGCGTGTATGGATACATACATACACTAATGCACACATATGCAAACATGTGGACACACACACGCACACACATTCACACGGAAAGCCTAAAATTGTGATTTAAGTAAGTCTTTAACAATAGTATAAAAGGAAACATATTATACCCAGGCCAAGGCATAGCATTTCAAATTGTAAAGTAATTGCATTCAAATTCAGAATGTTTATAGGTTTCTCTCATTATCAATTCAAACTTGCCCTATAAGTTACTTTTTTAAACTATCTCTGTAAATCCCCATATATCCGCTTATTATATAGATAGATATAAACACTATAAAGGTAAAAATATATCAACTGACTAGAAGCATGTATATATATATATATATATATATATATATATATATATATATATATAAAATAACTGGCTTTTATATCTAGAATATTTACATAGCACACTCCCTCTCTATGAAAGGCAATCTGTTTTATAAATAAAGTATCATTTTAATAAACTCTGTTTTTAATTAATCTGTGTATGGATAGATTTAACCTATAGTTTTTAATATTATTAGGGTATGATTTTCATCTAATAAACTTATAGCCTATTGGATAAAAAAACGATATTTGTTTGGTCTTATAAACAAGCTCCATAAATTTACTTCAAGAGTACATCAATGTGTATTTTAATTGAAAAGAAATGTCATAGTGGTTAAGGCCAATGCTTTTGGCTATAGAAAAAAAGTGTGTTTTTTTTCTGAAAAACATAAAAAAATGTACTTTGAAAACTCTTAAACTGACTTTTTTATCATTTATTAAATGCTAATTTGAGGCTGTAAGGTATAATGGGATATACATTATGTAGGGACTCAAGTATAGTATAGACTGTTTCTAGTACTGTTCCGTCATGTGACTTGAAAAATTAACGTGACCTCCATCTGTAAATGAAATTAAATGTTTAAGATATATAATTTTATTTCAAAATTGTATTTTAGTCACCATCCAAACATAATCTTTCCTCCCAAAACATACAATTATATATCGCATATAAGCTAAGGTATTTCACGGATATTCCATTTAGAAAAAAGGGGAAAAAAGTGATTGATATACTTTGAAAAGATTTATGCAAGGAAATTTATAAGAAGTCTTTGCTTTAATGCTAATCACATTTTACAATATTTCACAATCGATTTTGTGGGCTGAAGGCGGAATATTCATTTTACATACAAGTAATTTGATAGTCAGAAGTGATCTTTCTCTTTATCTGTATTATAGGCCCATTCCTCCTTTCAGAGTTAAATAAACTGAGGGCCCAAAAGATTTTTAAAAATAGTTAAAGCCAACATGGCTTAGTGGCAAAAAGTTTAAGAATACAACCCTAGAGATAGAAGGACCTCATGTGACCAATTGTTCCAGGTCTATAGAATTCTTGTCTTCAAAATATTCCTGAGCTCAATACATTGCTTATGTACTAAGAAGTCTATATTAAATAATATTAATTATGTTGGGGGAAAAAACCAACAACAACAACAAAAAAAAACATTTAAGCAGAGAGACAGGCAACTTCAAGTCTTCACTTGAAAATTTAGCCTTCCCAAGAATTTGGACATAGTCAAGGCTAAATAATTTCATTTGGACTCTTAAAACAAAACATTGCAATTGAACTAGAGATTCTTAAGGATAAGTTATAGAAATTAGGAGAAAAGGCCATTCCTTCTATAACTGAAAATAACTATTGGGGGATCTTTAAGCACCTCCTAGAAGTTATCCTCCTTAGATTTCAAACTAAATGTGTTAATTAGTAGCTAAGTGATAATTAGAAAAAGGTTCAACTATCACAACATGCGTGTGAAAAGAAATAAAAACATGCAAAAGAAAGTTGCTGGAAACAACAAACGAAACATTTAGAACTTGCACCAGGATGAAGAGATGTAAATTCTATGTGATTACTAATCTCAGCAAAGGTGACAAAATTCTTATTGCTTATCTTGAATGAAGCTAAGCAATGTTGGCACTAATTTAAAATCATGTTTCTTTATATTTTTTTTTTGACTGTGGTGATAGTTCTTTGACTTCATTATATAGTGTGAACAGAGACTTACAGAAGAAAAGTATAAAGTGAGGAATTTTCGGCTTCATTTTATTGACTCATCTAACCATGAATTTTTTTAAATGGGAATATCCTCTTGTTCTATGATGTTTGGAAAGGGTATAGGAATGGCTGCCTGGAAATACAATAGCTTGCTTACCCTTAGTCAAACAGGAAAAGAAATTTATTGACTAAGCCCTGGACTCGGAACAATAAATCTATAAGCAAGAGTGCTGTCATGGAAAATCTTTGTGCTCTCCAGTTGTTCAAACCATTTCCTCCTGCTTCAGGGCTGGCTTTGCTCTTGTTCATCCTAAATATGCATTATGATTTTAGGATCAACAAGAAATTGTTAAGAAAGAATATGTATTTTCCATATATATATGCCCTCTATTAATACTCAACATTCTACTTATAGTTTCCTTTCAGCTGAAGTCCTGTAGTCAATTAAAATTCAAAAAAGCTGTGAGGGGCAGTGCTGTAAAACACTATCAGTATTTTATAGCTAAGGCTAGTGAGCTTTTCAAATTCTTCCTTGAGATTAGTGTTTCACAAGAAAGTAAAAGCATGAGAACTTTCCTGAAAAAAAGAGTTCAGGTACGATGCAGGGGCAGAGGGAGGACAAAGAAAGGAGAAAATAGAAATGCTGAAGTCAAAAGCTACATGTGGCATAATGCAAGGGTAATAGATTCAGACAGCCACCTGTGAATTTGTGTACATGGGAAGAATGTTTAATTTCCCTGATCCTCAGTTTTCTCATCTATAAAATGGGAGTCATGATTCTTAATAATATTTACCTTCAAAGTTTATAAGAATAAATAAAACCTAAAATAGTGTGTGGCATATTGTAGGAACATGACACACATTAATTTCCCTTCATTTATCAATTTTCCTGAGTAGTCATATATTCATCTATGAAACAAAATACACATTATAATTAAGTAGACTTCGAGAACTGACTTAGAGTTATTAATATTTATAAAAGGCACCATGTCCATATAATTTGTAAAGTCTATTGACTCCCATTCATATTTACTGATACCATTCATAGCTTCCCTTTAATAAAAATTATTTTCAGTAATAAAATAGATGAGACATATGAGAAAGATTAGATGTTCTAGGGTTAATGAAAAGTGGACAAAGGATGAGAGCCAAAGTTAATATTTCTTCAGCTGGATCATAGGATCATTATATCTCTTTGTTTACTTATCTATGTATTTATTATAGTATGAATTATTATATATTTTATTTATTGTATCATTATTATTAATTTTGTTTGTGTGTGTAGAGTAATAAGATAGTTTCTTTATAAACAGTGTTCCACATAATCAAACCAAATAGATAAATGAATACATTAATAAATAACTACATACATAAATAGACAAAAGATATTTTGTGTGTGTGTGTGTGTGTGTGTGTGTGTGTGTGTGTGTGTGTCTAAGCCAGCTGCCTAGATTCAATAAGCTTATCCCAGCCCTTACTGATGTTTGGTATATGGACACATTTTGTTTGTCTTCTTCTGGTTGCTCTATGAAAAATGAAGATTTTAAATCGCGATGACTCAAACACTGGTTTGTTGAACTCAGTTGTGAAAAAGATAGAGTTACAGTCATGCATCAGGAATTGTAAATAATGCAAAAAACATTTCTCTATCAGCTACCTGACCTGTGAAAATGTAAAAATGCCTATCAGAGTGTTAAGAACATGTGTCAGGGAGGATAAAAGGATGAGTACCCCTAATAGTTACTATGTGGAAGTGCCTAGGTAATAAATTAGTGCTGATGGATTAGCAACATCTTAGAGACACAGTCTATTTTAGTTAAAAAGGTTTGGAATGTTTCTTGGCCCTCCCTAGAAACTTTACTTCTATAGTTAATATTGACAGCAACAATTATCTGAAGATTAAGAACAAAAAACAAAACTGTTTCTCATTAAGTACGTTTACTTTAGATATTGTTGTATGTTTCCTAAGAAGATAAATTTGTATGATATTTTTTTAAAAAATATCCTAAGACAGTCCATCTTGCTAATTTGATATTTGTTAGAGACAATATTAAATACTACAGTATTTTAATTAAAACAATAAATATGAGAAATACAGTGCATATAATAAGACAAAGGTTCAAATCTTTATCATTCAACTGAAAATTTTAGGACATGATATATGTAAAAGTGCCTTTAACACTATTTAATATATTTGCTGACATTTGCCTTCTCTGTAACCTCTGACATTTGAGTCCAAGTTAATCGTACAGTGTCCTAGTGAAATGGCAACAAAATTAAACTCGACTCTCTCCATCACCTTTACAAATCCCCCTACCAAGAAAAACTCTGTATCACCTGCCAGTTCATAACCCACCTCCTTCTATCTCCATCCTGCTGACAGTAAATCCCTTCACCAGCTAATTGCACAGATGCACCCAGCGCTGCTTCCTGAAGGTCTGCGAAGCTGGGCTTTGATGGACAGCAGAAAGTGGCACAATGAAAAAACAAAAGCCTTTTAACCGAGAGTACTCCTTTGTTCTGCTTAGAACTTTAAGGTCACTCCAGCTCATTCTGACTGTGAGGATCTTAATTTTTACTCAACCAATTTACTTGCAGCTGTCATTCTTTCCAATATTAAAGTTCAGCTCTTCAAGTGTGGGGATCTGGGGGGCGGGCTGGGGAGGGAATGAGAAGAGCTTGTTACAGACTAAAAACAGCAAAAACAAGTAAAATCTGGCTTGGCTCTCAAGTACAAAAAGTTATTTTCAAAGCCTATAAATTATGACATAGTGATTAACATGTAATTTAAATATATTTAAACAACAATTATACCACATTTCCAGCCCAGCTAATTGGCCTCACAGATGTTCCCTTGTAGCTGCATTGCCCTTCCAGGGGGAAATGAATAAGGTGCTTTTTATCATGGAAAACAGGAAAAGAAAAAAAAAAAAAAAGAAAAAAGGAGGAAACAGAAACATAAAAAGCAGCCAATAGCCCTAAAAAAACGATGAATGCTAAAGGGGCTTTGCTTAGCACTCCCCGCTCCCTCCTCCCCATGTTAATGCTAGAAAAAGCATTTAAAACTAGAAAAAGCATGAAGATGTTCCTTTTACTACGATGGTATCTGGCAGTATATCCAGATAGAGTTGGCAGGTTGCTGACAGAAAGAGGCGTCAAAGCAGGGACAGCGGATGCATTCTAATATGGCATGCCCTCACTTCCTGTCTTGGAACAGACTAACTGCAAGAGGTCTAGTTATTTTTAATATAACGCCTTTACAACTGAAGGCGGTCTAGCCCAGATAATGAATATAGATAATAAAGTATTTCCTGATGAGGAATGGCTTGTGAGTTATTCCTTTGATCATTTATCTCTCAAATTTTACAAAATGCAAAATATGCATCAGTCCAGGCTGTTTCCTCTGTTGTAATGCTAGTCAAATATTACCTACTACAGCTCTTAGAAAGTAAGCGGTCAAAGGAACACTGGTAATTACTAATATTTTGTTATACTTTATTTTCTGATGTGCAATCATAGAATTGAAATAAATTCACTCCAGTCTGATTTCCCTCTTGCCTTTTCTTGTTATAATCCCAGGTAATGTTTGATAATACAGTATAAGTTGCAAAAGGACAGTGATCATGTCTCTCTTAGTGTATCATGATACCTCCAGCATCTACCACAGTTCCTGTGCTTTCCTTGTAGAGAGTTAATAAATATTTGTTAAATGCTTGCTAAATAATCAGGATTTAATGATAAAGTAAGGCCACGGTTTATAATATGATATAGTTCTACTAGGCAGTTATCATATTTCTCGTACCATCCCTCTAATTTACATATCACAGGACTGTATAGAAAATTCCTTTCTCAAATTGTATGAATCATGTATTTGATTTCATATTTTTTTCTAAAAAATACAAAATATACCAATATTTAAGGTAATGTGGAGAACAGGAAAGCATTTTAAAATGCCTCTTTGATGAGTAGCTTTGGCATTTTGATTGCTTGACTTGAAAAATCCAATTTAGCAGATGTGAATATTTAAATTTTAGATATACTCTACATTGGTGAAGAGCTATCCAAGTTCATTTATATACATTATCTTCCTCTGTCTTCACTAAGGATAAGGTAGAGAGGCCAAGGGTGAAAATGGGGGTCTGAGGTGTTTCATGATGGACCACATCACTTGTAATGGGGACTGGAGCTCAGAGTTTCTAACAAATCATAAGACAGTCTGTCTATTGTACAATACCACCTCCTATGCGTTGCACTTTAACTGTATCTCTAACTTTCCATGTCATAACCTTCAATGTGCTGTTAGTAATGTTATTAGAAAAGGAAAGAGATAAGTATTTTCTATGCCATCCTATAAGCAACAGTCATGGGGAAGTTAAAATGTAAACTCACTCTTCAGGACTTAGAGGTTCAGAATGTTTCCCTTGATTAGTCCAACAGACTAAGTTAATTACAGAAATCCTATTATCCAGTTGTTATTAGTTTACATTAAATGGTTCATCTGCATGGGACTGTATTCTTCTTGGATTGTTTTATGAACCTCTAAATTGTAAAAAAAAAAACATTTACCAGGAGTAATATTTAGCTATATTTCATAAATGTTTCAAGATATTATTGTCCTTGAGGTTGACTTTAGTTATCTCTGTTCACTCAAAGACA
Organism: Rhinolophus sinicus; assembly: GCF_057876585.1. Classification (NCBI taxonomy): domain Eukaryota; kingdom Metazoa; phylum Chordata; class Mammalia; order Chiroptera; family Rhinolophidae; genus Rhinolophus; species Rhinolophus sinicus. The sequence goes on along the minus strand of NC_142517.1, from coordinate 191,193,705 downwards.
GAATGTAGAGAACAAAAACAAATCAATTGTTTTTTATCTGCACTATTATCTACCTAGAAAAGTATCTGGTATATAGACAGTAGGTTCTTTAAAAATGTGTTTAATGAATGAATATATAGTATGTAATTTTTTATTAAGAAAGAGTTTGTTTCAATACCACCCCTCTACTTACCTTAAAGAACATTGCATTTAACGTTTTATCATATTTTTATATCTACTTTTACTTAGCCCATAGGCTGGAGTATGAAACTAAGAATATAAATATCTTTTTGTTTTTCTTAACTGAAATCTGATTTTAACTGATTCTAGATAAATGAAAGTAATGTATATAAAGCATGTTTTCAGGAAAGGAATTGATTTTCCAAGATTTTTTGTTGCTTCTTAAAAAAGAAAAAAAGGTAAAAGTAAAACTGAAGAGAAAGTAATATGTACCTTTTTATAAGGAGAGGCTAACAGTTGATCCTTTGCTGAAATGATGGAAAATAAATGTAACTTATTCCAAGTAAATTGAAAACCACTTCTACCTTCTTCAAGATAAGTTTCTACTTAGAAGAGTTAATTCTGTGGCATGGAGCCATTTCAGTCATGGAACATGTAACGAAGGAAACTGTTCCTCCTTTACAATTATATTTAATCATTTACTGTTTCTCCCTTTCTTCTAGGATAAATCAGAGGAATATTCATTGTCAATTTAATTCCTAATCCATTTATTTACTTTTTAATATAACTTTCCTTCCCAGGGATTGAATTAAAATATTTAATATCTTCCAAACACATAAATAAACTCACTTGCAGTCAGAATGCATAAAATTTTACTATTTTGCAAACTTCACTGTTGTGCATGTTTTCCCCTTTGGTTCATACGACTCATGTGGCTTTTCTTTTTCTTTCTTTTTGTTTTTTCACTCATGTTACCTCTTATTATATCCATCATCCCATTTTTCTTTCCTATTAGAGTGAAATTGGACACAGCCCTCCTCCCGCCTACACCCCCATGTCAGGAGTAAGTATTTCACAATCAACCTTCATCTTTTAGGATTTTTGGTCTTTGCCTGCCATGTTTCCTCCTCTGTCTCCCCATAATTTCCTCATTTTGCCTTTGCCAACAGTGAGTTAAGAATGTGCTATAGATTGTGTAGCTGCCTTTGTAGATGTCTTTTTTCCGTAGATAATCCATAATTGAGGTATCATGCATCAACAATAGCTTTCAATTTTTATCTGAAGGATTTAGCTGGGCTCATCAATTATGCTTCTGGGTAAGGAGGTTATCTTTACTTCCATGATTATAGGCTGTGTGCTGAAATATCAGAATCTCAGTGATGAGTCTCCAATTAGGTACTGGAGACTCAAAGTCATAGGAACTACGAAATAGAATGCAATAAGGAAATATCACCTTTCAATGCCATCACTGTGCTTCTGTTCTTCATGGCAACTGTTTATAATTAATGATGTTGCTATATGTCATGAAAATTCATTTTGAATTTTATATAAAAATAGGCAATTGCGGGGAAAAAACATGAAATACTTTTTTATTAGGTCACGTGGTTGGTTCTTATTAAAATCAAAATATAGATTTTCAAATTGTTTTTCCATGGTTTAAGAAAAATTAGAATTTTAGGTGTTTTTTAGTCTGCAACTCAAATCCATTAGCCATTAGGGAAAATAAGCTCAATAAAAAAAGCTGACTTTTCCCTGAATGACAAGCTTCCATAACCCTTTGGTTATTAATGTTCATTGTTTTACAACTAATCCTAACAATAACTTCTGTCCAAATGTGTCTCCACTATTGACAGAACCAGTTTGTATACCGAGATGGGGGTTTTGCTGCAGAACAAGGGGTGCCCGTGCCATACAGAGCGACAACCAGCACTATCCCAGAAGCTCCAGTTGCTCAGGGGGCTACAGCCGAGGTTTTTGATGACTCCTGCTGCAATGGCACCCTACGCAAGCCAGTGGCACCCCATGTCCAAGAGGACAGCAGCACCCAGAGATACAGCGCTGACCCCACAGTGTTTGCCCCAGAACGAAGCCCACGAGGAGAGCTGGATGAAGAAGGGTACATGACCCCTATGCGAGACAAGACCAAACAAGGTACAATCAGGATGCTCAGAAATAATTGGCACTTGACATTCACACCCATCAAAACCAGCAAAGTTTAGAAGGGATATTGCCAAACCTCTGGACTATGTAACATTTTCACCCAGAAAAGACCTCTGCTGCAGCTACTCATGCAGCATTCACATTGGTTATGGGCTTTTCAGAACTCAGAATCTCAGGCTCCTCCTGAAGGAGGAGCATTTTAACAAGTTCCCCAGGTTCTCTGAAACATAGTCAAGTCTGAGAAGCACTAACCTAAACATATCTTTATTGAAATAGCTGAATGAAGTTGCATATCACACAATTTCAGAACGATTATCTTATTCAACTTACTGTAGAAATCATAAAGACTGGTATTGTTGACAACAGTGTCCAACGCTTTTAATGGCACCAATAAAAGATTTGGTTGATTCACTAAAATGGTGTCATTTAAATGACCTAGTTTATTACTGGAAATTATGATTTCTTATATGACATATCTCAAAAATTAAGTTCTAACCCTACATATAATTATATGTACACCATCATGTCTTGAAAATATTCAGTTTGTGGTTTTACAAAGCACAACAATGACATTATAGTAGATCCCTCTTATCCAACAGTTTTGCTTTCAGTAGTTTCAGTTACCTATGGTGAATGTCAGTCTGAAAATATTAAATGGAAAATTTCAGAAATAAACAATTCATAAGTTTTCAAGTATGTGCCATTCTGAGTAGCATGATGAAATCTCATGCCATGCCGTTCTATCCCCCCCGGGATGTTTATCCATGCTGTATAGACTACCCGCTCATTAGTCACTTAGAAGCCATCTGGGTTATCAGATTGGCGGCCTGGGTATGACAGTGCTTGTTTTCAAGTCATTCTTATTTTACTTAATAATGGCTGAAAAGTGCAAGATGGTGGTGCTGATGATTCATATGCCAAAGAAAGACTGTAAAGTACTTTAAGTGAAAAGGTATGTAAGTGTAGGAAAAAAAAACAACCATAGTATATATAGGGTTCCATACTATCAACAGTTTCAGGCATCCACTGGGGGACTTGGAACATGTCCCTCATGGATGAAGGGCACCTCTGTACAAAGTTAGTAGTAGAAATGTTAAGCACTCTAATCAAATAACATTTCAATTTTGAAAGATCCTCTTTCCTTCTACGTTAACAGCATCACAAAAAGGAGAAGATGCATGATTGTTATTAAAAATTGATGATTGTGTCTTACAGTCTTCAGTGTCAACAGTAAACTATATTTTAATATTTTGTATGAGGGCTTATTATGTCCTTTAATATATAGTTATATTCACTTTTATCAAATATGATTTAGGGACCCTTAAATATGTATTGTAAATAACCTATTTAAAAGTAGATTAATCTCTCTCTTTCTCTATCTCTCCTTTTATATGTTTATGTTGTAATGTGTGATGTTTAGAGTAGCCCAGTAGTGACACAAATGTAGGCTTTGAGAAAATTTGTGAGATCCTCTTGAAAGTAGAGCACTCTCTGGGAAGATTCTCAAATCAACCACAAAGTTATCCTTGTATATATAATTGCATGGCTACCCAGGTTTGCATTAGGATCATAAGTAGTTTGCCTTGAGAAAAGATCACATGAGACACCTATGAAAAAGGTAAATCAGCCATATACACACACTTAGAGCATCCCCATATTTTGTTTCTGAAAAGTAAGAGACCCAAGTTTCTGAAGGTTGTCCTACTCTAGTCTAGTTCTCAGAAAGTAGATAATTTTAGTATAGGTATTCCTATATTTTTAATTAAGAAGTTCAGGAATCTGATAAGGAAAAACAAATTCTGGCTCCCTTATAAGGTTTTTATCCATTTTTTCCTTAAAATGGCAGTAGATTTGAGACCCTTTCAAATTAAAACTTTTTATGAAGTGTAGAGTTCACCCTACTCCTCCTGTACAGACAATAATATAAACAGTGCAGTACAACAAGATAATTACTCACTAGGAATTAGAGGGTCTGAATTCTAGTTCATTACTAATTGTATCCTTCATGCCTCATTGAATCTGCTTTCCATTTATAAAGCTGGAAAAAAATATAGCTTGCACTTCCTTTTTTACAGGATTAATGCAAGGATGAAATGATAGTGCCTTGTAAATTATTGAACTGTAATTCATTTATATGATGGTGAGATATCCATTACTATCTTTTAATTTGCACATGATGCTAAATATTTAACTATATCCAGTCGACCTATATCCAGGGAAAAACAGCACGAGTTGATGAGTTTTTCTCTCTACATGTCAATCCACTTATAAAGGATAGAAAGTTTATTTCAGAATGGTGGCATTTCAACAAACAATTGTGCCCATTCCCTACCCCAACACCAAAATAGGAGTAGTTAATGTACCATTTGTGTATATACTAAAAGAGAGGACAAAAAGAGTATCTACTATATATGTGTATATATATCTATATATAGCCATATTATAGACAGAGGGATGGAATTAAACTTGAAGAGAGAAGCACTAATTAGCAGTATTTTTTTTTAATTCTGGGCTAATACCTATGCTAGGTAAATTTATTGGATTGAATCATGCAAAATGACCACTATATGATCATTTTCAACGTATAAAATAGTAATACTACATATGATTCAAACTCATTGTTTGCTATTTTGTGATTATGATTAGCCACTGGAAATTGTTATAATTATACTTTATTGTTAAGCATATGTTGTGAAGCATGTTAGATATCTATCAAATTTGTTCTATTAGTTGAGTTGTTTCTTAGATGTTTCCTTACCTATGTATTAAGCTTTCTGGGGAACATCTGTCATCAAATCCTTGTTAGCTATATAGATATCACAGTAAAGCATACAGACTAAAAATGGTATTTCTTCACTTCAGCTATTCATCTTGGCATGGAATTAAACCACAGACATTTTGATTTTACAATATTCAAAAATTACTATTTCTCTACATTTAAAGGTTTTGACCTTTAACCCTGATAAATTATTTTATATTCCAACAAAGTTTATTGACTTTTAGAAAACAGAAACATTTAAAAAACTGCCCCCCCCCCCCCCCATATAGGAAAGTCAAGTGCAGTGAGAAGTAAACTGGAAGTATGTAGGGGAGAAGAACTCTGATCTTGGCCTCGTTGGTGTCTTCTTTGATCATTAACATTTTAGGCCCACTTACTCCTTTTTTTTTAATTTTTTTATGGCAGTACTAATCAACAAAATATTTTTTGTGTGAATTCATAAAAACAAATCCCTGTCTCTATTGTTCTGGACAAACAAGCTAGCCATTCAGGGTACCCTTGGTCTGATTATCCTTTTCCGGAAAGTCGATGTTAACTGATATATTTTATATTCTGTCAGAATATCTGAACCCTGTGGAGGAGAACCCTTTTGTTTCTCGGAGAAAAAATGGAGACCTTCAAGCTTTGGATAATCCCGAATATCACAATGCTTCCAACGGTCCGCCCAAGGCAGAGGATGAGTACATGAATGAGCCACTGTACCTCAACACCTTCGCCAGCGCCTTGGGGAATGCCGAGTATCTGAAGAACAACATACTGTCCGTGCAGGAGAAGGCCAAGAAAGCATTCGACAACCCTGACTACTGGAACCACAGCCTGCCACCTCGCAGCACCCTTCAACACCCAGACTACCTGCAGGAGTACAGCACAAAATATTTTTATAAACAAAATGGACGAATTCGGCCTATTGTGGCAGAGAATCCTGAATACCTCTCTGAGTTCTCGCTGAAGCCAGGCACTGTGCTGCCGCCTCCACCCTACAGACACCGAAACACTGTGGTGTAAACTCAATAGTGGTTTTAAGGTGGAAAGACATGCCCACTCCAATTGCCCTGCCACCTCTCTTTCTCTTATGGTCTTCCTTCTATTCCCAAGGCCAGTAGTTTTGAAACTTCCCAGTGGAAGATATAGAGATGCAATGATAGTTCTGTGCTTATCTAACTTGAACACTAGAGGGAAGGACTGAAAGAGAAAGACAGGAAAAACAACACTGTTTCTTCATTTCTCTGCATGGGTTGGTGAGGAGACTGGAACAGCGAGAGAAGGACCAGAAAAATATAAGGCAGTACCGCCCGCTGTCAAACTAGTTCTCACCTTTTTTGTTTTTCCTCTTTTTAACCTTTTTTCTATTTTTTTAAAAATGCAGTCTTTGAAAGACCCATGCTATCTGTTCCGATCTGCAGGAACTGACGTGTACAGTTTCAGCATCCCTGGAAGTCCTAATAAAGTTTCCATTAGAATAAAAGGATAACCTTTTCTATAACATGTGATAGTAACTGAGATTGAGAATCCAATTTCTTTCTTCAACAGTTTCTATCCTGACAAGCAAGAATGGACAACTCAGCTTTCATTAATTTTAAGCCTGCATCAAAGCTATAACTAGTAATTATGTTTGGAGGGCTTTCTTGTTTTTTCTTTTCACTTTTGCCCCTCTTTGTTCTGTCCATTTGTATTACTTCTTTCCTATTTTTGCATTTAATTTGTAACTGCAAAGACTGTTACATCTAAGCTTCTTATGTGTTGCTATAAATTGACTGAATTTTAAAAAGAAATATTTTAATATAGTGAGATGGCTGCTATTTTAAATATACAGTCTAAAATTAGAAGAGGAGGCCAAGATATTAATTAAATGTAGCATCAAATTTAGCTTTAGTGTTTTACACTATTGAATATGTACCCCCCCCATTCATTTACATTCTTTAATGTTTTCTTCTCTTCCATAAATGGCAGTACTTGATAAGCAGTTGGTAATGTTCACGTACAAGGGAAACTAAGAGACAATTCTCTGTGGTTTATGAAAACTACTGACATTTTTCAGGGGTGAGCCAATGGGAAATCCATTGAACTGGAAGAAACACACTGGATTGGGTATGTCTACCTGGCATATACTCAGAAATGTAGTTTGCACTTAAGCTATAATTTTATTTGTTCTCTTTCTGAACTCCATTTTGGATTTTGAATGAATCAATATGGAAGCAACCAGCAAAATAACTAACTTGAGTACATTTTTTTTAAAAGAGCTAAGGTAAAAAATGACTAGAAATGCCAAAACAAGCAAATTAGAACTTTGGAACAGTATCCAGGGATTATGGTGAGAGGGCCAGCACATTATTAACATGTGACATCACATTTGTTATTTGTAAGCTGTCCAATTTGTATACTGCATATTAAGGACTGCAAGTAAGGATTAGCTTGAATTCCATGGGATTTCTAGTATGATACTCTATTTATATTAAGTGGAAGGTAACTCTTTGCACATAAATTAGTATAATAAAAAGAAATACACAAGCATTCACAGCTTATAGATAGGTCCTTGAGTCAGACATTGTAAATAAACGTGAAAAATCTTCTCATGTAATTATTTTAATATCCAATAGACTAATCTTTTGATACTTTATATAAGAATTCTTTTTCTTCAAACACAACATCCTAGTTCTAGATCCATTTTTATTATGTATCATTTTTAAAGAATACCTGCTGAGTTAAGATGAGCAATGGGAACAAATGGTAGGAATGAGAGTCTCCAGGAAACGGGAACCTCAGGTCAGTAATTAGGAAAACTGGATAAAAGTCTCACTTGTCTAGGATCAAATTTGAATCTGTCATCTAATATACATATGTGTGTGTGTGTGTGAATATATATATATATATATATATATATATATATATATATATATATATAAATTCTCCATTGGTAAAAGAGAGTTTAGAGAAAAAAATGCAAAGAAATCTGTGTTTCTGCCTATTTTGAAAAAGTAAATCCATCCATCCACTCAACTCCTTTTTTTTTTTTCAACTGATATTTATTTAGAGTCTACTAAACACACTGTGTTATATGGGTGAATACCCAGGTAAATGTAATACTACTCCTAACTTAAAAATTGTAATTATTTGGAATTATATTTGAATTCCTCCATAAGTTCAAAGAATAAGATAGGGAATTTTTGTGATCAGTTATTATAAAATCAGCTGTTTGTTAAAAGATCTCCACTGAACTCATTTAGGACATGAATTAAACATCCTGAAAATTACTGAAGTTGACATATAAGATAGTTTCAATGTTATCATCTGAACACAAACTGATCTAGTAGAATATTGCATCATTGGCTTGTTAGCCTATCTGGATTCTAACTTGATCATTAAATCAATGGTTGATGTTGGTCTTTGGCCAAGAACCTTGAAGGCATTGGGGTTGCTGTTGTCCTAAATTATGAGAAGTGATGTAAGCTAAAAGAGTGAGGAATAGCAAGGGAGTGATTTGTGAGATCCCTTCTAGTAAAGTTCAACCATGAACTTCCCAAGGTTGAAGATACAGAATGAGTCACGGGCCATACCCTAACAGCTCAGAGCTCTCCTACCTATTCAGAGGAGTGTCCAGGAAAAGGAGACCTCACATCAGTACTTATGAAAATTTGGATATAAGCCTCCTCTTCTGGATAAACCCATTCCAACTCATCACTGATAGCACACTTATTGGATACTAGAACTTGATTTCTGATTTATGATATTCATATGTTTTTATTGTGATATGGAAAGCACAATCATTTATTTTGAAAAAGGAACTTTTTTTTTCCTGTTAAGGTACTAGAAATGCATTCAGCGAATGTAGTCTTCATTCTAAGAACACAAGACCCTTACATAACAGGTAATCTCCCACTACTAACTGGAGATAGATACAAGTATAATCGAAAATGACTCAAAATGTTTCACAAGAGCTCCATTTTACTGTTCCTTTTTCATTGTTTTATGTAATACATATTTGATTTCAGTAGTTTTAGGGTTTCTCTTTTGTTTTATTTTTGTCCCCCTAGGAAAACATATTTCAGAATGTGTGAGAGGGAGCAAAAAAAATAGTTTCATTTGTCACAAAGAATAATTTATTCAACCTAGTAGAGCAAAATTTTAAAAGGCTAAGTAGAGCCTCCAAAGTGTATCAGAATATTGATTCCAGAGGTGAGAGATACCAGTACAAATATTCAGAATCAGTTAAGTAATTTGAGAAAAATTAATATCAAAATTATACAGACTTTTTTTTTCATCACCCAATTTTGTAGTTTATACCTATCTTGGGGAGTCTTGTTTTTGGATATTGAAAAACTGTGTAACTAAATGGTCGTTTAAAGAAGCAGTTCTTAGGGGGGTGAGAAAAGATGTCTCTAAACCAGGGTAAACTCAGAACCACAAAGCATCCTGTACCAAGAAGAGGTGCGTGGACTGCTGAGCAGCAATTGGCTTTCTGAATATTAGTAGCACAGGTTAGGATAAGAGTTCTTTCTCAAGTGATAATCTTAAAATAGCATTAAAAACAGAAGTAATGCAATACTCGAATTATATTAAAAAGACACAAACTAAAAATATGAGATTTTTCTTAGTAGATCGAGAAGAATGACTGAGTATCGGTAGCTTAAGAGAAGACATAGTGTTCTAAGCATTATAATGTGTGTGTTAATACCTTGTAAAGGCAGGACATGGCATGGAGATCATGCGTATTCCCAATGCCAAGTACAAAGCAGTACGGACCGTAAGGTTCTGCTGCTACATGAAGTTGGAGGGGCTATGAATGTGCTTCTTGAAGTGTCAAGGGTGAAAAGAAAAATTAAATTGTTTAAGCCTGACAGGGAAGGATGTAAATATAAGTTTTTGAGAGCTATCTAACCTTTATTTCAAAACTTGAATTATTCATCCATCTATAAATGTTGATTATTTAACTAGTGTATGTAGTTCATAAGGTAATAGAAAAGGTGATCACGAAAGCATGTACATAACTGAGCAAAACCATGGTAATGCTGTAAGATGTAGATTTAGGTAGGTTATCAGACATTAAATAATTTTAATACTATTAAATAAATTAAACTAGAAAATTAACCACAAAATATAATGTAACAAAATAAAATGCAGGTTGTGAAAATGTCGGATGGATTTTGCATAGTAAAAACATAAGTTTGCCATTTAAAATTGTTATTCGTTAGGTTTAACTGAAAGTAGGCACATACAGAGAGCTGGTTCCACTTCTGAAAACTTGCTTTAAAGCATTATAATTAATTTGTTCTTCATTCTCTTACTCCTTTATCATACTTTAAATGTATTAAGTGTAAAGAGAATTTTTTTTTTTAATCTGTTTTGCAAACACCACCCTGTATAGTTTACAGGCAAATATGTCACTCATGATGTTAAGTAAGAGGTCTTCATAATGAACTAAGGGAAATGTAAGTGTTCTATTACCTTATGCAGAGACAAAGAATGAATGGTGCCATTTAGTAAACAAACAAAATACATTTAACTTGTGACACGTTCTTTCTTTTTCCATGACACCTCTCATTTCCAAAGACAAAACCAAGGAATTAGTTAACAGTATTCTGATAAATACATGCTAAATAAACCAAGCATTTCAAACTGTTGTATCTCCATTATTTTGGTCTCCAGTTATTAGTCTGATGCTTTTTAATAGGGTCAATGATAAACCCATGAGCATAAGCTGCTAGTTGTTAAAAATGCCAAATAAATCCCCTTCTTTATATGCTATGGACAGAGAATTCTGCTGTGCCTCTCTTTGTATATATGGATTTTGAAAGACAGCCTTGTATCCACATAGACACATGAAGGCGGACTTATGTTTCCTGATTGTCATTTGCTTAAGAACAAATAGCATATAGAAGTAGATTGGGTGTGATTTTTAAATAACAGTGTCAGTGGAGACCTCAATATTACTGATATTACAATGGGGCCAGCTTTTATACTTCTGGGTAACATTAATATAAATTTTCTGATCCCAGAAATGCCTTTGAAAGATGAGTTCTCTCTACAGTTGCAAATATGAAGCTGTTGTAGACACCGTATTGGGTCAGAAAAACCTTGTGTTTGTGTGAACAAATGGCTTTTAACACCATAGCTGCTTTGTTCTTTCCATTAAAAGAAAATTCTCCATAAAATAGTAGAAATTTTAAATGCTGTATTGAAGTCCCCATAATTTTGGAGAGGTGAAAAAAAAATGTAGGATGTGTCACTTTTGCAGACCCCTGCCTCAACTCTTCCCAGCCAGGTGATACTTTGGGCATAAGAAAATGTTTTTCTAGTCACAAGCTGGAAAGACTTAAGCCGCAATTTCATGGGGGTATTCATGTGCGTCCCCTGGAAAATACTCTTTGACAGTCGGTTTTACAAGTAAGTGATTATCTTGTTAGGAATCACAGAAAAATTTATTTCTCTCTGGACCTTAGAGGATAATACCACCCTTATTTATTTTCCTGTTGGCACACCTGTCTCCATTCTCTTCACTTTTCTACCACTCTAGCTCAGAGTGGTCCTCTGGATGCTGTACCTCTCTTAAGCCATAGCGGATCTCTGAGGTCCCACACCCTGCTTTGTGAAATAATGACTTAACCTCTGCCCTCAAATGCTTGACTTTTCCATAAAAGATTCTAGCAATTTGGACATTATTTGAATTACTTCTCAAATAAATTACTGCACAGAGTATACTTTAGGATATTAAAATGATGTTTTTCCATGAAGATCAATTCCTTTACAATGTTATTCTCTGTAAGAATTGCGAGTCAGCCCTGCAATGAATCTTGAAACTCATATATGTGTACGTGCCCTTGGTATGTCTTAGATTGAATGTTTTCATAAAAACCTGACATATAACTAAGAATTTAGTTTTGCCAGCAAATTAACTTATTTATTTATCTTATTTTATTTCTGATCACAAATATTTTATAGCTGCTGTATTTTCTTTCACAAATGAAGAGTCTTATTATCATGAAGGTAAAGGCTACCCAGCTTTGAGAACCAGCTGTAATCCTTTATTGGTTCATTCATCCATCAAAGAAATATATAATCAGTACAGTTTTGCTGTAATGAAAATCCATGTTGTCTAATAATAGGGTGCCATTCTTTCTCTATTTTGCTCTCCAAGGACGTTTTTCTTTCAATGCTCAAATGAGTTTTACCCATATCATGAGAAGTGGTTATATTTGTACAAATATACAAATATAAGAAAACAAACTTTCATACCTGTAGGCAATAGTTTAACGTGTCCAAACCACTTTGCCTTTACTGCTATTTTTATCCCTGATGTGTAGATGTTTCTCCCAGGCCTGTAGCCGTTTTGAAGGAAGGCAAATCATACCTCCTCTATATTGGCATAACCTGCTTTTCGAGGATCATTTCCAGATTTTTTTAGTTCATGAAGGGTTGTACTTTTTCCCTAATGTGAAAGTCACTTTCCTGTATATTTCTGGATATCTCAGGGGCTGGGAGGGGGAGTGAGGGGACTACACCATAGCACTCCAAGAACCCTTTTGGGATTACTCCAGTACTCAACTACGAAAGTTATTTTCTAAATGTTAGATACGTACGCTGTTCTTTTAAAGTAAGGTACTTTGAAATATGTAGCATAAATTGGTACTGCTGTTAAATGGGTCGATTATTAAGCTGAGCAGCTGTGTGAAGGCAGCTAACTTTGAATGCACACCTCACTGGCTGATGTGTCTACATCTCATGTTCTAAGCACCAGGAACTCACATTGCTGCATGTCGAAACTGCTTTTTCTCATGATATGACTAGTCCTTGATCTTTCTTGAGCACCACTGTAACAAGATGAAATGAAAATGAGACCAATCTGCAGGACATTTCATAGCACAAATAATAATAATAATAATAATAATAATAATAATAATAATAATGTCATGTTAAATCTTCTCTCAAACTTTCATCTCACACATGCATCAAAAGAGTTGACTAAGATCAATTCAAGTGATAAAGGGAGACCCTCTACTGAAAAGATAGAGACGGTATTTTATACATTTGTATTCATTTCCGTATGTTCTTACCTTGTAAACAGAAAACAAGCCCTCTCTCTTGTGAAGTATCTTCAAAGGACAGGGGTGCAAAGCCCTTACCAACATAGTTGGTAAGCCACAAATGTTTCATTTAAATCCCAGTGTTCAAAGTTAGCTGCCTTTTGAAACAAACAAAAAATACTACTGTATGTTTGAAAATGTGAATAGTATTTTTATAGCTTGTTAAAGACATGGCTAGTTGCATTTGTAAATAAGAATAATGTTGCTTTGATTTTCTTTGGTGGACATCTTTATTTGGAACATAATTGTCTTTAGAGTTGATTTGTATATAAGTAATTGGCTTGTGATTGTTTCTTTTTGGTTGGAAGTTATCATTTGACATTACTTGTGATTCTGTGTTTAGCACTATTGTGACGTGTTCAACCTCTGCACTCGCTTACACAATAGGATATGCCAATTGTGTGTTGTGTAATGTTATTTTGATTTTTTTTCTATTTTATCTATGAAGGATTATGCACTTAACACATACTAACTTTTTTAATGTTAGGTATATTTTTTAGTATAATTTCCCTTATTCATTTTTCTCCTTTAGCCCTTCACCCCATTCTCCCTTCCTTCCCCCAGTTTCTGTTGTGATTTGAAAATGAGGGACAAACAATATTTTAAATTTCTGTAATTAAGCTTTTCAGTTGGTTCTCAAGGATCCTCTCTTGGCTCTTGGGAAAGAATTGTACCTGTACAAGGCAATTATAGAATGCGACCTGCTTTGCCTCATTCCGTACTGATCATCCTAGCTGAACAATTTGAAAACTGTTCTGCTTTTTTGTTACATGAATCTGTCAGAAATATATTTTTAATTTAATATAAATGAAATTCAATAAAATATGAAACAAATATTCTCTTGTGTCAGAAATTTGTTCTAAGAAAAACCAATTGGGGAAAATAAATATTTGTTCTAGATTTAATAATCTAAAAATGTGAAATGAGCTTATTTTTACCCATATTTATAAATCTCATTAATTATTCTTAGGGGCTCTTTTGTTGTTTGAAATATGATACATTCCACATGTATTTTTTGTTTTTTGGGTGTTTTGGGTTATTTTTACCATCTAGCTCATATGCTTATTGATGTGTATAGACTTACTCATCTGTGCAAATTATGCTTAATTAATGGTGATTGGTTTGTTCCTTTGGAAATTAAAAAAAAATAGAAAAGAAAAAGAAAAATATTTGGTAGGTTATATCCAAAAACCATTAATATTTTTTAGCAATTTTTTTTCTTCACCTCAATTTCTCATATCCAGAAGCAACTCATTCGTGATGGAGAATCAGGTTACTTTTATTTTAAAAAGATAAGTGCAACATACAAGTAAAAAGATTTTTAAAAATAATTATCTGGAAAGCCCACTGGTTGTGTTTCTCTCATAAATCTATTTTGTAAAGGCACCACTTGTACCCTACCTATATCAGAGACTACGGCATATACCTATGCTTTTCTCTAACAATGTTATATATAATGTTAATAGAAGTGAAACCTCACATAAAATTCAAAATAAATTTGATAAATTTTCTAAGGTTCATTACATGCTAAATGGCCACAAGAAACAAATTCTGAAACATAGTATAGAATCTGATCCTGAACCAATTATCAAACTTCAATTAAAATGATGATGGTAAGAGGAAAAAAAAATATGGAGAAGCTGTGAGGTAAGTGTATAATAGAACAGAAAATTGAAAGTTAAAATAAATGTCAAAATTAGATTTTAGCTATTCTCTTCTGCTTTGCACGCTAAGATTCCTGAATTCACAATTGCTTAACTTTTTAAGCCCTTTGGAGGTATATATATATATATATATATATATATATATATATATATACACACACACACACATATATAGAGAGAAAATATATGACTATATATATGTATATATATATATATACATATGTATATACATATATATATATATAGAAGAACTTCATGCAGAATTTCTATTTTCAAGTGATTTCACGACAAGCCACAAGATCTTTATCATACTACAAGTTACACTCATAAAATTGTAAACTGAGCAGGTGCATAGTTAGCTAATTGTATTTCCCTCCACAGTATTATCAAGCTGCATGATAAACCATGGGGAGCAAAGCCACTAGACAACCATCTTAAGATTAGAAACAGAAGACTGTCACCTAGATAGCAATTTTAAAGCTATAAACAGAACAATTCAGCACAAGATAGCAATCAGGAGACTGTAAACCAAATGGTACACATGAGACATGTGAATATTGAAGTACCTGCTCTTGCAAGTTACCCATAGATATTTTAAAAGAAAAATACCCATCATGTAATTCTGTTCCTACTTTCTCACATTTCCAAGATAACTACAGTATTCTATGAAATAGCGTAGTCCAAGTTATCTGCCTCCTTTAAACATAAAATAAAATAAAGACCCCAAACTTTCAAGACATAGTCTATTATCTGCCAACTGGTTCCTAATGCAAGAAGCATATGCATATCATACAATATCTTGAAGATAAAATTTATTTTTTAAGATTTTTATAAAAAATATAGCTAACGTACGATGTTATATTTGCTATAGGTGTACACCATAGTTATTCACCATTTACATACCTAAAGAAGTGATTACCATGATAAGTCCAGCAACCATCTGACACCGTACCACACTATCACTATATTATTGACTATATACCCTATGCTGTACGTTTTATCCCCATGACTTGTTTGTTTTATACCTGGAAATTTGGACCCCCTATTCCCCTTCACCTTTACCCCTTTTTTTAATTTTTCAGTTACATTTGACATTCAGTATTACTTTATATTAATTTCAGGTGTACAATATAGTGGTTAGACATTTATATAATTTAAAAAGTTACCCCCTGACCAATCTAGTACCTACCTGGCACTATACATAGTTATTACCATATCATTGACTATATTCCCTAATTACTTTATATCCCCATGACTACTTTGTAACTACCAATTTGTACTTTTTAATTGCTTCACTTTTTTCACCCTGCCCCTAACCCCCTCCCATCTATCACCCCAACAAATCTAGTACCCACATGACACCCTACATCGTTATTGCAATATTATTGACTATGTTCCTTATGCTATACCCTACATGCCCACTAACTACTTTGTAATGACCAATTTATACTTCATAATCCCTTAATCTTTTATCACCCCACTCCCAATCCCCCTCCCATCTGACAGCCATTAAAATGTTTTCTGTATCTCTTAGTTCATTTCTGTTTTGTTTGTTAATTTTGTTCATAGATCCCACATATAAGCAAAGTCACATTACATGTGTCTTTCTTTGTCTGACATTTTCCATTCAGCACAGCATATTCCAGGTCCATCCACACTCTGCAGATGGCAAGAACCCTTTCTCTTCCATGGCCAAGAAATATCCCATTGTATATACTTACCATCCCCTTTTTATATTCATTCATCAATAGAAACCCACGCTGCCTCCACTTCTTGGCCTTTGTAAACAATGCTGCAATGAACATATGAATGCACATGTCACATTGAGATAGCATCTTGTTTTGTTTTGTTTTACAGATAAATACCCTGAAGTGGGATTACACAGTCCTTCATTGTCTCTTTTTATAGCTCTTGTTTGAAAGTCTCTTTTGTCTAGTATAAGTATTGCTACCCACCTTTTTTTTTCTTTCTTTTTTTCCATTTTCATGAAATATCTTATTCCATTCCTTTACTTTTTGTTGTGTGTATATTTCAATCTGAAGTGAGTCTCTTGTATAGCATATTAAGTGTTTTGTTTTCTTATCCATTCAACCCACCTATGTCTTTTGATTGGAGCATTTAATCCATTTACATTGAAAGCAATTGTTGATAGATATGTAGCTATTGACATTTTATTATTTTTGTTGTTGTTGTTCTGTATTAAAGAAGTCCCTCTAACATTCCTTGTAATACCGGTTTAGTGGTGATGAATTCCTTTAGCTTTTTCTTGTCTGGGAAGCTCTATCTCTCCTTCAATTTTAACTGATAACCTTGCTGGGTAGAATAGTCCTAGTTGTAGGTCCTTGCTTTTCATTATGTTGAATATTTCCTGCCAATCTCTTCTGGTCTGCAAAATTTCTGTTGAGAAATCAGCTGACCACGTTATGGGAACTGCCTTACAAGTTACTAGTTGCCTTTCTCTTGCTGTTTTTAGGATTCTCTAAATGTCTTTAACATTTGCAGAGAAAGTGCCCTGCAGGTGAGCAAGTTGGGTGGGGTAGGTTCCCAATGAGTCCGCAGCTTGGAACAGCAGAGTTCATCGGGCCAATCAGATTCGTATTTGGCTGGAGGGGTGGGTTCAACATAGGAAAGATGGCGCCTGCCTGCTGCCTGCACAGAAGGAGGCCCTCTCACAGGGAAAATGCTGACTGTCCTCCAGTCTTCACCCCGAAGGCACACACCTCAATCTGCCCCCCATATGTCTCTAAGTCTCCCTGAGTCACGCCCCTCCGCTGGAGCCCAAGGTGAGTGTCTAGAAGCGAGTGAGTTTGTGTAGGGTCATTTAAGATGATGTCTGGGTTTCCCTGCAGCCTTCCTAACTACCTAAACAGTCAGAATCCCCACTGTTTTTCACAGCCAGGTGTTGTGGGACTCCTCTTCTCAGCACCTGTACTCCAGGCTAGGGAACCTGGTGTCGGGGGCTGGGGTCCCTTGCTCCTCTGGGGGGAATGAATGCAGCTGATATGTTGGTCCTGATTCTCAACAGCTACACACAGGTGTGGGGCTCATTCTGTGTCTCTGCCCCGCCTATGAGTCTTGACGTGGCTTTTTCTTTATATTCGCAGTTGTTGGACTTCTGTTTGACTAGACTTCAGATGGTTTGCCAGGTTGATTGTTCTATATTTTGTTGTAATTTGATGTGTTCATGAGATGAGGCAAGCACAATGTTTTTCTATTCCACTATCTTGGATCTCTCCACAAGTTAAGTTTTGAGGGAATCAAAATTTATACACAAATTTTTGACTGAGTGGGTTCAGTGTCTTTATACCCACATTGTTCAAGGGTTAACTGTATATATCCAATAATATTAATAATGATGTAGCTGGTGTGGTTTTTCCTCAAACATTTAAACTTAGATGTGCAATAAATGTAATTTTATTTTTCTGTAACAAAACTTAGTGTTTTTCCCAGATCTCCAGTTTATCCAGAAGTAAAAAAACATAAACTGACCAATTAAGGAATTTTCCAAATTAATTCAAAATATATTTAGCCCATTTAAGGTTTTCCCAATCATTTCCTCTCAGGAGTAACATTAAATTCTGGAGGCCTACATTAAAAAACGTTTGCAAGATTCTTTAGCCATGATAAATTGCTCTGAAATATCATTGACTTATCATATAAAAGCTTATGTCTGCTGTGGGTCTGATCACTTTCTACCAAATGATGCTTTAGGAGTCCAGACTAGCTTCATCTTGTGGCTCATCTATCTCAACATGTCACTTCTATGATTACCATAACATAGAAAAGAATGTTGGAGGGTCAAACAGGGATTTTTCCCTGCCACAGCCCAGAAGGGACACATAGCTTCTGTTCACAGTAAATTGGTTAAAACTAGTCACTTGGTCCTGCCCAGTTTCAAGGGAGCTGTGGGAGCACACAGATATTGAATAAACATAATTGTTCTGACATATGGATGATATAGTACTATGCCATAGGAAAATGTCTAGTCCTTTGCCGATACCTGTGGTGGTATCTATTAAAATATATACTGTAGATCTAATTGTTGGTAACGATCATTCTTTTATTGTTTCTTTCACTGAGATGTCTAAATTCCCATCTGGCATTCAGCCATTTGGTCAAATGCATAGCCCACTGTCATATTCCCTTTTGTGACCTTAGTCCTCAGACTGTCCTGCAAATCTCTTGACCTTTTCATTCTAAAACATTAACGTTGGCTTGCTCACACTACTATGAAACTAACTACTACTACCTGAGGCTCCCCATGCTGATACATCTACCCTGTTACCCCCAATCTGAAGGCAAGTAAGATTCTGTGAAGTCCCTTCTCAATGTTTGACTGAGTATTTGCATTTCTGTACTTGACCTAAGGGATGGTACAGAAGAAAATAATATTTCTATGAATAGAATCAGATTCTATTCATGTGTACCTATTAGAATCTGTAATTTTCCTCTTTATCTTAATTCTTCCTTCTCAGGTCTGAAGTGTTTTATAGATTGGAAAGTGAGAATGGTGGGGAAGAATATTGTGAATTGTTTCTATCTAATCAATATTTTTCTAAATAAATTTAAAGGCCAAGATTTTTTTGTTTCCTAGTTCTGTTCCCCATGGCACTATGGAGGTCTCCTATCTTGTGGCCTGAAGAAAAGTTCCTCACTTGGTACAAAATTGTGGGAGGGGGGAAGAAAACACAACTTATATGCCATGTCATGTGCTAAGCACATCACATACATTATCTCCCTTAATTTTTATAAATTATAAGGTAAAAGCTCTATTTTACAGTCATTGAGTTCTGATGGTGGTGAGACATAATAAATTACCCCCACAGAAATGAAAGGCAGAATTCTTTATTACTTACAGCTCTGTAAGTAGTAAGAAGGCTGCCATGTAGGACCACACAAGGGGTTGCACTTGGAGAAAGGGTTATTGAAAGTTGGAACTATAGGAGACAATTTATGAATGGCAAGTCAGATAAAGGTAGGTAGGTTTACATAGGCTTCCTGTAGCTTTAGTATTTTGAATAATTCTGCTGACCTAAGGAAAAAGAGGCCATCCAAGGTGTTTGGCATCTGGGGCTTCTTGTAGTTAGTTGGGTCTGGGCCTTGTAACCCATAAGTGTTGGGGCCCGATAAGGGAAGGCATTGGAGTGTAGGCTTAGCAAAGCTCCGACAAGGAACATTGAATTTTTAGCCATGATCTGAAAACTGTCACGACAACACTTGGGAAATATTGTATCACATGAGGTCATGGTTCCTCCTTTTTAGTTAAAGTAATTGAAATGCAGAATTTTTAAGTTCCTTAACAAAAGTCACACAGCTAGGAGATCAAAGTCCACCTGTGTCTTGGCTATACTGCCTTTCTAAGTGGACCTGTTCTCTTCTACATTTTTTTTTTTTTTTTTGGTAAGGCTTTACTAGGCCTTCTTTTCAGTCTTCCGTTTGGATCTTTTCTCTCTTCTGTCTTGCACACTATGTATTTTGCATAATCGCTAGGAGCTATCATATGTTGAGTTTCTGTGCATTTACCTCTTCAGGACCTATCAGCCTTCATGTACTTTATCTTGGCTCATTCTGCTTTTCAAACTCCCAGTGCTTTGTACCCACTTGTCTCCTGGAGTTTCCAGAGAAAAAAGAAGGGGTCTGGGGAGGAAGGAGAGGAACTGTACTTACATTACTTCAAGAAAAATTTTTAACTTTACATTAATAATAAAATTATTGTGCTTATTGACATTACAATTCTGTTAAAACAGCATTTCGGTATCTGCTAGGTTACATATAATCTGCTGTTTTGTAGGACAATTTTAAAAGCACTTTACTATTAACAATAGTAACATAATCGCTTAACATTCTCCAAAAACGATTGACCTCACTCATGCTATATACTAGATTTTTCCTTTCGGTCAAGTAGTGATTATCCTAAAGGCACTTAAGACTCCAATAATCAGATGGGTTAACTTTATTGTGTGGAAAATATAAATTTTTGTTCCAGTGTTATCTAATTGTGTGAGCTAACTAAAGATTGTATAGTTGAATAATTATATAATAAAAATATTTTTATTATCTTCCATTCATAATCAAAAGGACATTGCAGATTATAATATTGATCTAGATTGAATTGGCATTCTAACTAAATTTGGTAACAGTCCAGTCACTGTTGTTAAATAATAGGTAACAAAGTCCTAATCAGGTGCTTTGCTGTTTCCTGCACAGTAGATGCACAGCTTCAGTTTTATGGTAAAGAAGAGAAAATATTAGAAGATAGGTCTGATAGTGTCAAACAGAGGAATAAGGTGGAGAGAATTTAAAGTTTCTTGGAATAAAGATGATAGCCCTTCTGAAAATTTTGCAATCAGTTAAAATGAAAAAGTTCCAAATGAACTGATACGCTAAAGATATTTTTTTAAAAACATGTTAGAGTATTTGCTTTTCTTTTTTATTATTTAGTCTCCTGAAAAAGAAATAAATTTGTTTTAAAATGATTATAAATCAAATTAGTAATTTTAATAATGAAATCTCATTATTATAATTTGATTCATAGATTTCAAATTGCAAGTGACCAATAAACAGAATTACTCTATGCCCTCACCCACACCATTTTCCCATTTCAAGAAACTCCTAGGAATCTAAAGGCTCGGGGAAATTTGTCTATTCTCTCAATTGTAGATATAGTCCTAGGAAGAGGACATGGGAATGGCCTATGTGCAAAGAAGAAACATATATAAATGGTAGTTGTTGGTTTTCCAGTAGATAGGTCTATAACAATAGCTAAAATGTATGTTACCAATGGAGCTTTATGTCTGAAGCATAGTATACAAAATTTCAAATCATCTCAACGATGTTCAACAAATGCTTGATGATCTAAAAATTACTTCCTGGGAGAAAATGCAGAAGGAACAAAGTTTACACAGCCCGAGACACAGGTTTACACAGGTTGAGGAGGGAATTAATAACTCTTCAAGTACAAGAAGCCATCAGATGGGTGACAGTGAGCATCAGTGACTACATCTCCTAAATAATTGCTTAAAATCAATTGACACCAAAGATCCAAAAGAACCAAAGCAACCTCTGGGAGCTTAGGCATTTGGGCTTCTTTCTGTTGGTTTTCTCTGCAACTAGCATATTCACAGTCTTCTGTCTGGGCCCCTCTCTGGCATTCTCTTTTTTCTTCAGGATAGAAATATGACCACTGTTTATACTACTTTGCAGTTCATAGTATTAATCTTTTGCTTCGTTTAGGTGTCTCAGTAAGGTTCTCAGCTCTGAGTGGAGTGCAACTCCTCTCAAGACAAAAAAGAGGTGTCCATGGAACTAAGCATCTTAGATTCAGCTACTCAGTAAGATTGTTAAATAGGTGAATACCAGACAAATATCAAATGTCATGTTGGAAGGAAACAGAAATGGCAATATGGACTGGATGGCACGGAGTTGTGGGTGGAATGGAGAGGTTATGCTTTGGAGGTCTGACTACACGCTGAAGTTTCCTGATTCACTAGGAGGACTCACAAGACTCAGTAACAGGATGTATTCACAGCTAAGGTTTATTATAGCAAAAGGAGTAAGAGCAACAGAAAAAATGTTGGCTTTGGAAGGAGTCCAGAGAAGTCAGCCACAGGCTTCCAAGTCCTCCACCTTTATTAATGATATAAGATGCACTTTTCTCTCTACTGGGAAATGTAGAGATGGCATGCAAAGTGTCTCTGCCCAGGGAAGCTTGCTCAAGTGTCAGGATCCAAAGGTTTTTTATGGGGGACTGATGATGTAGGTACATCCTGCTATGCAACAACCAACCACGGTAACTGAAAATCAGAATCCCAACAGTGAAACCAGGAACATCACCAATCTTCATGTTTGCAAAACTCAATCCTGACAAGTCCTGACAAGCTGGTACAGCACGCCCCACTGCTCCACATGTACATAACAACGGCATCAATTAATAACATAAAAAGCAGTCTGAGGGACATATTCCCAGAGGTTAGCCAAGGGTCAAGCACGCTTCCAGGCTCCCCTGGAAACATACAAGCGTTGAACAACAAGACCTGATATACTAACTCTGTGTTGACATGTTTGGGGGTCGAATGGGAATGCAACCCAGTGATTGCAATCCCTGCTTACCCCTCTCCCACCCCATTCCAAAGTTTGAGGGAGAGGGTGGTGAGCATTATCCTTCGATGTTCTATGACAGGGGTGTCCAAACTTTTTTCAACGTTTTTCACCAAGGGCCACATTTGGTAAAATACACAAACAGCCGGGCCACTCACTCGAGATGAAGTACATATTGCCTCACCTGGTTTATTTAAGTAAACTAAATATATTTTTTGGAATTTGCTGTGGGCCAATAAAAAATGGATCACGGTCCGCAGTTGGCCCGCGGGCTGCAGTTTGGACACCCCTGCTCTATGACACAGCAGGTGCAACATCTCAGACAGTTTTCTGGTGCTGCCTTGGGACACTAAACTAGAGAAAGCTGCTGTGAGGAGCTGCTTTGTCTGAAGTTCTCAAACCAGGAGAAGCCAGCCACGTTGTTCTCTCCAGGCACGATGAGAATGTCTCAGAAAGTCAGCAGGCATAGCACAAACTTAATACTTTTAACTATTTTGGGCAAGTTGTTTAAATTACTCTAGTTTTTACTTTACGAATCATACATATTTTTATTGGAGAAAATGAGAAAATAAAGAAACGGAATAAAACATGTAAAATAATCATATGATATCATTTCACATACATATCAAATTTGCACAGAACATTTTATAAATATGAGATTATTTGCTATATATGTTTTATTAATATTATCCCCCTTAAAATATATCACAATAGTTATCCAGATCCACAAACATTCTTTTAAAAGTGTGTTCATAACAGTTGCATATTCTTCTGTTGTCTGAAAGTATATTTTTAACCAAGTTCTTTATTGATGACATCTATAATATGTTGCTCTGGCTTTCATGTACACCAGACATGATTTTCTTAGGACAAATTCCTAGACGTAGAATTTTGGAGTCAATCAATGTGCACATTTTTCAATGGACTATGCAAGAATGTTTTAATTTGCTGTGATTTGCATGTGTGGCTTTGGGGGATTTTTGTGGACAAACTTACAGTCATTTAAGACAAAAACCCACAGGGGACCACTTTTGCCAGTTCAGGTCTCAGCATTCTGTGTGCAAGTGTCACTAAGGATGTTGACTTTGAGCTCTCTTCTCACAGAGACAATGTTTAGACATAAGATGGGACATGGAGGATTTCTCTATTGAAGGAAACTTCCTCATCCTCACTGGCAGCATTTTACCCTAGTGACACTAATTTTTATTGTCTACCCATCTCAGAGAAATGAACAAAGAGATGGATTACTAGGCAAAAGAAAATCGATCTGACATCACAGGCCAAAATGTTGTTCCAGATAAAATCATCTTTGACACAGAAGCCCATTGAGCAGGGACATAGATCCTGAAGCCATAGAAATATCTTTTCCTAATTTGAATGAATCCATCCTCAATTACATTAGTTTTGTATTTGAACCTTGTGGTTCCCCCTTGGGAGATTAAAAACACACTCCTTCAGGATTCTCTTGATAGCTCTTAAGTAAGCCAGCTGGCATTGGTGCTATTTTGTGCAGGAATCCATTCTTTTCTTTTTTCTTTTTTCCCACTAAGGATGCCATTGATGCTATAGCAAATCAGAAAAGATAACAGATTATACTTAATTTTCTATTTTAAAACGCATGGGGATTTAATAGCTGCACTTTAAAGACAAGGTCCTTACATTTATTTACACATTTTTAAAATAAGACTATACATATTATGCAGTTATCTTTAATTTTTCTCTAACAGTCTTAGTAGCTTAGAGCTTTTTGGAAGTAACATCAGTTATTCTTAACAAAATATAAAGCTCATATGAAAAATTAAATTATATTTGAAACACCACTGACACCCTACTATGCATTTGAAAAGAGTTGGACTTACCAGTCTTTCAAGCTACCTCTAAGACTGCTTCCACTCTATTACCTACCTTTTTCCAACAGGATTCCCTGTTACTGTTTTTTGTATTTATTTTCTCATGTTGATAACCATGCTTAGCATGCAATAAAAGAAGCACCAGTTGGAAATTTTAACATGGGAAACTTCCAAATGATCTAAATAATTTTGGCATTTCCACTATAGTCTGTACCAAAAGGACTTTGAAACAAAACCCGAGTAAAAGCAAGACACTAGAAGATAGGGGAGCTACTACTTAAACTTTATCAGGGCCTGTTTCCAAGAGGACGAAAAGGAAATCTGTTTTTTATAATAATTATTTTTAAGAAATTAAAAATCCTTCTTTCTAATTATTGAGTAGGCATTATTCATTTTTTTAGCATAGAATTGAGGAATAATCATTTTATTACATAAGAGGGTAAATGCTTGTAAAACAGTATGTGACCCAAGGATTGATGTCCTAGAAAAGCACCTCTAATTGCCTGATTACCAAAATATGCTGTTTCAAGATAGGAAGAGCACAATAGCTCTTAAACCTGATATAACCCCCTAATTCCCTGGCCAAATTAGAGAAAAGGGAAAACTACAGCTTTTAACTGCAAAGTTGTCTAGCAAGTGAAGGTGGTGGTTGCTTTGTGTTTTAGCTAAGTGTATTAGATCACTGTGAATTTCCATTTGTGTTTCTCCTGGGGCATTAGATGCATAGATAAAAACCTTCCGAGCCAAACTCCCTTTCATTTTAATGCTATGAGTTTTGGCAAGTCGAATGCCCTAAGTCTAAATGCTTGAACACCTCAAATCAAACTCTCAATAAATGTGTAATCTGGACGCAGGTGAGCATTTTATATTTAGTGAGAAAAAGTAAAGGTCATTTAGTTCTTCAAGGCATATTTTTAAATATTCCAATTTCCCTAGATGCCAACTATTTGTTTCTTGAACGACTTCAATATTTTAGATCCACTAGCCTGGAAAGGTCATTTTCTAGAAATTTAATTCTCTTATCTGGATATGTCCATGTTTTTCATTGTTTATTTGGAATATAAGATTATGTTAACTTGCATGTAACATGCCAGAAATAGATGTGTGTGCTAATTTACACAAAGTTTAAAGCCCAGAGCTGTACGTTGGAGGAAATGTATGCCTGCTTTCCATGTCTTTCAAGTTCTCTCCAGTCAAACACCGGTTTTCAAACTGTCTTTAGTCATTGAACATTAAAATGTTAAGTTGATACACAAGACAAAGCCTTCATTAATTTCATATCCCAATATTGTTTGTATGCCCATGCACAAAAGAATACCCAATCAGCACAAGAGTTCACTTATTAAAATATTTACACTCTTTTTTAAAATGTGTTTTAAAAAATGAGATGAGATGGGATTCACCCTTCTTAAAAATACATTTCTGTAGTTTGTAAAATGTGTATTTGCAAAGCAGTTGATAAAAATAGTCTTTTGGATTATACATGAAGGGAGGTACAGGCAACACCGATAACACTTAAGTATGGAGTGAATCAGATGTGGCTTCTTTCTCTCTTGTTCACCTGAGGCTGGTTTCTCCTTAGGTTTAGTGACTATTTTCTTGCAGGCCCATCTTATTAAGTTTCGTGGTTAGCCTCCGCCACCTCTTTTCCTTTTGCTCCCTCTTTCCCTTTAGTTTGTACTTTTTCGTTTGCAGGTTTCTGTTTTCCTGCTGCCTTTTTGGCCCATCTCCCCTTGGGCTCTGACTTTACTGCCCCTTCAGCTGACTTGACTTTCCTCTTGGGCCCATTGGCAGTGATAGTTGAAGGGCACAAAATGGCCAAAGGGTTTGAGAATCTGGGCTGCCTGGGGCATTGCCACTGCCCCTGGTTTTTATGGTAGTACCATTTTTGGCTTCACATTTCCAGATATAAAATTTATTTGGAATCAGGCAGTCATTAACAGTGAGTCTTTTCAGTTGGTAGGAAAAGCAGATTCCCTGTAATCCATACTAGGATCTGCAACTTTGAAGTATAATTCATCTCAAGAGATCTTAGCCTATTGAATTATTTTATCTTTCAAATAATAATAATGTTATTTGGGTGGAAAAATTCTTAAATATGATTTTTTAAGTTAATTTCTGATCTACTTGTCTGCCTGGAGGGCTATGGAGAATTCACTGTCTAATACATGCTACAAATCCTAAGTCTCTCCCATCCATCCCTCCTTTGTCTTCCTACTTCTGTCATTTTCCACAACTCTGACCTGCAGAGTTGACCTGTGGTGATACAATCTCAAAGTTCTTTCCCTGATTTTGACGTAGAAGAGCAAGAAGTTTTGGTTCTAATCCCTGTGTGATTTTGGTTCTAGCCTCTGTGTGATATTTAGCAAATCATTTTACCCTGTTGAACCTCCATTTCCTCATGAAGAACAACAGAATATGCACCCCAAAATATGATTACAAGAGTTCAGGACATGCCATCCTAAAATATGCTACTTCGTTATATTGATTATTTGAGATGCAGGCACTCGAAAACAAAAATTCAGGGAGACAGTTTCTCTGAACATCTCTTATCTTCCAAAATACAGATCCTGAGAAACAAATTCAGTTTTCATAAATGTCCTCCCCAGGAGTTTCATCAGCCTCATCACAGGGGAGAAGTCCTAGTCCAGTGCCGTCTTCTTCACTACGTCTTACTTGGTCACTTTCTTGATTATCCAAATGTACACCCAATTTCCTTATGTTGAACTCTTATGAAGTCATAGGATTAATTTGAGATTACTTACATGGCAAGTTCCCTGCTTTCACTTTTTGTGTGAGCCTCTAATTCTTTTTGTGTGAGCCTCTAATTCTTTTTGTGTGAGCCTCTAATTCTACATTTAATTTTAAACTCCTTGGGGGTAGTTACCCATTAAACCCATTATTTTTTATTCTAACTGTTTTGTTTAGAGCAGCAGTTCTCATACTTCAGAAGCATCAGAATCATCTGGAGGGTAACTATACCTAATTTGCCAGAAAAGATACTAAGTGTTAAGGTAGTAAGCGTTAAATGCATTTTTATAAGGCACCAACAAGTCAATGGTGATGTTGGGATTTTAACCCAGGTCTCTTTGACTTCAAGGCTTATGTTCTTTTCACTATCCATGGGGAGAAAAAAATCTTATGTTCTCAAGAATTTATTTTAAAAAGTAAAAATCTCTTTAAAGACCTTGCTTATTATGTTAGTTTGTGCCTGATTTCTCATAGGTCCTTAGAAGATGGTAATTTTCACAATCAAGCAGAATTATCAGTGACAAATGTCTTTCTAAATTCAAGGATGCTAAAATTATCCAGTCTAAGACTATCACATGATTTCCTGAATATGCCCACCGGTGCCTGACTTAGGAAGGGCAGACCTCAGCATTTACCCAGGCTGAGCTGAAGTGATCACATTTTAAAGCATGTGGATAGAAAACTGCCAAACTGATTCTTAGCCTTCATGCTAGGGAATATTTGCAGTATGTACAATGAGCATTCATTGTACATGGTATGTGTGTACACGTGCGTGAGACAGAGAGAAAGATGTTCAATTATTATTAATAACACCATGTAGCCAGACATTGGAATTCATGGCATTTATGGACTGATAGATTTCAAAGGAAGGATGAGACTACAAGGACTCTATTTTTCTGCTCAGTACTAGCCGTTGCCTCCAGAATAAAGTCTAAATTCAGTATGAGCTAGCCAGTATCTAATTAGCCTTAGTTCCCATGATTCCGTCTCCTCCTCTACATCCTATTCAACACCTGGAACAAATACTCTTTCCTCTGGAACAAGTTATTTAAATTTTTATCTCTTTGTACTATGATATACTTAAGACCAAAGACTATCTGTCCTGTTCATCTTTAAATTCTCAGTATCTAACTCAATGCCTAATAATGGGGTTACTAACAAGTGGTTGTTAACAAGTCAATCAAGAGTCAATGTCATTTGTGACAAATATAAAAGGAACTTCTAGTTTCTCCCCTTTATGTGAGGAATGCCACTTTGGATAGAAGGTCTGAGAAGGTTATAAACTACTTGTATTGGAGGATAGGGTTAAAATACTTTGGATGGCTGTGGGTCTCTACTAAAGAGAGGAAGGAAGTTAATTTAAGATTCTTTCTAAAGTGGTCTTCCTTTACCTTGGGGAAGGGGAGTGCATAGTGGAATTGCCTTTTTCTTGAAAAGACTGATATGCTTTGCAAAACCAGTAATGCCAGTGACGATTTCAAAAAAGAGGAAGCAGAATCTGACTTCTCTGGGCTGCCTCTATTAATATGATAATAGCTAATAATAATTTACTGAGTACTTAGTGTATTTCAGACACTGAGATAAGTGGTTTATATGTATTGTCAGAGTTGATGCTCACAAAAATCTAATAAAATGTGTCCTATTAATACATCTTCTTTCCATATGAGATTATACCCATTCTACAGAAGGATTATGCAAGATGTTGGAAGTCAAGACTTCTAATCAATTAATATTAAGATGTAAGATAGGCCTTTTGTAGAGACAATTGTCTATAGCAGCCTCTCCTAACCCTAAGACATGCAGATCCACAAAGCCCTTATCCGCAATGCTAAAATCCCCAAATTTCCAAACCTCCAAAATTCTGAAAATCAAACACTTTTTGTAAGTTTGTGGGAAATCAATTGTTTGAGAAACTTGACCTGAATGGATGACAGCCTGTTATTGTAGAACTTTTTATCTTATTTGGTGTAAAAAGTCATATATTTTGCCACAGAGATACTATTTGATTTGAGAGTCGTTTGACTTGATCCTGCTGGGATGTACATAATATACAGTATATTTGCCCAGTATTACCTTCCTAAACTACCCAAAAGTATGATTTCCAGGACTCTCTGGTGGAAGTGTTTCAGACTAGAATTGTACATTTTTTTCTTTGTGGATGGTACCTAGTGGATGTGACTAAATCTTGCTCACCTTATCCTACAGACCATTCTCATTCTCTTTGTTCCTCCATAGTATTCCACATATTCACTCTCTCTATCCATATGCAAAAAATTACTCCCCCTTCAATACTCATGCATTCTAACCAAAATGCCCTCTATACATCTTTGTAACTTTGGGGGATTCTCCCATTCTAGAACGGTTCACAGAATTTTCTCTCCATTTCTGTCTGCCCTCATAGTTAACTAAACTTTATGTTTATGTAGGATACTCTATCAACAACACAGCCTTAATATTTTCATCTCAGCTTCTTGACCTCAAGATCTCACCTCTATAAACCACATCCCAAAACTTCGCATCATCTGGAACTCTCGCCACATCTGAAAATGTATGCTTCAATATTTCTCATCCAGGTCACAACCGTCTAGCTCTTTCCATTTTGCTCAATAAATTTGTTATCTAATATCAACCAGCCTCACTAGATCTCAATATCATATTTTCTCTCAAGTTATCAATGCCTTCTCCTCATTTTATTCCCTGTCTATTCCAAAGTCTATTTTCCTAACATCTCTCTTGACTACACTCTCAGCAGCCTTATTCCTACTCTCCCTGTTCACCTTTCCAGAACTTTCTGAACTTATTGTGCTCTCTGAACTTATTGGGCTCTCACTACCACTATCCACACACTAGCTATTCAGAATTACTTCCTGTTTCCCAATGGTGCTTTGCTTCCTTTTGCCTCTCATAATCTAGGTAGTTTCTCTGCTTTGGAAGCTCCTCTCCTCTCCCTTACTTTGTCTGTCAGGTACTGTTTGTTTAGGTGTCATTCTCTCTGGGAAACCTCTTCTAACCTCTCCCTGCTCCCAGCTCTCACCCTAGAAGATACTTCTACCATGCATTCCCTTAGTATCTAGAGCACATCTTTATCATATGTTATTATCATTGTTTATTTTCTTGTCTGACTTCCTTAAGCATTTTTGGAATGGGGACTATGTCCTTTCTATGGTTGAATCCTCATCTTTAATACTTAAAAATGCACTAAATATAAATGAAAAGCAGGACTATTAGAAAACATTTTGTTAAAATAAGAAAAATTGTGAAGTTGTGTGAAACTACATTTTATCTCTCAGCTAAATGAATCTGGTCAAAATAAGTTTAGTTTGAATGCAAATAATGTGGGTTTTGTACAATTCCACCTACCTAGGTCTCATCTAATTCTCAGCAAATGTTTATTTTTAAAAATGAATTTATGGCTTTATGTAGCCAAAGTAATCATGAGTAAGTCTGTAATTTATAGAATTTGAATATTGCAATTATGCTGGACATGGGTCTCTGAACCCCATCTCTCCATAACTCACTTTATATTCTATCTATCATGATCCTGAACCCTTGCCAGATTTGGCTTGACAAGAGTTGGCACCTGACTAGAATGCAGCCATCCAGAAGCTGGCCACCAGCCATAATGTGACCTGGCATGGCAGCTCTGCCTAACAGGCCTGCTCTGTGTCACACAATGACAGGTTTCTGGTCAGATGCTCTCCTGGGAATTTTGAGAACCATTCAGAGACTGAGTAAATGAGTCAGAGCAGAGAGGTGACTATGCTGAATCCACAGAATAATCACAGACCACTGGCTTAGGAGATACCACGTCATGTTACCAGTGTCCCTGGGGGTTCCAGAGCTGTTGCTAGGGCCTGTACACTCAGGAGGCCTGGCTGTGCAGCTGTATGGCCTGCTTCCTGGGATTTCTCACCTTTTACGTATCCTATAATTAAACCTCCTATCAACTGAGATAACGAAACATAGTTTTATTCCTTGTACTCTAAAAAAAGCACCCAACAAATATCTGAATGTAAAATCCACTGGGTCAGGGACTTCATTCCTTTCATTTACAATCTAACTCCAGTGCCTGGATCAGTGCCTGGCACATAGATGACTTAACTATTTGACTTAAATATTTGCTAAATGAATAAGTAACTAACACATGCATTTGTGAATTTTCTATAATTTGAGAAACTGAGTCCCATTAGGTTGAGCTCTGGTGTCTGACTGCCTATGTTTAAATTGGAAATCCTCCACTTACCAGACATATGACTTGACTCCTCTGTGGCATTTAGTTCTGTTTAGTTCAACAGGTAATATCAGAATGCTAATGTTTTAAAAATGTGGATTGTTTTAAAAATGTGATGAGAAGATCCATGCATTATTGAGCCTGGAGTATAGTAAAAACACAATAAATATTTGTTATTATAATAATATTATCGTTCAATGCCAGTTTTTCTTCAGGTATAATTACCCTAAATAAAGTAATCATTTTAAAGATAGAGAACACAAGTTCACAATGTAAAAGGAAGAATAAAGGCCAGAAGTCAGTAATTGCAGGTTCTTATCCTTATTCTGTCACTACTTTTATGACTTTAGATAGATTCATTAAATTTTGACTCAGTGTTCCATATATTAAATAGGAAAGATGGAGAGGGAGTCAGAGTTAGATACTCTCAAAGGTCACTTTCATCTTTAAAATTCCATAATTTTACATGAAAAGGGCAGATTGGATATAACTCATATTGTTACTTATTAACACCTGTAATTAAAATGTTGTTTAGGGAATGATGATTGATTCAGGTATGGTTTTGAGATTTGCTTTATTCAGGCACACAGACTAAGAACTATTTGTATTATAAAATTAATTCAATTACCGTGTAATAACTAAATTAGTCCCATGCTCAGTGCTATGTTCATGGGGGGATATTAATAAATATTAATTGAATGACTGGTATGATGTCTTAAGTAGATTTGATTGACCAATTAATAACAATTAAATCTGCTAAAGTAATCACATAGTATGTAGCTTAGTTTTGGCAAGAAAGAAAAAGTATATTTACCAATTCAATTGATTTCCTTTCTATTATTTCACTTGGTTTTTAAGACATCTCATAATTCAGGTGGCAAGAATGAATACTTTTTGTAATGTCAATCTAATTTTGACAAGTGCAGACTATGGTGGTCAGGAATACAAATGACACCAACTTAGGCTGTCCCTTCTTTGAGGAATAGACAGGTGTCAGGGACTTAGGCCCTGAGGAGACCCTCTTTGGCTGGCAATCAACAGCACACACCTTGTCAACAAGTCATTTATTAGTCCAGTTCACATATCATGCCCTCAGGTCCCTGAATCTGCAACTTTTGCACATGGTTGGGGAAAAGAGCTCTTTGAAAAGCTAGAGAATCAGGCAGCCATTTCTCTCTGACTTCTCTCCACTTCTCAGTATGATGCTAAAATCAAGTGTCAGTTTTCTGCTTCACAACCTACAGATGTCTGGCCCCTTGCAAGTCTCCAGGAACCCGGTAGAATTAATTTGAATGATTCCTTCAGAGGCACTAGCTCTTCAGATGCTTCTGAAGATAATTTCACATAATCCTTTCAGTGAGTTTAGGTATTGAAAAAACAAACAAACAAACCAAAACAGGAAGTGAAAGTGAAGGCTACTTCTACTTTTCACCCTACCACAGCCCATCCCTGAGGCAAGGGAATACCTAGCCTCCTATCTGCCTAAATAGGAGAAGGAAAATACTGGGAGACAAACACAAATAAACATCTCAAAAAATGATTCTACCAAAGGGGGTATATATCCACTATGTTGCCTACTCTGAAAGCCATGGTAACATTTGCTCAAGGCTTTCCTCAAAACTGTATTTCCTGACGTTATCTTTTCAGGATTTTGGCTGAGAACTTTGAAAATGCCTTGAGGCTCTTAGTCTAAATTTATCCAGTCATTGTAATGTGTTGATACTACAGCCAGTTCTTTAATTGCTACACTACTTTACCAAGCACTTATATATCAAGCAATTGGTCACTATGTCTTCCTTGTAATACATGGACTAAAAGCATTACTAATAGTACTACTAATACTATTTGCAATAAGATAAAAATATAATCAAAAGATGTTAAATGACAGCACAGTCTCAAAGTTATTAAGGTGCAGAAACAGGGATGGGGGTTTCAGATTCTGATTTCAATACCCTCTATTTCTGCTACTCTTTTTGCCACAAGGGGCCATTGGCTCACTTGCAAGAGAAATTGAATGAGTAAATTGTCAGGACAAGAGCAATAAAATTTTACTTGACTCGAGATAAAGAGGAAATACCATTTCTTAGACACTGAGACACAAAGAATACAAGAATCAAACAATGATGATCAGCTGATAAATTAGGATGTAAAATTCCTCTTCCAAATATCCTTCTTTATCATCTTCACACTCCCTACAGGAATTAGCTTGGGATAAGCCATTACTTTTAAAAATTTGAAAGTTTGACCTGTGAAAGAAAAGCATAGGACCGCTCCATAAACAAGTAAGCTGACCTTCAATTTAAAGCTTAAAGTGTAAGCACCAAAATCTTAAACTCATATTGCCGTGCCCCAGGTTAAAGTATTGTATACACATTTGTGGAATCTTGATTCATACCCGAAGCTTCCCATAGGAAATAGATCATGTTTGTCTTATTTCTGTCAGAAAATTCTTGTTTGGCTTCTGAGAGAAACTAAAAGTTTTAAGATTCTAAGCATTAAATGTGCTTCCCAACCTAAAACACATTTCCAAACCATTTAAGAAATCTGCAACTGTACCCTAATTTGTACAGTGCTTTTGTTCCTTAAAAGAAGACACTTAATGTTTCAGTGGATTATATTCTGACAGCAGGCTACATATTTGTTTAGGCCTACGGACCGAGTTTACTGTTTGGTTTCTCACCTCCAGCTTCCAGACCTGCTGCCATAGTCCAGCCAGCCTAACTTGACATCTCCATTACCTGGTGATGGCAAATCCTGCTTTTTCCTGGATATCCTAGAGATCAATCTAATTAAGTTAAAATTATTTATATGTATACATATACCTATACATATGCATACATATACATATATATACATATACATATATATACATATACCTATACATATACACATATATATACACAAACATTTACATATATAATTATATATGTATATATATGTACGTATATGTATATATACATATACGTACATATATATATAATTTTAACTTAATTCTAATTTAGGTGATCCCCTTTCAAGATTCGAGTGTCCAAGGCGGCAGAAAAATACATTCCAATGATAATTTCAATTTTGTTTTTTCTGCTGTGGAAGAAATAGAAAGAATAAGAACTTTTTGTACTTTGTTCTCTATATTTTCTCTGCCTTTCCGGAAGGCAGTGCCTAGTTTTTCGTCTCAAGGACATTTGTACACAACCACCTTCTTAGCATTTGTGAAAGTCTAAATAAATTGAAGTATTTCTGATAAGGAGATAGCGGATCTCTTGCTTTGGTGGTGCAGTCAGAGCAAGAAAATGGGGAGAATATGTGAGGCTAGGAAAAAAGCAGTGTTAGGAGACTCCATGTATCCTCCCAGGGGCTTAGGACAATGGCAAGATTCCTGAGAAGAGTGGATGTGCAAGGCACTGACGGAGGCAGGACTGTGGCTCCTGGTCTTGGGAATATTCCCCTTGTCCAACAGCAACAGAGCAATAGGAGAGCCGCTGGATATTACAGAGCCATGTGTGTTTCAGTAATGAGCTCATGATGGTCATCTGTGCAGATTGAAACTGGAGTGGTCATTCATGAATGTTTTGCTCTGTATATGCCACTTAGGTCACCTAAAATCTCCCAGAAAGACTAATGTAAAATTTAGTTTCAGGGGAACATGAAGCAGACATGGAGTCAGATTTAGTTTAATTTAAAGAAATAAAGTACCACGACTATCTCACATGCCTACACATGTAGCTGCAAAGTCATATGCATTTTACTGTGTTACCACGTCCAAAGCTGGCAAGGGGCTCAACTTGCCATTTGTTCCAAAGTGTGTGGCTGGCACCCCATCATCTGAATGCTTTGTTTATATAGCCCCTGAAGTGGGTACTGACATATCTTTATTACTTCCAGAGAGAAAACTTCACAGTACTTACATTAAAATATATATTTTTTTCCTACACCATTTTCCTTTCTTTTCTATCTTTTTACAGGGCAGAGTAGAAGACTGGGAGGGTGGACAACAAAACAAGCCAAATCTCCCACTGGGGCTAGCAAATTAAATTATCATTCAGCAACCCTCACATTGGGGTTTTTCAATCCACAATGCAGCTAACACTACTGCAATTATTCTAAATTCTAACTAATAGGTAAAATTATGTTTGAATGAATACTGTGGTAAACTCTTTTCCCTTTAACATTGAGGGGGCAGCAAATGACTTTATTCATATAGCAGTTTTGAAAGAAGATATACCATTGTGCAATAAAACTTTGGATTATTATACTAGTAAAGAAAGCAATGCTAATGATGTCTTTATTAGAATGATAAAATCCAAGGTGAAAGTGGGCCCATCAGTGTCTCAGTACTACTTCTCATGAAAAGTAGCTGTACCCCAGGAAAGAGCAGCAGGTGTTGTCCTAGAATGTGGAGGAAAGGCTTGAGTGCTTGGCAGGCTTTTCTTTGATCTTTTTCTCTTTACTCAGACCAAAGCTCACACCAGTAGGGGGGCGGAAGGCACTAAAAGCAGGGTCCTTAAACAACTGAGGCTTAAGAAGTAATTGCAAGAAGCCAAAATCTGCTTTCATTAATAAAACCTCAGGTATCCTTTGAAAAATCTTCCCATCTCCTGTTTACAGTCAAATGCACCCAATATGATCCATATCCAGCCTTTTTCCTACACCACTATCCTAGATTTATTTGTAGGACAGATAAATGAATGAACAAAGGCATACTCAGAAATTCTAAGGATTTCCTACTGACAGTTGATACTGTAAAAGAAAAAAGAAAACTAAGAAATTCCTATTGTAAACAGTCACATTGGCAAATAGGAAATTTATTTTTTTGCAGTAATGAACAATTCATCACATACAAGTCTTAGATAAAGAAGGCAACATTTTCATTTTTGCTTAGCTGACAATATTGAACTTTACCTGAGCCCTGTGCTCCTGGAAAACTAACAGTTAAGAAATCTTCTAGCATTTTGTGTTCTAGGAAATGGCTTACTACAATGAACCCCCTTCCCATATCTCTTAGATAAGACTCCAGGATGAATCCTTGTTACCAATTACAGGGCCAGATACCCTGCAAATTACAATTCTTTGTCTCATAAATGATTAGCTTCATTGTTTGTACCTACTGTCCAATCTTGACAAAATGCCCTCTAGTTTAACCAAACTTTAATCAGGCCTCTCTCCTTTTCCAACCCCCCTGAACTTTGGCACAGTTTGAAGCTTAAACAAGCTTTGAGTAGCAATCCCTTTAATGGCCCCTTTTGAGAATCAGCTGGCAGAAAAGAAAAAAAAATTCTGCTCAGCCGTCTAATCATGCCACCTGATATTGCCTCATGCCTGACTCTTTCTAGCCTTGTTTACTGTCCTGTATAAAAGAAAACCCATTTCTACCTGATCTTTGAAACAATTCTGGAAGTTACAGTTGAGTATTTTCCTCATTGTAATAGTCTCCTACCTTCTGTTGAAATAGCACCCCTTCCTAAATTGAAATACCCCCCTTCCCATTACAATAATTAACCTCCCCTGTTACAGTAGAATTTTTGAATCAGTCTCTCCGTAAGTCCAGATTAGTTGTTTTTTCTTTTTTTTTTTTATTTGACAGTCCTCATGGGTCAGCTAAAACTCAAGCTGAATCATTTGAGTGAAACTTTCAGTGAGTTGAATTTAAATCATGTTTAGTAATTCTATGAACTTTAGCAAACATTTAGGAAAATTGAGTTTACATTGATTGTTATTTTTCCCTCAAGCATTTAAAGGGAAAACGAAAAAAAAGGAAAAAAAAATAAATCTGCACCATATAAGGGTGCCATAGAAATCTAATCAAACCATCTGCCTCTACCTGGATGTTTAATTATTATAGGTATAAGGAACAAGGGGTATGCTGTATTTTATGATCTGATTTAATTATCATTTAGCCTCCCACCTTATTCTTGGACTCTCACTAATTAGTTTTATCTTTTATCTGTGAAATCCCCTTCCCCCCAAAAAATGTCCTAAAGGTCTCAGTAGTTCCCAAGAACATGTAATGATTGTGTTTATTTTAAAAATATTTCCACCCAATACAACACAATTATGGGCAATCTTTGCCATAATGATTTGAAATTGGTGACACTGAGAAGGTGGGTAAATGTTATACTTGAAGAAGCTTAGCTTGACTATGGCAGCCATGATTATTATTTTTATATTAATTTATGAATCAGAAATTCCTAAGTAAAATGGCTCTGCAAAGATGACTCATCTATAAATTCATTGAAAAAGTTTCTAGTGGTGACAAAAGCATTTTTTGTTGGCAAGTTCTCATCAGCTATAAGAGAGGGAGGAAAGAACAATATGAGTTTAGGTATAAGACCAAAGTTTAAAGGGCCTGAAAGTATAAAAATGGAGAAAGTCTGAAGTGTGTATATGTTTAATATGTGTAGAGATAGATATGGATATGAATATGGATATAGATATTTAAGGTATCTTCCTTTCAGCTTAAATGTGTAATCTTTCATTCTTTCCAGAGAATTCTCCCAGTTTACACTTAAATATCCTGTGAAATAAACTAAGTAAAACAACCACATTCTCTATTGTTAGCAAAATACAAAAGCAAATTCCAGAAGCAGATTTACCCATTTGATTTATTATGGCAAACAAAGTATTTATCAATTTATCTGCTTTCTTCAGGAATTATGTGTATAGTAAATCTATTAGAGTTGATGATAAAGAACATCAACAAAGGATTTAAGAAACTGACTTCCTTTTAGCTTCACCCTCAACATATTTTAAAATTTATTTTTCAGATATTATATGAGAGGTTGAACTGAAAAATGTAGCACATTTTACCTCTAATTGTAAAACAAAAATGGTGTGACTTTTAGAGATTCATTGTAAATGCTCACTGTGGCAGAAAGCTTCCAGAAGATTGAGAGGACTGTGGTTGAGAGGATGATGAGAGGTGATAACGGGACACCAAGTTGTCTTCCAAAGTCAGCTTCTTTGTTCTTAATATATCCTTTATGAATTTATTATTTCACTGAGAATTAGGAATAGAAATCTCTATGCCCTTATCTGGAAGTATCATATAGACAAAGACCCCCAAGGAGATGGCAATCTGGAAGACAGTACACTCAATCTTGGGGATAAAGATTCTGGGAAATAAAGCGTGACCCCAACTAGTCAAATAAAATTGAGATTAACAATGCACTAAGGAAGTTGCACAGGCTCTGAACCACAGGCAAGGTAGATGTCTGAGCCAATCAATGGACGCACTTGCTAGTACAGACAACTGCATCCAAATAGAAGGTGACTTTCATAGATCTGCCATAGTGCCTACCACTCGCATGGCAGCAGATATCACCCTCCTACTAAGACGATGCCATCCTGCCTCCACTGTGCAGCCGTGAGAGAATGATCACAGGTCTTTCTTCACACATGTAATGAAGGAAGAAATCAGTCTACTCTTAGCTGATTCTTTCTCTACAGCACTTATATTTCAATCTTTTCTGTGAACTCTTCAAACCATGAAAAAGATACCTACTGATTTTAAAGCATGGTCTTTGTTTGAGGCTTGAAATTTGGATTTTAACAATGTGAAAGTGTAAATTAAATTAGCCATGGTATTGGATGAGTTATAGTTTTGGTATTAGGTTGGTGCAAAAATAATTGTGGTTTAAAGGATTAAAAATAATTGCAAAACCGCAATGACTGCTGCACCAACCTAATATTTTTTACAACTTCACCTCTCCCTCACTTTGAGATATAATTCACATGCAATAAAATATAATATTTTAAGTGTGTATTTTGATGAATTTTATTAATTGTATACAGTACTGTAATCACCACCAAAATTAAGATATATTAGGTCGGTGCAAAAGTAATTGCAGTTTAAAAGGTTAAAAATAATTGCAAAAACCACAATTACTTTTCCACCAACCTAATAGAAAAGTATCCAGCATCCAGTAGTATTTCTTCTTAAGACCTTATTTCTCTAATTTATTTAGTAGAGAATACTTTTAGGAGTTAGCATTTCCTATGAAGCATAGTACCCACTCATTATTTAATGTATGCATATAGAGAATTTGATTTCTCCCTATTTACCTACTTTTCAGGAAATCATTTGTCAAATTGGAATTTGAGAACATTAAAACTATGTGTTCAGATTGACCTAGATCACCAATGAGCCATAAAAACACAACACATGAGCTGTAATTCTTTGCAAAGGAGGAGCAATCTAACACCTCATATTCCAGCTGCCTGAAATGATGTAATAAAACAAATTGTGAAACCTGGTGCTTTATTATGGGCTGGCTATATGAAAGCAAAAACTCTACCCCTTCCTTTCTGATGACTGTTGACCGAAATTCATTATTGATTATAAGGTACGTGTTCTTTCGTCAAGGAAAATATTAATGCCCTCTCTCACTTGCCTCTGTCTCTAGAAGAAATGGAGGTTCTCTCTTTTACTTTGTCATGCAGAGTCCTTGTATCTTGGAGTTTGTTCACGCCTTTCTGTGACACATATTGTATTTTTACACAGTATTTTCTTTTTAAAATTCTATTTATAGATTTATATAAAAAAGAAAAAGATACTAATGGGGATGGTGAGTATAGGGATTAGATTTTTCTCCCGGTTTTCTCTATTATTAGCCATCATAAAAGTGGATTTTGTTTGTTTGTTTTTTTTATGTTCTTTTTAATTCACAATTCATAATCAGGAACAATAACATAAAAATCAATAAGCAAAAAGTTAGGGGGGTTTCACCAACCATTACAAAGAATTTAAACTTTTCTTTTCCCCCACAACTAGCTGAGAAAATGCCAGTTAAGGTTAAATCAATGCCTAAATGTGTGACTTTTTTGCACTATATGCTGAGGTAAAAGACAGAATTGTGCTTCATTTTGTGGGTACCTTCTGTCAGGACAAAGCTGGAAAATCCAAAATTAGGCAAATGCCCCCCACTTCCTATAAGGGTTTACCTGGTTAATCCTCAATTATTAGTTAATGTAATCAGCATTAGCTGATTACTAATTTAGATACAATCCCTCCCAAAGATGTTTGTAAAATTCTTCCAGGTATAAAGGAAATGGGGTGGAATGGGCTAGGGCTGCGGCTGACAAAACAGTGAGTGGTTTAGAATATATGCTCAGCTGTCCGAGGTTCAGTTCTCATGTCAGCCCCACCACTAACCAGAGGGACAACCTCCCAGCTACTCAGTTTTTTCACCTATACATAGTTATTGTTTTCATTTTTGCCTCACAGGATTGTTGTGAAAATTAAACAAGATTATGTATTAAAAACACCCCAAATTCGATATCATTAGAGGAATTACCCTCCCATGCAATCACCATCATTGGTAGATATTTCTTTCTTCCTTGTCTCTTATTCTTCTCAATCTACTCAAGTTGTGTTTCTACTAACACATGGAACCAAAAAATGACCTAACACCCATTTTGCAAGGCAAAAAACACACACCCAAAGGGAATACCTAATGCATGTGCAGATGTAAAAAGTGGCGCACAGAGTTTTAACTACAAACTTTACTAGTACATATTGTCCAACATACTTTCGATTAAATTTAAATGGAATTACATCATTCATTTGTTGAGCTGTCTTAACCGTTGTTTATGTCCTTTGTGTTATTATGTTGTTACAGTGGCTCTTTTTTTCAGTAATAATAAATTGTTTTCCTTTTTATACTCAATAAAGAAACTGCAATTTTTATATATACAAAGAGTTTTTTAAAAAATACGAACATAATGGTTTCTGGTAAATCTTTTGTAAACTAAATCTCATTAGAAGAAGATCGGGTAATGGGAGAAATTGGGAAAAAAAATTGCCTTTATTCCCTCCAATTTTTCCTCTCTATTTCTCTCTGACCTTCCAGTTCCTGTTTTTCACCCCCTGGCAAGCAAATGTTTCATCTGTAGTATTCCATTTAAATTTGCCGTAGGCTCGTAACGCTCCATGCATTTTCCTCTTCACTATTCCTCCTTTGTTATAAATACGATTGTTTTATTTATAAGATTTTAGCAAGCTTCTAGGAGAAAAATCCCTCTCCAAAGTAAGTCATCCGGTGGTGTAAATAACAATGTAAACATTCCCAGATTGTTATTATTTTTAGAAGATGATGTTAGGAGAATTATGTTACTAGGACACGTGGGAAGATAGTTTTTTTCTGGGTCTTTCAGAAGCTCAGAGCTGATTGAGTTGATTGGACTGAAGGATAATTAGAGACCTTTGTTATTCCCATATCTTCTGATTCTTTACTTCTAATTCTTAAATCCTTAGAAACCATGCTACATTGTTGCAAAAGTCCAGGCAAGTATAGAGTTCAGAGGAATAATTAATATCAGTGTTTTTAATATACCACAAAATGATAAAATGTTTTATTAGCATTGGATTCTTTCCTGCTTACTTTAGACTAGAAATGTGAAAGCTCGTACACTTTTTTATATGGAGCTTTAGAGAATATATTTGGCAGCTCTCAAATTTTACTATGCGTAAGAATCACCTTGACAGCTTGATAAAATTTTATCTTCCTTTCATCTCCTCCAGTGTTTATTTTCTTTTATCTCTTTGTATGATTCTTCCCCTCTGTTCTCTTCCACTCCCTTTCTTTACCCTACTTTTCATCTCCCATGCTCCTCATCTGATTCCATAGGTCTCTGTGGGACCAGGAAACTGCATTTTTACCATCATCCCAGTTGATATAGAAGTTGACAATTCCCATATTCTTCTTTGTGATAACTAGAGAGTTTAATGCCTTGTTTAACTAGTAGACAAAAAGAAGAAGTTGCTACCTATTAGAGTAACAACTGATCTTAAAAGTGGAAATATAAAGACATGTATAAATATTGGTAGAGATCTACAATTTTTCGGAAACAATAAGAGGCTTACTATCAGCCATTTTTTTGTCATACTTATTTGCTCTTTTTTAGATTTCTGGCTTATGGCTCCTTTGCAGATATACTTTAACATAAAGAACACCAGCTGTGGCTCAGTGTACTTCTCCATATCTCAGAGTAATTTCATAAAAATGAGCCCTTATCTTCCAGACGCTGCACTCTCCGTTGAGAACACACTCAACCTATCCTCACTTTGAAGGCTTGAACCAACATCACCTATTTTCAGCCCAAGTTCATGCCAGCCACCCCTCCTTTGCATTTGTCCCTCCTCTGGACCCAAAATCTTTCCCCTTAGAAAATATATTTTTGGGTATATCATTCCAGACAATGCAACAAAAATGGAGAGGCTAAGCATCTCTTTCCAGCTGCTTGATATTGTCTTTGTGAGAAACTTTATAAGAAGTTGTGAACATACCATTTTTATCCATACATATATATATATATATATATATATATATATATATATATATATCCATATATATATATATATATATATATATATATATATATATATATGAAGGTGAGATGTGACAAAGATGACCTTCATGTTTCCCTCAGCTTGACCAAACTTTAGACAGGGTTCTTCCTGCCTCTAGACTCCTTATCTCCCTTTCTTTAGAGCATTTACTTTAGAAAACTTGTCATTAAAAATTATTTCTATTAAATTTTTAAAAGATATAAATCGTTTTGTTTTGTTTTTTAAAAAGTCTCTTGCAAGTTTTACAGCTCAGGAATATCTTTCTCAAGTATCTGGGGGCCATACTGTTGAAATGTAATCATTAAGGTAGATAGTAATCCTATCTACCAGTTTCTATCTCCTTGTTCTGTGAGAAGGTAGGAACCTAATTTCAGTGAATACCCTTGCTCCAAGTTATAAAATTACCTCTTGTCATGAAGATAAGATAAAGTTTACTTTTCCGTTATGTAAGGGCAATTAACAAACACAGATGGCCTCCTATGTCTGTACCTTTACCTCCACTGTAGCTCTTAAAAATCTCCAGCCCTTTGTTTTTGGGAGTTGACCTCAGACTTGGGAGTTGAGCTCTCTCCCTTATTGTAATAACATTCAATAAAGTCTTTGCTATCTGTTTAACTTTGTCTGATGCAATTTTCCCTTTGAGGGCTGCTAAATAAACTTTTTTGAAATATCTCCCCATTCTGTATTGGAATTGCACATGAAACTGTCACGCCTGCCAAGTGAATCTTTTTTTTTTTTTTTTTAAAGATTGTTATTTAGAAATATGGCTAATATACAATATCATATTAGTTTCAGGTTTACACCATAGTTATTCAACATTTATATACCTAAAGAATTGGTCACCATGATGTGGAGAAAAGGGCATCCACTGTTGGTGGGATTGCAGATTGGTGCAGCCACTATGGAAAACTGTATAGAGGTATCTCAAAAAATTGAAAATGGCACTAGCTTATGACCTAGCAATTCCACTCTTGGGTATCTATCCAGAGAATTCCAAAATGCTAATTTGAAAGAAATCTATGCTCCCCTATGTTTACTGCAGTGCTATTCACAATAGTCAAGACATGGAAACAACCAAAATGCCCAACAGTA
Organism: Rhinolophus sinicus; assembly: GCF_057876585.1. Taxonomy (NCBI): domain Eukaryota; kingdom Metazoa; phylum Chordata; class Mammalia; order Chiroptera; family Rhinolophidae; genus Rhinolophus; species Rhinolophus sinicus. The sequence goes on along the minus strand of NC_142517.1, from coordinate 191,149,719 downwards.
CACAACTGGATTAAGAAACTGTGGTGCATTTATACAATGGAGTATTATGCAGCCACAAAGAAGAACAAAATCTTACTATTTGCAACGATATGGATGGACCTAGAGAACATTATGCTAAGTGAAATAAGTCAGACAGAGAAAGACAAATACCATATGATCTCACTTATATGTGGAATATAAAGAATAGAATAAGTGAACAAACTAATCAGAAACAGTCTCAGAGACATAGAGGAAAGACTGAGCGTTGCTAGATGGGAGGGGGGTGGTGATAAGAGAGAAGGTGAGGGGATTAGAAATCACAATCGGAAACCACAAGATTGCCACAGGGATATGAAAGTCAATTTGGGGAATATAATCAGTAATGTTGTAAAGATTTTGTAGGGTATCTGATGGTTACTTGTCTTATTAGGGAGACCACTTCAGGGATGTAGATGCCTGATCACTGTGCTGTACACCTGAAGCTGAATGATAATGAATGTCAACTGTAACTTTATATATATATATATATATATATATATATATATATATATATATATATATATATACACACCCACACACACATATGTATATGTGTATATATAGTCACAAAAAGTGGAGTACAGCATAAGAAATAGAGGCAGTGGAAATGTAATGTCTGTATGTGATGTCAGAGGGGTAGTAGATTGGGGCAGGGGGGTTATCACTTTGTGAGGGGTATAAATGATAAATGTCTAACTATTATAGTGTTTTGTACACATGAAATAATACAAAATGAAAAGAAAAAGAAAAAATGGGGGAAGAAATGTTCACAGCATAGCTTTCAGAGAAGCAAATTTTAATTTTATTTTAATTAAATAAAATAGTAAATTTTTTAAAAAAATGATCACCATGATAAGTCCAGCAACCATCTGACACCGTACTATGCTATCGCAATATTATTGACTGTATCCCTATGCTGTATATTACATCCCCGTGACTTATTTGTTTTATAACTGGAAATTTGGACCTCTTCTTCCCCTTCACTTCACCCCTCTTTTACATTTTTGAATTACAATTGACATTAAATATTATTTTGTATCAATTTCAGGTGTACAGCATAGTGGTTAAAAATTTATATAATTTAAGAAGTGATTCCCCCGATTAGTCTAGTACCCACTGGCACTACACATAGTTATTACCGTATCACTGACTATATTTCTTGTGCTTTCCTTTAAATCCCCATGACAATTTTTTAACTACCAATTTGTAATTCCTAATCCCCTCACTTTTTTTTCACCCTACCTTCCAAACCCCTCCCACCTGTCACCCCAACAAATCTAGTACTCCTCTGACACCATACATAGTTATTACAATATTATTGACTATACTCCTTATGCTATACTTTACATCCCCATAACTACTTCTTAACAACCAATTTGTACTTCTTAATCCCTTCACCTTTTTCACCACAATCCCAACCCCCTTCCCATCTAGCAACCATCAAAATGTTCTCTGTATCTATGAGTGTGTTTGTTTGTTTATTTGTTTGTTTTGTTCTTTAGATTTCACATATAAGCAAAATCACATTGCATCTGTCTTTCTCAGTCTGACATACTCCACTCAACATGATACCCTCCAGTTCCATCCATGTTGCTGTAGATGGCAAGAACTTAATCCCTTCCATGGCAGAGCAATATTCCACCTCCTCTTTATCCATTTTTTCATCAACAGATACCCAGGCTGCCTCCACATCTTGAACACTGTAAACAATGATGCAATGAACGTATGGATGCACAGGTCTTCTTGAAGTAGCATTTTGGGTTTTCTCAGATAAATACCCAGAAGTGGGATTACTGGGTTCTTCTTTGTCTCCTGTTATAGCCTTTTTTTAGAGTCTACTTTGTCTGGTATGAGTATTGCTACCCCACATTTTTTGTTTGTTTGTTTCCATTTTCATGAAATAACTTTTCCCATCACTTTACTTTCTGTCTGTGCATATCTTTCAATCTGAGGTGAGTCTCTTACAGGCAGCAAATTTATGGGTTTTGTTTTCTTATCCATTCAGCTCTCCATGTCTTTTGATTGGAGCATTTAATTCATTTACATTGAAAGTAATTATTGAGAGTTATGTAGGTATTCCCAATTTATTATTCACAATTTTCATTTATTTATTTTTCCCTCGTTTTAAAAAAGTCCCCCTTGGTTGTAGGTCCTTCTTTTTCCTCATATTGAATATTTTGTTCCATCCCTTCTGACCTGCAAAGTTTCTCTTGGCAAATCAGCTGACAATCTTATGAGGACTCCCTTATAAGTTACTAGTTGCCTTTCTCTTGCTGCTTTTAGGATAATCTCTTTGTCTTTAACCTTTGCCGTTTCAATTATATTGTGTCTTGGTGTCAGCCTATTTGTGTTCACCTTGTTTGAGACTCTCTGCTCTTCCTGAACTTCTATATTTGTATGTCTATGTTGTTTACCAGGTTAGGAAAGTTTTCAGTCATTATTTCTTCAAATAAGTTCTCAATCCCTTGCTATATCTCTTCTCCTTCTGGTACCCCTATGATGTGAATGTTGTTACACTGGATGTTGTCCCAGAGATCTTTTAAACTATTCTCATTTTGGGGGGAGGAGGGAGGATTCTTTTTGCCTTTTGCTGTTCCAATCAGGTGTTTTCTGCTACTTTGTCTTCAAAATTGCAAGATTTTATCCTCTGCTTCGTCTGTTCTGGTGGTGATTCCTTCTAGTGCATTCTTCATTTCAGTTGTTGTATTCTTCACTTCTGACTGGACATTTTTTTTATGGTTTCTATGTCTTTTTTTATGCTTGCTATCTCTTTGTTGACGTTTCCACTAAGTTCTTGACCATCCTTATAACCATTGTTTTGAACACTGTCTGGTAGGTTGCTTGCCTCCATTTTGTTTAGTTCTTTTTCTGGAGTCTTCCCCTGTTCTTTCATTGGGATACATTTTTTTTGTTTCCTCATGTTGGCTGCCTCTCGGTGTTTGTTTCTATGCATTAGGTAGATCTACTATGTCTCCCAGTGTTGGCCAGGTTAACTTATGAAGTAGGTCCCCTGTGGGGCCCTGGCACAGTCTACTTGGTTATCTGCCCAGGGTGTTCCAGGAGTGTCTTTTGTGTGAGTTGTGTGTGGTCTACTGTTACAGTTGAGACTTGATTGTATTGATACGTCAGTGGGTGGTATTGACACTCAGGTGACTATCTGTGTGGTTTGGCCACATCCACAGCTTAAGGGTTACCATGTGGGGGCTTACCCCACTGAATGGGATTTGCCCCAGTGGGCTCTGGTGCTTCTTGAGACTCCCATTGGATGGGCCACTTGTGGGGCTAATTGGGTGGTGCTCTGCTGTGGTCTGAAGCCAACTTCCAAGTTTGTTGGTTCTGGGGGTCTCTTGGGAGGGTCTCTAGTGTGGGCTTAGGTACCCACTATTTGTGACTATCCAGGGACTACCTGGTAGGAGTTACAAAGTGATCTGTGGTTGTTTGCTTCCTATGCTAAACATGGAGGTGCATGGGAAAGGCCATACTCCTAACTGAGGATGTTTGCCACCAGTATCAGGCCTAGGATAACTCAACAAAAAGCCACAGTACCCCAAAGCCTGCTGCCAGCTCCCTTAAGTTTCAGCCACTGATAAAACCTTGTGTGGTACACGAGTTGGGTAAGGCAGCATCTCAGGGATTCACTAGAATAGGAAGAGTTGTGGTCATTGGGTTAATGTAGACTCTGGTTTGGTGCCATTGCTGACCTGGAGCTACTCAGCAAGTCTCAGAATGCGTTGAAGCCAGTCACCGCCCTCCTGGGGCCCATGGACTCTGATAGTTTTCCAAGAAACAGTGCAATGTGGGTGGGGCTGGCTGTTCACAGATAAAGTGCCTACAGTGTTGGGAGAGTTGGGTGGGGTGGGCTCCCAGTGGAGTCACCAGGGTGGAGCAGCAGAACTCATGAGACAAATACAGATTCAGATTTGGTTGTGGGGGCGGGGGCGGGGGGGCAGGCTCAACACAGGAAAGATGACACCTGCCTGCCAGCTACATGGGAAAAGGCCTCCTCACAAGGAAAATGGTGACTGTTCTCCAGTCTTCACCCTGAAGCCACACACTTCTGTCTGATCTCTTATGCCTCCAATGCCCCCGAGTCACCATCATTCTGCCAGAGCCCAGAATGAGTGCCTGTGAGTGAGGGAGTCTGTGCTTGGGACCTTTAAGGACACCTCTGGGTTTCCCACAGCCTTCCATATCACCCATAGATTGGAATCCCCACTGTTTTACACAGCCAGATATTGTGGGGCTTTTCTTCCCAGACACCTGTCCTCTGGGCTGGGGAGCCTGGTGTGGGAGTGGGGGCCCTCACTCCTCTGAGGGGGGGGGGGCCTCCATAGCCGAGATATCCCTCCTGATTCTCAACTGCCAAATGGAGGTTTAGTGCCATCCCATCTCGCATCCCCACACCTCTTACCAGTCTCGATATGTCATTTTCTTTATATCTTTAGTCATAAAATTTCTGTTCAGCTGGACTTCATATCGTTCTTCAGGTTGATTATCTATAATTTCATTGTAATTTTAATGTCTCAGGTAAATCTTTTAAGGTAAGAATATTTATGTGAGAGGATATGCATTTATGTCACACTGGGAAAAAAAATACTGGTGTACTTCTCTAGCAATTATCACCACACCCACAACACTTTTGGAAAAAGAAACATCATTATTTTAATTTCTAGTTTGGATCCCTGAATGGAAAGGACCTAGTTTGTAAAACTTAGGTTTGTAAACTCAGATTCTCAAATTCCCTCTAGATATATCCTCTAGGTGATTTTAAATAATTTCTGGCTTAAAAGACATCAGTTCATTTTAATGACTAATTCCAAGAGATTATCATGATTAGTCTTTAACTCCAACCTCTAAAATTGGTGAATTTTATTAACTTTTAATGGTATTCTTTTCTCACCATCCAAGATGGAAAGACTGTAGTTTCAGTCTTTTTTAGGTCTATTAAGAAGATAATATGTTTATATTTTATATAACTGAAAGTTTACAAGTTTGAATTTTTGCTGTTGTTGTTTTTGACTCTTGTCACTGATTCATGGTTGGATTTCTAACAAATAAGTTAATGACTTCATTGTTACTAATTTACTTCCCAAATGCTCTGGGAAATCATAGACTATCTGGAATCTACTTTCCATCAGTAATAATCAAGAGTGGTACTCCTGACTAACCTATATTTAATAAAGAAAATGTGTGAATAGGTGTTAGGTTTTAGTGCAGAGCCAAAGAATGCTGCTTGGTTAATACTTAGCACACATCCACATCAGACTTCGGGAAGCTACCATTTGGTATGTCTGGTGAATGCTGGTTTTAACACTGCTATTTAACTTGTTGAATACAAATAAATATATAAACACATAAATAAATATGTATATGCCTGACTTAACTAAAACAAGAAACTTTGTTTGCTTGATTACTTTCCTATTTTGTTATGAGAGACTGAGCTCTTATACACATATATATACATACACATATATATGGTTATTGTTGTCACATTATTTTTTCTTTTGTGTGATAAGGAATAAAAGTAGAATGTGTAATAGCAATCCTGTATACATCATTGACAAATTTTGGCACCATCTTCACCATTTAAATGTAAGGTGATCAACAATCCTAGATTTGAATTTGAATTTTGTTGTTGTCTTTGTAGGAAAAGATCCCAAAAGTCTCAGATGTAGTTACACTAAAGAATACAAAACAAAAATCAACCTAATTATCATAAAAGAACAGAAACAATTTTACACTTGTGTAACATTGCAAAATTATCATATTGGGATTTAACTAATGAGAATACTTTATGACTAATTAATATTCAACCAAACATTACACCTGACTAAACTCTAGTCCTAAAGGTTAGAAGATTGTAATAATTTGGGTTGGTGGATTTCATCTCTATGAAAAGAAAATCTTACTTATATCTGTTATGTGTGGTCATAATTTGTCAAGAAACAAAACAAAAAAGGATAAAATGTTTTTTCCTGACAGCACTATAGAAAATCTGACAATTAAGATCACAAACATATTGCAACAATGTTGCTAACCCTTTTTGATATCAGAGGGATTACTCATTATGAATTTGTACCAACTAGACAAACAGTTAACCAAGTTTACTACTTGGCAATGCTGAAAAGGCTACATGAAAAAGGTAGATGACCTGAACTTTTCACCAACAATTCAAGTCTCTTGCATCATGACAATGCACCAGCTCACAGGGCACTGTCTGTGAGGGAGTTTTTAGCCAGTAAACAAATAACTGTATTGGAACACCCTCCCTACTAACCTGATCTGGCCCCCAATGACTTCTTTCTTTACCTGAAGATAAAGGAAATATTGAAAGAAGACATTTTGATGACATTCAGGACATCAAGGTAATACGATGATAGCTCTAATGGCCATTCCAGAAAAAGAGTTCCAAAATTGCTTTGAAGGGTGGACTAGGTGCTGCTGTCAGTGTATAGCTTCCCTAGGAGAGTACTTCGAAGGTGACCTTAATGATATTCAGCAATGAGGTATGTATCACGTTTTCTAGAATGAGTTTTTTATCTTAATTGTCAGATCTTGCATAACATTTTTGTTTTATATTTTTGTGAAGATGAGTACCTGAGCTATTACGCATTGACAGTAGAAGCCAATATGTACATTTCGTACCAAAGATCTCCAATAGCCTATTGTGTGTTGCTTCTACACTCTTAGTAGTGTATGATGTCTTTGTGAAAACCAATTTTCCCCTATAATTTCTGGTGAACTCAGCACCAGAGTGGTCTTGGTTGGCTTTAGCCATAGCCTGCCCTGTCTCAGACGACAGGGGGCAAAAGTTTTCTCATTACCATCCCAGGCCATATCTTATTTTGCTGCTCTGATATTTAGAGACATAATTTGATATATAAATATGGAAATGATAAAGTATTTCTTTTTAGAATAACTTTAAGTAATGTTTTAATAATATAATTCCTTGAAAAAAATTACATTTCCCAAAGGCCAGCCTATTTTGATGGGAGTTCAAAGTTCAGGTAAAATGCAATGAATTCTTAGCATACATTTATAAATACTGAAACTGTGGGTGAATAAAATAGGTATTAGTTGCTTTGATCATGGTAGAATAAGCTGTGTTAGTTCTTTGAAAATACAATGATATTTTAAAAGAAATAAAAGTGATTGTTTGAAAAAAAGGCATTTTTAAACAGATCTGCAAAGGTGGACTATGCACACAGACTCATTTTAGATGTTGGTTTTTTTTTTCAACCATGAATTTTGCCTGATAAATGTCATCATACAGAAACAATGGTACAAATACAATCCATTATAGTGCTCTTTTTCTTAAAATCCATCAAGCCCAAATGATTTTTCTTTTAAATTACAGGAGATTGCAAAATGTCAGCTTCATGTAGAGAAGCTCTCTCATGAGATTTCTGAAGTTTCAACTGTCATTTTTAATAATCTCGATTGAGATTTTCTAGACCCTCAGTGTTCTATGTGATTTGCTAGTTCAAGTTAATTTGGGCAATTTCTAAACTCTATGTATATGTCTGACTATTATCTCTATCTATCTATCTATCTATCTATCTATCTATCTATCTATCTATCTATCTATCTATCTATTCATTCACTTAATATTCTGCACTCAATTTCAGTGTATGGGGATTTTTTCCAAACTACCAAGCAATTCTCATACATCAGCTGGGCATACTATAATTTAACTGAATTCTGACACTATTTACCTGGACATAGCATCAGATCCCACAAGTTAAGGGGTCATTTCTATAAGACTGCCAACCCCCTTCAGAGGAAATCTGTAAGTCCAGTGCTTCTGTGCTTTAGACTGACTTGTTATAGATTGGAGGTTCCAATGACCCTCTGCTTTGGTTCAATTAATTTGCTAGAAGGGCTCACAGAATTCAGAGAAATAGTTTACTTATTAGATGACCAGTTTATTACAAAAGAATATAATTCAGGAGCAGCCAGATGGAAGAATTGCATAGGGCAAGTTATAGGGAAGGGTGCAGAGCTTCTATGCTCTCTACCAGTGCACCACTCTCCTCCAGTCTCTATGGATTCACCCACACTGAGGCTCTCCAAACTCCATTCTTTTGGGTTTCTATGGAGGCTTCATTACCTAGGCATGATTGATTAAATCATTGAGTATGGTCAATAGATTCAACCTCCAGCTCATCTGTCCTCCTTGGAGGTCATGGGGACTGGAGTGAAAGTTCCAATCCTCCAATTATATTTTAATTTCCCTGTCAACCAGCCCCCATCCTTAGGTGCTTTCAACAGGCAACCTTATTAACATAAACAGGTGACTAAAAGGGATTTGTTAAGAATATCAAGACACTTTTATAGCTCTTATTATATAGAAAATTCCAAGAGTTTTAGGAGCTCTTTGCCAGAAACAAGGACAAAGACCAAATATGTTTATTTACTATAAATCACAACATCACACCATAATTTACCTAACTGTGCAATACATTTACATTTAAAAAAAATCATTGGATGCAATAAATAGAAAGTTAGATTTTTTTAAAAATTTTTTAAGTGGTTTATTTGAGGTTCCAGGCATCAGATAGTCTGTAATTGAGATATTATTTGTGCTAGGGTGAGTAATGGCCTCTCGAAGATGTCCACCTTCTAATTCTCAGATCTGTGAATATTTTACCTTACAAAGTAAAAGGAAATTTGTAGATGAGATTAAGTTTTTTTTAGATGGGGAGATTATCCTGGATTATCTAGAAAAGCCTACTGTAATCACAAGGGTCCTTATAAAAGTAGAGGCAGGGGATTTAGAGTCAGAGAAGGAGGTATGATTATGGAAGCAGAGGTTGGAGTGATGCCACAATGATGAAAGGAGACCAAGATCCAAGGAATGCCAGTGACCTCTAGAAGCTAGAAAGGGCAAGAAAAAATTCTCCCTTGGAGTCTCTAAAAGGAGCACAGCCCTGCTGACACCTTGATTTTAGCCCCCTAAGACCTGTTTTTGGACTTCTCACCTCCACAACTGTAAGATAATGAATATGTGCTATTGTAAACCATGAAATTTGTGGTCATGTGTTACAGCAACAATTTATAATTAACAATTAGAAAACTAATACCCTATTTATCGGGTATCACTTCCAAGAACTTTAAGAGAATGAAATTTTATATTTTCATGTTATATTGAGAACACAATCCTTACAGAGGAACAGGTCTCACTAAGAAGAAGGGACTTAGGCAATGAGACACTAACAGCTGGATCAGATGATAAAGCACATTAAAGTTAGAATGACAAGGCTAATTAGTGCAAATAACATTTGAATTTTATAAAGACACCATTTAAAGAGAGAATGCACCCTTAGATATTATCTTGTTATCTCTAAAATAATTTTAAATTTGGGAAGTAGAATGTATTAAAATATTTATATCATCTTTAGTTCTATCTCTGATTTAAAGTGCAAACTTCTTAATTTACAAATATCACAAAGAGTGCATTAAATAGTGGGAAGCAAATCCCCAAACTCTGAAACAGCAGAATCCACAGTTGCCTCTCTGTCCCTCTCTCTAGTCTCTACAGTATTTCATGGTAATATACTGAGCTGTGACCCAGGAACACATGCACAGGTCCTCATGGCAGCCTCATATTATGGACTCCAGTCTCAGGGCTGGTGAAGTCCTGTCAAATTCCAATCAGCATCCGCCCCGTAACTTGCTATGTTTTGGATCATCTCAGGAACATTACAAAAACATGATATTTGAGCTGTATCTCATTCTGATTCAATAGCAATTGTCTGTCAATTGAGCCCAGGAATAAGGATTTTTTTTTTAAGAATAATTATTTTGTTTCCACACACAAACCCAGTTCAATAAGGCTGGGTATATACTACTTTAATACTTTTGGCCATCTGTCATGTTTAAATCACTGTTATATACACTGGGGATATAGAGAGGAAAAAGACTGAGTAACTGCTTCAAAGAGAAGGGTAGGTCATAAACAATTAACTGTAATGCAAGTGAGAAATAAATAAGCGCTATATGAAAGTACTAGCTTGTGTGAATCAGAGTGATGATTAAACATGCACTAATTCTCATGGACAAAACTAAAGACAGTCTCCTAGAGAAGGTGAAAGTTGAGTTAGACCTGTGATTTGGGGAGGTGACATGGTCTCAGGTTAAGAAATCAGAAAAGCTTGGATTTGAATTTATAGCCCCCACCTTGATACCTTCTCCTTCATGAGATTGAGTTTTTCCAAAGAAAAAGTGGGGCAAATGGGATAATGTATTGATTGATATATAAAGTTATTAGGTCAATGCCTGACACCTGGCAAGCTTTCAGAAATATTAATGGATGATGATGAAGAAGATGAAGAAGATGATGATGATGATAACAGTGATGGAGAAGAAGTATAGAGAAATCATTAAGGCTTCAAACCACAAAGGTGTATTCTTATTACATCTCTACCAATAGCTTCAACAATTCCTTCTCCATCTACACACACACACACACACACACACACACACACACACACACACTCTTGCAGACATGTTTATTGGACACTACATTAGAGACTAGAGATAAAAATCAATGCTGTATAAAACAGATGTATCTCCTGCTGCTATAGAACTTATAGTCTATTGGAGAGACTCACAAATAAAAGTCAATTTGCCAGAGTATTAAGTGTGATGAAAAGAGTTATCTGGTGCTATGAAAGCTTGTAATGGGGACTTACAGCCAGTCAAGGTGATCAGGGAAGTATCTCAGGAATTGACATTGGAGCTAAAATATAGAGGAGTAAGGTACAATACTTTGGATAAAAAGGGAAAGAAAGGGCATACCAGTGAGAGAAAACTGACTATGTAAAGGCCGGGAAGAGGACTATTGATAGAGAAAGGATAGGTTTTTGTCCATTGCAAAGAAAGCAGAAAGAATTTTGAGATCATGCTGGAAAATAAATAAAGCTCTGACTTCACAGCTCATTAGGTCATGCTAGGGATTTTGATCTTTCTCCTAAGAACAGTGGAAAGTTATCAAAGGGTGTAAGCAGGTGACTTAAATGAGAAGATTCACATTTGGAATCTGTTACTCTATCTGTACACAGTGAGGAGAGCAGTGATAACCATAAGTTCAGTTTTATAGATGATGCTTTGGAAGCACCCCTGAAACATTATTTTAGGAAGTCAAATATGCCAGTTGAGTACTTGGAGGATTAATCTGAGGATATTTACATTCCCTTACATACATTACATTTCCTTACAATGTAAGGATGATATATTTATAAGTGGCAGTTGAAGTGACAGGCAGGAATGGGATCAGCTGGTAAGTTAAGAATGAACAAGGAGGGAGACCTAGAAATGAGCCTTGTGGAAGTCCCAGTACAGGCAGGGGGTAATGAATTTTTAGTGGAATCACTTTGACCTGGTTCCAGTAGTGATGGTTATTCAAGTGTAAGTATGGAGTAAAAGGATCACTGGATCCATTTAAAGATGTGCTTTTTGAAACAAGTTGGGGAAAAAGGCATAAACTAAGAGAGTGTACAATAATGGAAGAGTATTGTGTAAGCGATGACCATGAAATCTAAGATAGATGAGAAAAATGTGAAGATACAAAGTGCTCGTGAGAGGGAATGTAGATTTGCCAATGAAGACATGACTATTCTCTAGTCTATACTAAGGTCCTTAAATATCTCACACATATTCCAAAGCACATTGTTTGACTGAATATTGGCTCTGCCAATGATTAGAAAATAACTTTAAAGAAAAGAATTTTAAAGGTCAATTTGGCCAGAATGTAGGAGAATTCGAAGATAACTCTTTATAATGGTTTTGACATCTTAACACTGGGCCATGAAAACATTGACTAGCTAGCACATAAAACCAGTCTGTATCTTTAATGCCATCCCTAAAGGAAAATCCTATATCCTTTTCTTACTTTCTTCGCTTTACCAAAAAGTTTGGATAACATCAAGGCTAGACACTCATGACTAGAGCAATTTTTTTATACAACCACTTCAATTTACTGAAGTAAGCTGTCTGGGAGTAATAAATGGATATAGAAAATGTGAACAGCCCATGGCAGCAAATGAAAAATTCAAAAATAATGTTGTAATGGACATGGCCTCTGTGAACATTGCAAAGATGGTTTTAAAGTGCAGTCATGAATTTGTTTTTCAAATTTAAGAAACATTAGTCAGAAACACTAACATGTCAGATTTTGGTTTAAAGACATCTCACCCATCTGGTGGGTATATATATATGAGAGATCAAGAAAGTTGTTTATTTATTTTCCTTTTTTAACTTAAGCTGTATGATTTTTATTGTAAATTGAACCTATTTCAATAATATCCACCAAAGGACTATGGAACTATTAATCTCAGGATAGGTTGGCATAATATGACCAAGGAGTATGAAAACAATCAAAGAGTTTTGATATGGAATTGAACAGGTCAACATCTTGCCATATGAGTTCAAATTCTCAAAGTATGTTAATCCACCCTAATAGGTAATTTTACCAGTAATCTTTGGAAATGTCATTCTAAGTACTAATGAAGTATTAGGTTAGGTTATATACCGGATTACACTTTTCTTTTGTTTTTTCCTTAGGCTTTATTTGACCAGTGGACAATTACTCTCCCCCTAAAATTACTTAGTGTTTTGCTTGTTTGTTGTTTATCTTTAGACGCGGAATCTTATTTTGCTTCTGCTCTTGTTTTTGTTTTGTTTGTTTATTTAAAGCAACATTAGCTACAAGTTATATGAAAGCCACAATTATCCCCTCTGGCTTGTTTATTTTAAAACGGTAGAATCTCACTGGTTCAAATTTATTTTAACACAGTAGAATCTCACCGGTTCAAATGGTAGATTGAAAACTTCTTTTCTTGTACAAGTTTGCAACAATTATCTAAAGGTAATCAACCTTATAAAGCTGCAATAGTTATTTGTAAATAGTAGTGTCATGTGGACACAGAATCCAACAGGAACAAAGCCCAATAGTTTTGAAGAGCCTAAAAGTGAAAAATTGGAAGAAAGGATGTCTCTTACGTGAAAAACCATTGAGGAAGGCTCTTCAAACTGATAAGAAATGAACTGACTGTATCAGTTTTGTCACATGCATTTAAGCATGAATTACTATATTGTATAACAATAATAGTAATACCAAATAATTTAAATAACAATAAACTCTGAAGGCATTTAGTGGAGTATGCTGGGTTATTGTAAATGGATATTGAAACCATCAAGGTTACCAGTTCTTCTGCACTAAGGACATGCTACTATTTTAAGTTTCTCATTCTCACTGATGCCATTTACCGTGTTTTGCCAGTTTTATTCTGCCATATTTCCGTCTTTTTTCTCCTTCCTCTCTATTGCTCTCTTTCACTCCTCCATTTCTATTCTTATATAATTCTTTCTATTTGTTTGTAAAGAATTATACTTATTATCTAAAGTAGAGCCATTAATATTCTACTTTTGGGTGCTTTTTTTTTGGTGGGAGCCGAGTTCTGAAATTCTTCTCTATCTTTCCATACCAAACTCTTTTCAGTACTTAAAGTCATTTTGTTTTACTATCATCATGTATCCCCATAATAGTTATTAAGAGCAATACAATTTGTTCCCCACTTTGTGGCAAAGAATTCACCAGGTTTGTCCCAATTTCTGCACCATCATCATTCATCAAATTTGCTATTTCAGCCTTGGTAGTGAGAATATTGAAACTATTATAACATCTGGTGAGAGTTTTTTGACGTTTCTGTAGCCTTGTAACTCAGCAGTTATGAGAATTACACTCAGATTTCAATGATATGTAATTAGTCAATCATATTTGGATGATATGTCTTTAAAATGATTCTCTGTTCTGGACATCTAGCTTAGCACTCCCGGTACCCAAAGATCCTCTGAAAAATAGGTGCACAGTGTTTCAGGCAGCTGAAATTTCTGTAGCACTCTTGGCTAGATGGTGTAGTTATGATTTTTATTATAAACTGAACCCATTTTAATAATATCCACCAAAGGAATATGGAACTATTAATCTCATTTAACAAGTGAATGCGTTTAACAGGTGATTATAGTGCACTTCCTATACACCAGACACAGTACTAGGCTGTCTACCCTTGTCAAAAGTTGATAGTTCGGAGACGGCCCAGTGGCTCAAGTGGTTGGAGCTCCGTGCTTCTAACGCTGAAGGCTGCTGGTTCGATTCCCACATGGGCCAGTGGGAATGTGGAAAAGCTGCAAAGCTCCCGGATGGCTCAGTTGGTTTGAGCGCGTCCTCTCAACCACAAGGTTGCCAGTTCGAATCCCGCAAGGGATGGTGAGCTGTGCTTCCTGCAACTAACAACAGCAACTGCACCTGGAGCTGAACTGCGCCCTTCACAACTAAGATTGTAAAGACAACAATTTGATCTGGAAAAACGTCCTGGAAATGCACACTGGTCCCCAATAAAGTCCTGTTTAAAAAAAAAAAAAGAGAAAAAAGGTTGATAGTTCAATGAGAGAGAGACAGAATATATGTAAATTAATGTCTCTTTAATTGCAAGACCTAGAAATCTAATTTGATTTCTTTTAAACATAAGTGGTATGTATTATATTGATGCTGGAGAGCCTCAACAAATCTTAACTTTAGAAACATGGGTGGATCTCATGGACAAATTCCAATAGAGGAACCAATATACATAGAGAGGGGGAAGATTTATTTATTTACTTATTTTATTTATTTATTTATTTATTTATTTATTTATTTATTTATTTGCACACCATCTGTCTCAGGTTTTTGGCTCTACATGACAGGAAATGTGGCTTCTAACATTTCCCATGGTTTACTTCTTTCACTTTAGGCACCGAAAGGGTGTGACATACCTTTCTTAGTTTCAGCTCTAAAATTTCTAGAGAAAGACTAAAACCAACCTTGATTCAAACACTCTCTGACAGATCAGTTGTAGGTATTATTATTTTTTTATGTGGGGGCGGGAGGGTTGTGTATAGGAAATTGAGGGAGACATATTATAATTGACTCTCCCCACTGAAATTGTGGGTGATATTGGTAGGAGAGGAGAGATTCTTCCAAAAGGATACTTGTCAGATAATAACATGGTTATCTATCTACTATACAGGTGTAAAGAGATATGAGTCATTGTAGGTGACATAAAGAGAATATTAGTCTGCTGCTATTAGCCATGTTACTATAACAAAAACCATTGACTGGATGGCTTAAACAACAGAAATGTATTTCTCACAGTTCTAGAGCCTGGGAAATCCAAGATCAGGATGCCAGATTATTTGGTTTCTGGTGAGGACTCTTCCTGGCTTGTAGACAGCTGTGTTCTATTATTTCTTTACATGACAGAGAAAAAGAGAGCTCTAGTTTCTTTCTTTTCTTACAAAGACACTAATACCATCTTAAGGCCTCACCCTCACAAGTCATCTAAAGTTAATTACTTCACATAGCTCCTACTTCCAAATACCCTCACATTGGGAATGGGGGAGGGGGGTCAGGAGATATAAACATTCAGTCTATAACAGGGGCAAATATTAATAGAGATAATTTTACCCAGATTTTGGGGTTCGAAGAACATTCACTAGAAATAGTTAAATTAAGACTGTACTTGAACTAATGATGTAGGTGATGTTGGATCTGCTAGCAGTTTCTGAGTGTGGGCCGGGATCATGTCTCGTGAAGCCGAAGAATGGAAACATGGACCAGGTGAGGCAAAAAGTTTAAAAAAAAAAGGATAGTTTATTAGAGACAGGAGAAGAGGTTGCAGCTCCCGAGTGGGAGGGGGTCCCTAATAGGGTGCCCCCTGACTGAGGCAAAAGCTCTTACTTTTATACCTTCCCTTGCCAGCTTGGGGAAGGGGAGCTGTTTGAAGAAGGGAACTTCTTTGAAGAAGAGAACAGGTGCCTTCTAATGAAATTCATCTACCAGGTTTGTTCTGCTTGCCCATCCTGGAGGAATTAGCAAAGTAACCCACTCTTATCTATCAGATATGCTCCATTTGTCAGGCCAAAAGGAATTTTATGATTACCCTCAAGGGCTTGTTACATTATGTCCTGGAGCGAAGGAGTGATTTCAAAACCTGTTGTTTTAGGATATGACTGTCTTTGTTTATTCCACCAGGAACCTCCCTGTCTACTGAGGGACATGCTAACTGTCCTGTATCACTATGAGGACGAGTTAGCTATGCGAACAAAGGAGACAAGGCGTGAACAGTATTTCAGGTACTGTGGTCTGTATATTTAATCGGGCTTAAGAGATACCACTGTGACTGTAAGAGAATAATTGAAACTGTGTAAGAGGAGGCAAGCAGACCACTCAGAGAGCTTGTGGCAATACTTCACTAAGTAGAGTCATGTAGTCTGGACTAAGGCAGTAACAACGAGAATGGGGGTGACTGGGTGCAGCTGAGAGCTATTTAGACTGCACAATGGCTAGTGGGTGATTGTATCACTTTGCGTTAGGCTCTGTAACCTCCAAAAAGAAATGCAAAAGGAGACTGCTATGGTTGAGGATTGGGAGACCTATCCCTGCTTTCACCTGGGACAGTATAAGCGATTGTTACAGGATCATCCTAGACTTCTTGAGAAACAGAAATTCAGTGCTTAATTGTTTATTATCATGAAATTTTATTTTAACTTATTGTTGCCAGCAGGAATTATTGCAAAATAAAGAAGCATTAAGGAACAACTAAATAAAAAGGTGTAAATTTACATCATAGAATAAAAAACAAAACCCACTGTAGCAAGAATATTTAAACTACTTTCCATACACTTTACAGGATTGCTCAGCCTGTATTTCTCATACATACTTCATCTCTACATAATCTATAATTTCCCAGGTTTCTTACTGATTGATGGTCTAGTAGCTGTATGCATTTCAAGGCCCATAGTGGACATATGTGTTACAACAAATGGCCAGAAAAGAGTGTGGCATTAAATACTTTTACCGTTACTAGCTGAAACTGAACTGGGTCAGATATTTTCAGTTACTTGTGTACAGGGGTGCTTTATCAGTGGGCATCTTCCATGCTGCTTTTGAAGAAAGATTTTCTGTCTCATCTGACAAGGGTTAGGAAAAGAGAAATGAGCTATTACTGATCACCTTTCCCCTTTAATCAAGTATTAAGGAGAAAATTCATTTGTTAAAAGTGAATATCATACACTATTAATGATTTTGTTTTCCACACCTAACTTTCCTGGTTGCTACTCAATATCCAGGATTCTGTGGAGGACTTCTGACCATTCATCCTTCTCATCCTCATCCTCTCCATCATATCTCACCTCAGTCAGTCAACTCCATTATTTCAGTTATAAACCCCAGAAAAATGGGCATCAACCTTGATATCTCCCTCCTACATCAAATCACATATCAAGCATCCTCAGTTTTCCTTCATAAATTTATCCTGAATTCATAATCAGTTCCTGTCACTACCACCATTTCAGATCAATATACCTTCATGTCTTTCCTGAGTTTCTGAACTCTGGAATAACTGATCATCCTTCATTTACTCTTATTCTCTAATTCTTCACTGCATAGTGCTAGAGTAAATACTTCTGAACTTAAAGGTAATTGTGCCATTCAGTTGCTTAAAATATGTAAAGATTCTCCTTCCTTCTGGATAAAGAGCTGTCTACTTTTCCAGGCTTTTTGTTCTAATACCTCTTTGCCTTCTCCACCCCAGCTACATAGCTGTAGGATTCTCCTGCACTATGGATTGCACATGCTGTTCCGTGCACCTGAAAAACCAACACTGCACATTCATTGCTTCAGAGCTTATTGTTCCTTTAGGGAATCCTTCCCTGAGTTTCCAGACTATGTCAGGTCTTAAAGTCGAGGGACTTCTTTTATAGTACTAGTTTTTCCTTAAAACATTTATCACAGTTTTAAACTGAATACCTACTACTGTTATTGCTTGATTAGTATACACTATGTCTTTATTTTATTTTATATTTTTCTCATTAATATGTCTCCAGAGCCTAGCACAATGATAGCACGTATAAGTAAACTAATGCACTTAACTAAATGAAATAAAATGAATAATGAATACATGGCTAAATGGAAGCATGCAAATTTGGGGTTAGGGAAGTGTTTATTTTAAGGTATAAAAGATCAAGTGTGTTTGTGGTGCTGGATAAAAGCCAACAGAGAGGTAGAAATTGAAGATACAAGAAAGAGCAAAGCTCCTTATAAAAGCTTGCTTTAAGGATAGGTCTGACATCGGAGAGGCAACTCGTTTTCTATTAGAAACAGAAGAGAAAAAAGAAAGTTAGATGCACATGTAAGAATTTTGTAAGGTTGTGGCAAAAATTTTCAAGAGTCTCTATCTAGTGAATTCAATATAGTTATTTATATGAACCAAAAGGAAAGAGAGGAGAGGACATGGGGGCTCACAGTTTGGCAGAGCATGGAAACGATTTGTGATAGCTATGGTGGAGACTGGGGAAGAATTCTGACTAGTAATTAGAATGAATTTTGGATAACATCTAGGACTCAATTGGAGGCTGAACTGGTTAGTGGAAGACATATTTTCTTGGTGGTGTCATATTCTCCAAAAGCTCTCAGCAGCTGAAGTGTAAGATTGGAGACAAACTACTGGGCTAGCCCAAGGTTGGAGTTTTGCTGCATGGGTATGATGGAAGGAAAGGAAATTGCAAATGCTGGCGAACATAAAACTGTCATTTGCTAAAGCAATATCTTTCCAAAACCATCGTATTTGCTTACTCTCTTACTTCATTGGAATGTCTTTTCAAATGTTATTTTATCACAGTTCTTCCCTGATGATTCTATTCAAAACATTATTTCTCTTTTGATGTTTTATTTCCTTAACATGATTTATTTTCCTCTTTGTTCTTGACATTACATAATTTAGTAATTACTGTATGTTATTGTTTATTTTCTTCCCTTCTATTCTCCCTCCCACTCTCCCTCCCTCCTTTACCTCATTTCTGATATCTATTTCTCCCCTTTAAAATTATACTACATGAGAGTAAGGATGTTTTGAAAACTCTTAGACCCTAGCCCTAACTGTTTGTGGAACATCATAAGAGCTTAATCAATATTAAAATGTATTAATTGTTTAAATAACTATTACAAAGACTCTGAGCACACACAAAAAAAAGTTATAGAGGAAAATTTTGGTGGTGGAGGGTAAAGTAGGGAAACGCAAATGAAAAGTTATATTTTCAAGGCTGATCAGTGCACATTTCATATGCAGTTGTATTTAGTTTATGCTAATTTCTGATTATTTTTTTAAATTTGATATTAACATACTTGTTGGCTCATTTAACTGTCACAATAACCCTTTGAAGGCCCTCTTCTTCTTGCAAATTCATTATCTGAATTTAAGACCAAAATTTTCTTTGACTTCTGTGATTGTGTTTCTATCTCATTTTCATAGTTTAGTTCTATATTTCCACAATAATTTCCCCCATATATTGATTGCCCTAATCACAATGTACCGAATTATTTATTTATAGAATTTACCTCTTACTAAATAGTATATTTTTAAGCTAGACTTCATTTTCATGCTCTCATTTTTATCCCCTCAATACAGAGTCTGATCGTATTATATTTTAATAAATATGTATTGAATGAATGAATGAGTGAATAAATGAATCTCCATTAGACAGAAAAAAAAAAAAAATGAGCCTCTGGAGTGGTTTATTCATTTACTCCAGGCCACGGAGATGATAAGGAAAGAGGCCTTGGTTTTCTGATGCCTAGGTAAAAACTCATTGTCAGACTTATTATACTTTAGTCATGGATTTATATTCCTAGAATTGTCATGTGAATTTAATATTTTCAAAGAATCTGAGCATGAGCCACTTAAAGTTTCCAACTTAAATAAAAATCACATTAAGCTCTCTATTTTGTTTTGCACATTTCATATTCTTCTGTGCAAATGTTTTTTACATTAGCTGTTCTAAAGCAAAGCGGCATGATTATATAAACAGCAGTACAGAGCAGTGTCATGCAGCTAAACGGGATGCCCCCTTGTACCACAGAAATCCTGGGGGGCTTGGGAATTCCAAATAAAATAAATTTATTTGAATATTTTTTAAATTATGTTTTACAAGAAAATTTTCTGCCATAAATACTGATATAAAAGCACTTCGCATAGTAATAGAGGCATCTTGAAAATTATTTTTACTTACTGGTTCATTATATTACGTTATTTGGTAAATCAGTTCATCTTAACTCAGGGTAGAATGTTATTCCTTTTGGGGGCATTGGGCAAAAAAGAGGTTTGGCAAATGTTAGGGACAGGTAAAAGTCCCTAGGTTTTGTAGTAAAAAGATGCAGGTAAAGTTCAAGATTTCAGATTTTTACTCTCTATAAAAGCAAATCAACTGAAATCTAGGGATTCTCTGAGGTGAAAAGTAATAAACACAGGAGTCCAGAGATATAATGTCATATCAAATAAAGATAATCTGAGTATGCTTAGTTTTAAGGTGGTGATTTTCTCCTCTTAATTATTTTATAATCCCTACTTAGGTAAAAGAAAGTCTCCAGAGACTGGTTACTGGTACCCATTCTTTCTGAGGTTCTTATCTATTTCGAATGAAAGAAGCAGTAAATGTGATCTAATTAGTATTGTGACCTAAGGCAAGTAACCCAACTTCTCTACTCCTAAATTTTCTATCATATAGCCTTGTTGTGAGGACCCAATGGGGGAAAAAATCAGAATGAAATACTACCATCCTCATAGAGTATGTATGGCAAGGAGTAAACTGCCACAATTTACCATTAGAACTGAATGTAGAGAAGAGAATTAATGGTTCAGACCAAGATTACACCAGCAATGCAAGTAGCATTAGTATTAGTATAATTGCAGCAATTTTCTTACCCCAAGTTCATGGAACAGCACAGTGGACCTTGATGGATGCTACACATGCAGTACATTGATGCTGCAGCTGAGAAATCCAGAGCTTAAGGAACCCCCTGCTTTTATAGCAAGCAGTAAACAAGCCAACTACATAAATAATTCTGAGAAATGGATGAGTTAAAGAGAAACTGGGACCTTACAATTTTGATACAACTAGTACAGATTTTAGGAACACAAAAGGCCCATGAAGGACTGCTTCAAAACAGAAAGGGCTTTGAAAAATAGAAAGCAAATGAAATGAAAATAATGTTCATAAGAAATGTGTAAATGTACATTCATAGCAGCATTATTCATAATAGTCAAAAAGTGAAAACAACTCAAATGTCTATCAACTGAAGGAGAGATAAACAGAAAGAGGTATATCTGTAAAATGGAATATTATTCAGCAATAAAAAGAATATAGTACGAAAACATGCCACACATGGATAAAACTTTACAACATTAAGTTAAGTGAAAGAAGTCAAGTCACAAAACATCAGATATTGTAATGATTCTATTTACATGAAATGTCTAGAATAAACAAATATATAGAGATAGAAAGTAGATTACTGGTTAGTGGTTGCCTAGTTCTGGGAGGTGGGAGACAGTGGGAATGGGGAATGACTATTAGCAGACATAGAATTTATTTTGCAGGGAGATGAAAATGTCTGAAAATTAGGTTTAAGTGATGATTCAAAACCTTAGTGTATATTTAAAAGCTACTGAATTGTTAAATGGGTGAATTTTATACAATGTGAATTACACCTCAATTAAGCTTTTTTTTTTTTTTTAAGGAGCCATTAAAGATGCTGAATGTGTTTGATTGTCTATGTCTACCCAATATTTCTACCACTCTATTATAAGGAATTGCAAAGGAGAAGCTAGAAACTATTAATACATTTCCCAGAATCTTTTCCCCTTCCATATCTGGTTAGAATTGGCTAATGAGAGGTTCCTCTGTGAGATTTGGTAAAGTAGAAGAAAAGGAGACGTCATTGTTTTCCTGAGGCAGCTGCAGCCAAAGCGTAAGCAAACATAAGAACCACAGTGATCCCTTGAGTGCTAGAGGTTGAAATGATCTATGGCAGCTTTCCTGACTTTCATCCGTATCCTTCCCATGGTAGTAAAAACCACTATATCTATACTGAAACTCCTCATTTTTGGCATACATCAAATGGTTTCCATTTTCCTGACTGCACTGTGACTGAACCACTTTGGGGTCCAGGGAAACAAAAATGTAATGATCGGAAACTGGAATTTAATACCTGATTGTATAATATTAAATCTATAATATTTTTCTATCACTTTGGTCAAAATGCTCAAATTATTTGTACGTACAGACCTTGGTTCACTCCTGCTTTCTCCATGGTCTAGAAGTGATGCAATTTGGTTGAGATTGGCCCCCTTCCCAGGGGCAGGTCTTGACTCCAAAAAGCCTTCCTCTGAACCTCATTGGCCTTGTCCTTCTGACGGACTTTGATTGCCTGCTCATCCGGAGTCAGAACCAGTGAGAGTAGAGCCTTCTCCTGGCCACAGTGATTGGTTCAGGGAATAGCATTTCATCCTTGTCACTTCATCAGAGAGGAGCCCAGGTGTTCTGTTTAATGCTTGGGGAACCACAGGTAAAGGCTGCATGCAGATAAGATGATGAAGAAATGAGGATTTTGTAGCTATTTCAGTTAATGTGGGAAGCCATTCTGAGCTCAAAGCCAACATACAGAGGAGTGTGAAGACCAGAGAACTGCAGTAAATGAAACTGGAGTCCTAACATAAACTTGGTTAAAACTCCTTTAATTTGGGATGTTTCAATTATACAGAGTGATATATCTTCTTCATGTATTATTGCAAAGGGTTATTTGAGCTACTTTTTCTGTTCCTTGCAACTAGATACAAACCCATACATACCTAAAAGAGGTCTAGGAAAACAATACCATGTAGAGTGGAAACTATGACTGCATTTACATTTTTTAATTATATCACAAAGCTTTGAGCAAAAAAAGGAATGAAAAGTAATGCAGATTAAATTCAAATTCACATTCAAAATTACTGCAGCAGAGTAATGAATACTAATCAATAAACAAGTTCTCTCATTGTGTTTATCCAATTCACTGCAACTTGGTAATTGACAGGGACTGTTCTCTGTTAAAAGTTTGGTTCTTGATATTCCTTCAGATTTAAGAATCTTCTGACTGCAAAGAAAAACAAAGGTAATGGAGACTCTGGGGCATATTGGGAAATAAAAGGAAGCTATTCAGTTGGTAATTTTATGCAGAAAGAAATCAAAGCACCAGAAGAGAAAGAATAAGAAAAGAGTAAGACTTTCAGGAAGTGTAAAGCTGTCTCCTGTGATCTTTTACATAACAAATACAACTTTTTTACTTAATCAACAGTGTAAAGATTAAGTACTAGAATGACTATACATGAGCTGAACATAGTAGAAAATATTGTTGGGGGGAAAGTGAGAACTTGCTGATAATACAGTACTTGCAAAACAAGCTTTTGCTATTTCCCTCTTGACACTGCGTCTGTTGTCTACGAGAGCAATCATATCCAACAGTAATTGTCTAACAATTGTTCCGTACTGAGAAAATACTTCAGATTACAGACATTAACACGTTTAGGCATTAAACCTCCTCACTGTAATTACCCTTGAGCTTATTCTCACAAATGAATTAATATGCTGATCACTTGGACTAATACAACCAGCCAAAGGGTGATGAATTGCTTCCAAATCAGATAAAATGAAGCATGACATCATTTAATTAATTTCATAGAAGTGGGGGGTTGAGGCAGAAAGAAAACATTTCCACTGGGACTATCTTCCCAGAATGGGGTGTGAAGCAGGGGCAGGAAATAAGATGAAACCTAGTGTTACTGAAAGCTTTTTGTTTTTGTTTTTGAGCAGGTAGGTTTACATACTCCAAGGTACCATTTGAGACAATGATACTTTTGTAGCCAATTGTCCATTTGTTTGTCCCAGTGGAAGGTGTTGTGCCTGCTTCTCCATTCCAATGCCTTGATAAATGACTAACTTGAACTAAAATGATAAAGATATCAAAAATTGGGTTCTAAAATAGAAAAAACAAACAAGCAAACAAAAAGCAAGGAATAAAAGATTTGCTAAAAGGGTGTGATTAGGACACAAAATAAAATTTCCTTCCTCACTAAGCCCAAGAAGGTTGGGAGATTTGTTAAGGAATGGAGTAGCTGGGTGCATAGGAAGTGAATATTCCTGATTTTAGTTGAAAGGTGATTTGCTTGTCTACTCTTGCGAATAGTAATCCATCTTCCTGCCTAGTGCCCGTGATGTTTAGTCACCCAACAAAATAAAAGCTTTAGCAAAGCTACTAACAAATCAATAGTACTTTATTTAGATTATGGCTTGATTTCCTCTGCGATCTCCTACCCATTTACACCTTTGAAAAGGCCTAAATTTACACCTTTAAAAACCCTGGTTAGGGTTTTTTAAAGGAGACACAAGATTGATTTAACTTCCTTCATTAACATTATGTAGAATTTAAAAGCTGTTTTGTAAGATATAGGACTGAACTATTAAAAGTCCCATTGATAATAGAAGTTAAAAATTTGAGACCTTTGAGTTATAATTTTAGAGTCTTGTATTATTACAGAACAACAACAAAAATTATGTTCATGTTTTTATTGCCTAACAATAATCGAAGATAAAATATGTTTTAGTCTTTGTTTTATTGAGAAATGGTGTCTCTTTGGAAACAACAGGTTCTCAGCAATGCTTGTTTATTAATTAAATTTACATATGTGAGTAATCCTATGTCTGGTTTGGAGCTCAGCTACTTGTATGTGACTTCAGGCAACCCGTCTGAGTCTGCATTTTCTTAACTGTAAAATGAGTTCAATAAAATACCTATAGACTTCTGTAAGGATTTGATGTAGAAAACATATCAAGTAGCTTGTGCTCAATAAATATTGTTTCTTTTTCTCACCAATTGTTGAAATTGCCAACATTTACTGTTAGTATGATTCTATTAATTCAACATGTAGATCTCACATCCATTCAATGAACACTTATTCCTGTACCCATATACACATACCTCTTTCCCTAATGTCCCTGTTCTCCCACTCTTATCCATCTTCAAACATTTTATTTTTGTATAACTATGAGAATAATCATCTTAAAATATAAATAGGATTTGTTACATTCCCTACTTAATATCCTTCAATAATCTGACTTTACACTTATTTCCAGGCTTATGTTCTTGGACTACTGCCTCCCCCATTCAGCTATACTGCTTTCTACCTAATTCCTTCTATTTCGGTATCAATCAATCAACAAAGGCTAGGAGACCAAAGAATGAGCACATATTGGAAAAGTTTTATTGCCCAGCAGGGAACCATATTGAGCATAGAGTCTTGGCTCTGGGTGAGGAAGTTAGACTAGGGGAGAACAGGTAGGTCTTTTGAAGCCAAAAGAAAAAGGGAACATTTGAGCCCATCTGAGGAGAGCAGATTCACAGGAGAAAAATCAAGTTTGAATACTTACTGGGAATGCCCACAAGCATAAAAATTTCAAAGACAGTAAGGCAAAGTGCAGTATATAAGTCCTTCACTTTAAAATAAGGCGATCCACAGGGAGATGAAGAGCATTAACGTTTAGTAAACAACTGTTTGCTGAGCCATCTTGGAGGGACTCATTCTGAATCCCTACATATGTATGTGTCTATTTATGTTGTTTCTACTAGTCTCTGTATCCTATTAGAGTATAAGCTATGTATGGGGAGCTAGCTAAAGTAGAAGATGAATAGAATCATTTTTTTTTTCCACCTCATTTTTTTTCAATTCAATAGGCAAAAGAAAATCTATGATGCTTGAACGGGTGTCAAAGAAATTAGTTACATTTCATTCATAGGTATTACAAAAAGCCGTTACTCACATTTTTCAGCGGTATTAAACAGTAGATCAAAATAGTTATTTCTTTAGTTAAAAGCCTAAAACTTCATTTTTGTCTGCACAATGTTAATATTCATATATTTGTATGCAGTCAGCCCTTGGAGCAAGCAAATGTCCTCTAACTGCAATTTCAGACTGGTCAAGGTAACAGACCTTTTTTATTAAGTACTTCCAAATTTCTAATCTATCCATGAACGTGAAAAATCTGTGCTAATTAAAGCCTGTCATATAGGCCAATAGTGCAGACAGGATCTGGGAGGTTCCTAGGATTTAAAGGAGCCGTCTCTGCATTAAATATAACTAGGATTTTTTGTACCACAGTGGAAGATGTTGCTTCATTCTGGTTTGTCACCTGATTTATGAGCAGCTGTTAAAATGTTCAATAGTATTTTCACCTTGTAAAATGTTGATCAATTTTTGTAGCTAGAAAAAGGGAAACTATCCAGTGCAGAGAACATTTGAGAGGACAAATTTCATGGGTGAAATCTCTACTTCTTTTACCTCATTCTGTCATGTCCCTCAAAGATTTCAAACTCAGATCTCTTCAGAGGTCTGGCACAGTTGTTTTATTTCTTATTGGCAGCTGGACTGTCACGTTTGACTTCTGCAATTACAAGAGGTGCTCAAAGTGGTTGCCATCACTGTAATTTTAATACAGCTTTTTCATTTCTTAAAATGTGTATACATTTTTTTGGGGCACCCTCTGTATATATGAGTGTGTGTGTGTATGTGTGTGTGTGTGTGTGTGTGTGTGTGTGTGAGTGTGTGTGTGTGTGTATTGCTGGCAAATAATTAAAAAAACTTAAAACATTACATGAACAAACAATAGAAGTCTGTGGATTAAGTGTTCCCTAATAGTTTGTGGCTTCTGCACTAAATTATATTTTTATCCTGCAGTTCAGCACTGTTAATTATACTCATAAGTATAATGTGAGCCACATATGTAATTTTAAATTTTCTATTAGCCACATTAAAATAAGTAAAAAGAAACAGGTGAGACTAATATAAATAATGTATTTTACTTAATCTAGTATACCTAAAGTAATGTACTTTCACCACTTAATCAATATAAAATGTATTGATGGGATACTTCACATTCTTTTTGTTAAGCCACATCCTTGAAATTTGGCATGTGTTTTACACTTACAGTACATCTTAATTTAGATACTAAGTTTTCATTGGCAATATTTGACATGTAATTAAATTTCATAAAATGTATAGTTAAAAAGGTTGATTCATATACCCACATTTTTTCAAAAATCTCTGAGTTTTCCAATACCTGAATTAAGTGCTAGTTCTGAAATGAAAATTAAATTGATTATAATCAAATGAAGCTATATTTTCTCAGTTGCACTAGTCACATTCAAAGTGCTCAATAGCTACATGATGCAATTGAATACCATGTTGGACAGTGAAGTTCTACAGGTCTTCTTGGTACACTTCAGCCTTTCCTAAATGAAGACAGAAATGTTAAATACTGAGAGAGAGAGAGAGAGAGAGAGAGAGAGAAAGAGAGAGAGAGAGAGACTACTGATTTCTCCATTTAAACACACACACACAGAAACAACTTTCTAGGGCCTAGGTCATTTCCTTTTTGGTGGTCTCAAATGAAAATCAAACATAGATGATGGACTCTGAGTGAGATTCTCTTTTGTCACTGGAAATAATATATCTCCAAATGTCTGAATGATTGTGTTTTACTTTGCCTGAGATGCTTCCCAATTTATCTTTGAATTATGTATATTTTAACTTGAAAATTACCCAATACTTGTTTTTCTTAAAACGTATGGAGAGGTAAATTCAAAGCCTTAAAAATTGAGCGCCACCCTACTAGCTCTCCCAAATACCCAACTTGACTACCAGAGATAAGTTTCATATACATTTGGGTGTGTATCTTTTCAGACTACACACACACACACACACACACACACACACGAGTTATTTATATGTCTGTGAATATCTATATCTATCTTAATAGAGAGGATTAAAAGCTGCTTTTGAAAGCTGTATTTTGAGTTGAGACCCTAGGAATTCTGTAGAAATTTCTCTTAGGGGAAGAATGGATCTTTAGATTAAAACATGGATGGAATGCTTCTTAATTGCAAAGTTTTAGACTCCTAGATATAATATGGAATGAAAGGATTATTACAAAAATATTAAATTTACTTGCTTATTATAATAGAGGAATACTAAGATTTTGAGTCTTTTTTTGATAAACAATAGTGTGGGGATTAGGAATTGATAGAATAGTAAGTTACAAAAAGTGGTTCCAGAAGAAAGAAAGTGTCCCAGCAACAGGACAGAAGAAGTCTGTCGGGTGAGAAATGTCCTGTGGTATAAATGACCCAGGGATTTATAACTGGCATGTCTATTATTAAAAGCTAATTTGCCGCCTGTTCTGTTCCATGCTGATCGTCTCCTTTAGATATCCCCAAACAAAAGTCTTGGGGGATACACAATAACCCTGTGTGAGCTGTTTTCTGGAAAGTGAAGAAGGAGATCCTCTATTCTTTGCCTGAGGCATCATGGATTATGCAAATGAACTATCTCAGAATGTAAGATCATAATGGGAATCAAGAAGCCTACAGAATGAGGGTAAAAATGTCAACCTCTTGATAACCCTTGGCATACTATGTAGAGAACTTGACTACCCCAGTCCTGAGGATGGGGCTCAAGTAAGTTCATTTAAATAAAAATTTTAAAAATGTTGAACTCAGAAGACTGTGGAACATCATAGTAGCAGATATCTGGATCACATATTTATGTGAGCAAGTATATATGCAGATGTTTAAATTATAGGTTTTTAAAAAAGTTTCATATTGCACAAGCTGCTTAATCCTATTCTCTCTTTTATTTTTAATGGCCACATGATGTTCATTACATTTATAAACCATAATTTATTTAACAAATTATTGATAGACATTAGGTTGCTCCAATTTTTCATTAAAATCATATTGTGATTAACAATGGATTCTGTACAAACTTGGACAGAGTTTTTGTGAGGATGAATTTCCAAAAATTTAACTTCAGAGTCAAAGTGGACAAAAAAATGTTAATTAAAAAAAAAGAATATATATATATATATATATATATATATATATATATATATAGTCAAATGTTATGCTAATTTACATTCTGAGTCATATCTGATGTGATTTTTTTTTTCCTTTATCTGACCATTGCCTATTTTTTCAGTATTACTAATCTCATAGGAAAAAAACTACTATCTCATCATTTTAATTTTTATTCATTTTGTTATAGTGACTTTAAATATTTTCATGTTTATTGGCCCAAAAATAATTTCTTCTTATCAAGATAGCGTCATTATTCTCATTTTGATTCATCGTCTTTAAAAACATAGCAATGTTGGGTAAAATACAGATAGAAACATGAAAAATAGGTTAAATAGAAATTTATCAAGATAAATATTATTAGAAAATGTTCCTTTATTCATTTTTTATCTTTTATTGATTTAACAATATGGATTTGCTTACACATTAAATTATAAATCTTTAATGATTTCCAGATCAATGTTTTTCTTTATCTCTTTTTTTTTCATATACAAGTTTTGTTTTTCATATTATTGAATCAAATTTCTCAGTCATTTACATTATGGTTTCTCTCTTTGTTTCATACTTATACTTTCTCCAAGATTACTCAAAAGAAAGATTATTTAAAATAAATAAAATATTTCATTTGTAAACCAAAATGATTTTAGACTCTAATAAGAATAAAAAGCATTTATTTGAGTAAAAAAAGATGCAGCCCAGGAGACACAGATTTAGGTAGCAACCTAAATTGTGTTCCACTGAGACAAAAGAGAAGCCAGCTTTCCAGCTAAAGTCCCCACCCAGGTTCCCAGTTAGGTCCGTTTTACGTAAATGAGGTATCCAAATCGTGCAGATATGATTGGATGGGACAGATCTTAGTTATTTGATACAAAGCAGAAACCAGGGTTTACTGTGCATTGGTTGACTTCACAGTGTAAACAAGTGGGGCTCAGTGTGAAAAACTGGCAGTATAATCTTCGGTTCTTTCCAGTATACAGAGCATACGAGGAATCCCTGTCAACAAATGGCCTCATCCATTTAAAATTTGGGCCCTCGTTTCACTTTGGAGAGTTCATCTCCACAGAAAAATTCTTTCTCAGGGTTCATATCAAATGAGTCTTTCTTCTCAGGGCAGTGGTTGGGAGAGGGTCCACAATTTATATAAAAAACATTTAAAATGTTAACTGATTATTAATGTATCTTAACCATTTCTGAGTAATTCTTATATAAAAGCTTTACTTAAATTGAATTTTAAAGTCATTAGTGATAATTAGGAATTGCGAAGTTTGTTTCTGTTTGGAAAGAAAAACACAAAAAACTAAGATTCCCAGACCTTTTGATATAAAATTCAACATTCAGTATCTTTCTAAAAATGACTGCAATATACTGTTTTCTATATTAGCACAGTACGTTAATATCCAAGAAAAAACTATTAAAAAAAAACTTTCCATTTTGATGGCAAGTCATAAGAGCTGCATTTATTTTGCTTTTCTTAGAAATTATCCAGACACAGCTAGAATAATGAAAAAATGGAAACACAAATTCCATCTTTACTAAAATTATGGAAAAATTAATGGAAACTGTATCATAAAAATTGAAGACTGAGCAGAGGTATGGGAAAAAGTAGAGAGAAGGTAGTCATTAATGCAAATATCAGAAAGAACCAGAAAAAGTGCAATTCTTCAAAGTGAAGTGCATATCCTGAGTTGGAAAATAGAAAGTTCTACTTCCAAAAGCCAGAACTAGATACATGTGGCTGAGTTATGAAACTTCTCTATATTCAGTTTGGTTCTGAAAAGCAGGAAGTTGAGTTGAACAATAAACTTTTTGTTTTAAGCCAAATTTCTAATAGATGATAACTCAACTCATATTGAACTTTAGGGAAGTATAGAACATATTTGATTATAGTTTAATAGCTGTGTGCCCTTCTGTATGGCTAATGAGAAGTGAAGATTAAACTAACTCATAAAATTTTTTTGTTAGCAGAAAAATAGCTCCAGAGTGTTTCTTACAATAATCTTCTGCAAATAGCTAGTCCAGGAAATTTTACATTATTGAAAGATGAGTTAGAGAAATTAATGCAGAATCAATATAAACATATTACAAAAAAAGTTATAAAAACAAGTAGAAAACAAATGTCAACTTAACAATAGTCAGAAGAAAATTTTGTCATAAATTAGATGAAGAATATTACATTTTTTTCTCATGATTTAAAATCTTAAGTAATGAGCTCTATAAAACAAGAGTATAAAGCATATATAGAAAGATTCAAGGAATAGATAGTGAGAAAAAAAGGATAAAATATAAGGTGACAGAGCTCAAGAAAGAAGTAAAGAAAAAAATTAAAACTTCACATAAAATCTAAGCAAGATTGGGAAAATTATGAGACTACTGACTCCAGAAAACACAAGGAACATAGAGGAAAATAATAATAAGGAAAAAAAGTGAGACAGAAATAACTTTAAAGTTCTAGAAGGAAAAATACATGGGGAAAAACCAAGGATATATAATATGTCCATAATTAGAATCCACAAAGTAGGGAATAGACTGGAGTAGAGAATATAATTAACTTAAAACATGAGAAATGTTTGCTAAATAAAAACACACTTGAATGTATAGATTGAAATTGCATGTATCCCAGGAAATATTAAAAGTATATATTTTTACCTCTGAGAAAAATGAAGAATGATTTAGATCATCAGAGCAAAAAATCAATTCATTTATTTATGAAAAAAGAAAAAAAAATCAGTCTGGGCTCAGTCTTCTCCAGAACAACATTCAATTCTGAAAAGCAGTAGAATAAAACTTTTGATACCAGCAAGGACAGAAACAGTCACTAGAATATTATATTATGTCAAATATCATTCAAACGTGAACGAGACAATCAAACAGCTTTGAAATTGCAAAAATTCAGTAATATTTTGTCCATAAGTCTTTTCGCATGATTCACTTTTCTTTCGTAAAAGATCTTTCAGTGAGCATTGAATCTATGTAACAATGCAACAAATACAGGTATAAATAAAGTACAACAGAAAAGCTAAGTACTGTGTAGGTAAATATAAGTAAATATTGACAATGAAAAGCAATACTAATGAGAATAGTGTGTTTTAAACATATGTAGAATTAAAATGTATGACTAAACAAATCGACAGGCAAAAATGTGGTAAACAGAGATGAGTATTCTAAAGTTCTAGTATTATTAGAGAAGTGGCAAATAATTTTTATTAAACTACAAATAATCAAGGATAAATCTTGTAATATCTTGAGTAACAACTAAAAGAATATTTTTAAAAATATATAACATCTGATTAATCAAAAGGAAAGCAAAAAAAGAAAAACAGGGTGAAAACAAAATAGTAATATGGTAGATACACAGAGGTATATGACATTAAATGTAAATGGACTTTATAATGTAGTTAAACATCTTACATTTCAGCTTAAAGGAAATAAACTGCAAATAAATATTGCACTCTGCTTTTGGAATTTATTTTTTTTTATTTTTTTTCTGATTAGTTCATTTATTCTTTTCTTTAGATTCCACATATAAGTGAGATCATACGGTATTTGTTTTTCTCTGTCTGACTTATTTCACTTAGCATAGTGCTCCCTAGGTCCATCCATATTGTTGCAAATGGTAAGATTTGATTTTTCTTCATGGCTGCATAACATTCCATTGTATAAATTTACCACAGTTTCTTAATCCAGTCGTCTACTGATGGGCATTTCAGTTGTATCCACGTCTTGGCTACTATGCATAGTGCTGCGATAAACATAGGGGTGCATACATTTTTTTGAATTGGAGTTTTGGATTTCTCTGGATAGATACGTAGGAGTGGAATTACTGGGTCATAAGGTAGTTCCACTTTCAGATTTTTGAGATACTTCCATGCTGTTTTCCATAGTGGCTGCACCAATCTGCAATCCCACCAACAGTGCACAAGGGTTCCCTTTTCTTCACATCCTCGCTTGCACTTGTTGTTTGTTTATACATTGATGATAGCCATTTTGACTGGAGTGAGGTGGTATCTCATTATGGTTTTAATTTGCATTTCTCTGATGGTTGGTGAAGTTGAGCATTTTTTCATATTTCTGTTTGCCATCGGTATGCCCTCTTTAGAAAAATGTCTCTTCATGTTCTCTGCCCATTTTTTAATTGGGTTGTTTGTTTTGGAGTTGAGTTAAATGAGTTTTTTAATAAATTTGAGATATTAACCCCTTATCGGTTATATCATTGGCAAA
The DNA here is from genome assembly GCF_057876585.1 of Rhinolophus sinicus. NCBI lineage: Eukaryota > Metazoa > Chordata > Mammalia > Chiroptera > Rhinolophidae > Rhinolophus > Rhinolophus sinicus. Next base: position 191,116,670 of record NC_142517.1, on the reverse strand, counting down.
TATA